>NC_045629.1:7821590-8124621 GCF_009829155.1 Mustela erminea | reverse complement strand
ATACACTATCGAGTATTATGCCTTCATCAGAAAGGATGAATACCCAACTTTTGTAGCAACATGGACAGGATTGAAAGAGATTATGCTGAGTGAAATAAGTCAAGCAGAGAGAGCCAATTATCATATGGTTTCACTTATTTGTGAAGCACAACAAATAACATGGAGGACATGGGGAGATGGAGAAGAGAAGGGAGTTGAGGGAAATTGGAAGGGGAGGTGAACCATGAGAGACTATGGACTCTGAAAAACAATCTGAGGGTTTTGAAGGGGAGGGGGATGGGAGGTTGGGGGAACAAGGTGGTGGGTATTAGAGAGGGCACGGATTGCATGGAGCACTGGGTGTGGTGCAAAAACAATGAATACTGTTACGCTGAAAAGAAATTTTTAAAAAATTTTAAAATTTAAAAAAAAATAGCAGTGGCCATAAGGCAACATGACAGGACAGCTTTGCTTTGTAGGAGGAGGAATTTGCAAGACAGGGCTTAAAATGGACTAAACTTAACAGTATGAAATGGCATTTTTGCTGTAATTTTAAGCTTTGTAAGTAGAATTTATAAATGTGTCTGAGGAGAAAAAAAAAAAAACAGTGAGAAGGCTAAAGAAAAAAAATACATTCGAAAATACAGAAAAGAAAGAGATCTTTCCATAGACTCACAGAAATTAGAAATGGAAAAAGTCTTTAGGCCACCTTGTTCATTTTCCTGCCAGCAAAACTCACTGTCAAGTGTCTGTCCAGTCTAATTTTAGATGACCTAAGACTTTTGGCTTCAGGTCATTCATTTGTAAAGCTATTCTGCTGTCTAACAAACCTCCATAAGTTGTTAAACCTTCCAGTTGTTCAGCCTAAATTTCCAACTTTCCAGGAGGTTCCAAAGGTTTTCTTGTCCTTCCCTGGCTGCACCACCCAGACACACTACTAGAGGGAGAAAATTCCTCTTCCTTGTCAGATCTGCCTTTAAAACACCTAAAAGGTGAGAATGCGACCTCACCAAAACCAGAATAGGCATTCTCTAAAGATCCCTGGGCTGGTACGGGAGATCTCCAGTCCTAGTTTCCTTGTTTTCAATATTACAAACCATGCCAGAGACTTAAGTATGTCTAAGTTACATTTTGCTTCCCACTGTCTAAATAGTTCATTGAAATACCTAATAAACACGACCACTTATTAAATGGCTAATACATACCAGTCATTAAGCCAGGAGCTTTATTTGTGTTGACTCTGATCCTTCAGCAACCTCTCACAATAGTTTTTTCTCTCATTCTACATATGAGGAAACTGACACTTGTCTTGGACCCCTGGCCATTTAAATGCATGTTGGAGCCAGTATTTCAGTTAAGTCCATCTGGCTCAAACCCTTGCTTTTCTGCTGCCCTCTGCTGGTGTTGCTGCATCATTGTCAGAGTATTAACACCTGGTGTGGGGCTCTCCAAGTCCAAACAGAATCCAGGCAGAATGTGAAGACAAGGATGATGCAGAAGACTACCCTTCCCAGGAAATAAATTGCCTCTAAGCATTCTGGAGACGGACTCAGAGAGAAGTAAGTGAACACGGTAGTTCCATGTGTGCAGACTGATTTTGAGGAAGGAGTTGGTGAATGGAGTTAACTTGTGGGAACAAGGAACCTAGACTCAGAGGCTAGGGGAATACCAGGGTATGGAATGGGGTCTGAAGTTCCTAGCTTCTCTAACTGGGAAACGACCAGGGCCAGGGAGCAGAAGTTTCTGATACTCAGCAACCACATGTACGTTGCTGATCATTCCGTGTGGCTTCAAGGACCCCGGATCTATCCGAGGCTGTGAATCAGGGTCTGTGCAGACATACGGGACCAGGAAGCTAATCCAGACCCTAAGAGGAATAGTATGACTCATTCCTGCAGCTGACTCAATAATCCCAAACACCCCAGACTAACAAAGGACGGAGCTGTGCCAGGAGTCACCAAAGCCTTTCCTAACCCAAGTGACAAGGAGGAGCACACCTCCCAGGAAGGTGAGTCATTAACTCCTCCCTGGTCTTGGGTCTTCAGAATTGGTCCTACATTTCAGCTTCTTGAATCTTTATGTAAAACATGCTGACTAGACTCAACATTAGTTTTCTTAGTTTTCTCCCTCATTTGGAGGGAAATGTTAAGAATAATCAAAGAAACCGGACTACAGCTACTGATTTGCAGCTGTGTGTCTACTGAGATAACACAAGTGGAAATCTGGACACTTTGAGCCCCTGACTTCACTTTCCTAGACAAAAAGCTATGTTGATTAGATTGGCAGTTTTTGAAACAGCACACCAACACAGCTCTTCAAACTTGCTGCAGATTTTGAATTGGAACTCTCACTGACTGCATATCCAACCTTTGGAATGAAGCATTGGAACAAAAAATAAAATTGGAAAACTAATTAAGAATCTGCTTATTTGGGGAAATGATTTCATTTACCTCATTTTTCGAAGGACAATATATCTAATTCTAAGAAGGGCACGAACAGACGCAAGTTGGAATCCCAGCCCTATGGCTTATAGGATGTACAACTTGTGTTGAGGCAACTAAATTTCCTGAGACTGTTTTGTCAGCTGAAAAATGGCCAGCTCACAGTGTGCCATGAGAATCAAATGAATTAAATTGCCCAGCCCAGTGTCTTGCACTTACTTAACAAATGCTAGAGTTCTTCCTTTGAGTCACTGGACCAAAGTAGAAAGAAGCTCATTTTGTGAAGCCATGATATAAGATATTTTTATTTGGAAGGAACCCTGGAACCCTTGTTAGAAATTTAAAAACATTTCACTTCCAGAGCAAAAATTGAAGGTAAAAGAAATGAAATACAGAATTACTTTTGTACACTTCCAACTAGTTTTTGTCAACTAATATTCTTTAAGAAATTACTTGATTCCTGGGGCACCGGGGTGGCTCAGTGGGTTAAAGCCTCTGCCTTCCACTCAGGTCTTGATCCCAGGGTCCTGGAACCGAGCCCCACATTGGGCTCTCTGCTCAGCAGGGAGCCTGCTTCCCCTCCTTCTCTCTCTGCCTGCCTCTCTGCCTATTTGTGATCACTGTCTGTCAAATAAATAAATAAAAATCTAAAAAATTTTTTTTAAAAATTACTTGATTCCTCAGAGCCCTTCTCACTCTGTATTTAGAAAATATTTCAATGCTTCCAACTTCTTTCTGAAAATGTCTACCAAGTTTCTCATCAGTGGAATTTATATAAGTCTGATGTTATCAACATACCATGTGGAAAGCCAGTGCTGAACCCTGATGAAGCCCATAATTTGACAATGGACACACCTGGATTGGAACTCCACCTGTACACTTTCCAGCTATGTGTCCTGAATAATTTTATAGTCTAAGCTCCTACCTGCCCATCTACAATATGGTTATCATCATATCCACTGTATAGTTTTATTTTGAGGATTCAGTGACATAAAGTACCATAGCACCAAGTAAGAAATCATGTTAGCCATAATTATCACCAAAGCAATTCATAACACATGTGACTGCTCCATAACATACTTACTATGTAAGAAGGAAATGTGAGTTTAATAATACATTACTCATTATTTTGCAAGAGCAAAAAAAGTACTTATTCATATAAGGAAAACCACATAGACCAGAAGCTTGGAACGCAGATTCATTATTTCTAGCATTTATCTTTTAATTACTACAATTACAGTAACATTTTCTCCCTAATGTGGAAGTCATATATAAAGGACTGACATTTTTTACACCAAAAATGGGCAGTTTTTTCCCATTACTCAGGTAGCTTTCTTTTATTTAAAGTCTCCATTTCATATTTACACTTGTAGAATAGTAGAACTACACATAACAGCATTCTAAGGAAATCTAAAACATATTCTGATTGATGAATTTAATCAAGCCTTGTTTTTAGAATAGCTATCAAGTTTAGCCTTAGGCTATTGATAACACTGTCCACACCTAGGATTGCCTCACCACTTTATTCCTGTTAGCCAGAGCTGGAGGGAGTCTTATCTAGGAAACAAAGCCCATGAATTTCCGGACCCAAAGTGGAAAGAGATTAACTCCTGTCCTGAAATAAATCACTTTGCTGTGTTTTTACTTCCAGACTTCTAACATTTTCCCTGAAGTTTTGGATATGACCAAAACTGTTACATGTCTGTAAAAAAGGTGATTTATTACATTCGGATCCCAAATCAAAATGGCAACCTGCAGTTTGGAATCTCTTCCTTATGACCCACCTGACATCATTTTTTTTTAAAACATAGCTAACAACGACTCTTCTGAAATCTAACATACCTGTGAAGAATGTCTTCAAAGCATGAGAAGAGGCCCAATGTAAATTAGGTCATCGTTAAGTGATGCAAGAGAAGTACAAACATACACTTCCGTGGCTGCTAATGAAGTTAAGTGAGCAGATGTTGTAAGACTGATTACCAGCATTAATCAGTCGTAAGTATCTGACATATTCATTCATTTTTTTTTTTCTCCTTAGAATATGTAAATAGCACATAGGCTGGGACCTTTCCAAGGCAACAAAGAGTGATTGGGAAAGTGGTGTCTTACTTGTCCTTGCTCCTACCCTCAGGGTGAAAAAGAACTCTGCCACCAGTTAATCATGATTCTATGGAAATGGACATTTTCTATGCCTCCAAATGCTCCAGGGCCCTGCTCTTTCCAGACATCTCTGTGGCTTTTCTGCATCTCAGAATAGCTTTGTTATGTTAGGGAATAACTAATTTAGGACCTCTAAATTCCAAGTCATCATAAGACCATTGCCTTGAAGTGAAGGAATTGCTTTTGCGGAATCCCTGAGTCGCAGTTATGCATTTGTTTCTTCAATTCATCTAAAAGTGGAGAACTCATTGGCTGAGGACAGGGGCCATAGTTAGTCAGGATATAAGAAAATTCTGATTCGTATTGAGCCAAACTGATACTCAAGATGTATTCTCTTTTGTCTAAATTCTATACTTGACAGCAAGGGGAGGTTCGATATAAATTGTGGAAATGTCCCTCAAAGTGGAACCTTTGGATAGGGGTGGGTGTTCCTTCAAATTCTCAGCAGAAGGGCAAGCACTAAACATGAAGGAGGCCTGAAAAGAGTTGACAGGGTCCCATACACCAGGCTGCAGTTTTAGGGCAAATTTCTAATTCCTGGCCTAGCCAACCTAGATTGAAAAATCATAAGAAAAAATAAATTATTGTTTCAAGTCACTTGGATTTTAACTCACTTTGGAGTGGTTTGTTACATAGCAATGGATAACTAAAACATGGACATATACTCAAAATTTCAAATAAAACCTCATGGACTAACTGAAGCCCATTCCTAGGCTCCTTAGAGAACCATGAGACCGTTTGAAATCTCTGGGCTAGAATATGCCTAGGCCCCAGTCTTAAAAACCTTGACTGCTTTTCAAATATTTCTTTGTTCTAAGTGATGCTATTCTACAGTAGAATAGTCTTCTGTTCATACGGTAGCACCACTTCTATGCCTCTCACATATCATTCCCTCTACGTGGAATGCCATCTCCCACCTGAATTTGCTTTTACCAAAACCCTAATTATCCTTCAGACCCATCCACGTGTTTTTCCTCAAATGGGTCTTTCCTTATCTTCTCCCCAGTGACACAGCCCACAACCGTCAGTGGTCATAGGTGGAGTGGGGTTCGAAATGACTTTTGCATACCAGGATCTGTCCCTCCTTAGGCTCTCAATAGCATTACTTTGTAGTTTCATATGGCACTCATACTGTCTCTCTTCTCGTAATGATATGTGTACTTTTTTTCCTCTTAAATATACTCTGAGGAACTATTTCTCTCATCTCTGCATGCCCATTAGTGCCTGCTTCCATTCCTCTTAACTCACCAGTACTGGCCTGGCTTAGGACATACCATCAGCATCATTAAGGCCTGGCTTAATGATGCCATAGGAATCTGTGTTAGAACAAGGCCTTTGTAGTCATCTGGTTCCCACTCCTGCAAAGCTGTGTGACAGCAGCATGTGTGCAAATCAAGACTCTGTGAATACTACTCCAAACTACTTGGAAAGAGCTCAGGGCTTGAGTCAAATGGTCCTGCTCCATGCATGAACCCTAGTATACTATTTCCTAACTAGATGAACCTGAGCAGACTACTGAAGTCCCTCTGTGTTATGTTTTTTCCATGTATAAGGTGGAGTTGTTCTGATCTCATAAGGTTTTTTTGCTTTAAATATCATGTATGCTCAACACCTAACCTAGTGACTGATACCTAACACAGAATATAAAATGTTGCGATAAAATACTTCTATGATTGACTTTGTTATGTTGCTAAAAATCAACTCTTTCCCTCATTGTAATGTTGTTGCGGGGGACTTCTTTTTTTTTTTTCTTTTCTTTTCTTTTCTTTTCTTTTGAAAAGGAAAGTTCTAAAATCAGATACTATTTAAATGTAAACCGAAGCATTCTCAAATTTGAGGGACTGTATTGAGATCTTATCTCCCTGGGTTCATATAAAAATCTATATTCCCTTCAAACATTAGAACTAAGTTAATCAATCAATTATCTTTCTCCTAAGGTTGTTATATTTAGTCTCAATATTAAATGAGACAAAACACCAACAGTTTGGTTTCCCTCTATGTTCACAGTAACGATGGTTGCATCCTTAAAACTGAATGCCCACACAAGTGACACAGCACAGTTAACAGACATTTACACCTCTTTTCTGTTTGCTTTGGAATGACTGAATGGAAAGTAGGGTCTACGCCCCTCACTCAAGGCGCTATGTCTCATTTTTCTCAGAAAAAAGAAGGGTGATGACTGATTTATCCAAACATGGTTAAGATATCTGGTCTATTCTGTATCCTCCCTATAATCAGGGGGTCACAGTTTTATGACAAAATAAAGAAAAGGGATTAAGATCTGTTGAGCATTGTAAGAGACAGGACAATGGAAGAACAGAGCATCTAAAGGTCTCTATTTATAGTAATGATGTTATTATTAACAAGAGCTTTTATGCAGAGATTATAGAGAGTGAGTGTGTACACCCCAGAGGCTCAGTGGTACTAGTAAGAAGTAACTTAGACTCTGATCTGTTTCTTAAATATGCTAGCAGACACTCATATAAATAACTCCTTAGAAAATTACTTATTTAGGGGATGAAAATGACATAGTCAACCCATGCAAATTTTGACACTACAAACCTACCAGCGTGTGATCGCGGGGTTAGGCCAAGGGAATAGTGCCCTGTTAGCAGTGGATGTGTCCTGAATGCTGGTTTGTCACTTGCATGGAGTAGACAATGAGCACATAGAAGTAGATGACAACAGGGACCAAGCCTCTTCCTTTTATGCTGAGCCTAGAACCACTTCATATCTACTGATGATAATGAATAGGAAAAGTTTTTCAACAATTGATTCCTTTTTATACTTTGCATAACCCTATTCCTTAGAGGTCTGTTCTGCTTTCAACACTAAAAGAACTACATAATTCAAAGAAGATTCCTGCCAGAAGGGTCCTTGGAGATAACCTAATCCGCTACTAGAGCTTTACAGATAGCATGCTGAGATCCGGACAATTTAGTGACTTGCCTAGGGCCATACAGCTAATATGTGGCCAAACTTGAATTACTTCTCTTTTCAAAGGTTGGGTGACTTTAATTAAATTGTTGACAAAGTCACTTTCTCTAAATAATTGTTTATTGATCCATGAGAATAAATAAACTCTTGTGACTGTGCTTCTTGGTAGATATGCAGCCAAGTGGGTCTAATGTCAATCAGCTGGAAACACTATGTGAAGATCATTTTCCAAACCTAGCAAACAAGCTCCATTACCTGAGTGAACTGACCTCTTAATTTATAAGACAAGTTTTCCTCATACTGTTCTTGCTCACAAAAGACTACAAATAAGACTAGACCTTGGAAAATAACCCATCCTCCATGTTCCGAAAATGGTGAGTCAGTAGCTTTTTCTTTCAACAGAGGGGACAATATGTTATGAACTGAGTCATTGCTGTGTGATAATTGTGTTCCCTAACTGCCAGTACTTGTGAATGTGACCTTGCCTGGAAGCAGGATCTTTACAGATGACCAAATTAAAATGAGGTCATTAGGGTGGGCTTTCAACCCATACGACTGGTATCCTCACAAAAAGGGGAAACTTGGAGACTAACATGTCCTGAGGGAGAATACCATGTGAAGATGAAGGCAGAGATTGAGGTGATGCTTCCACAAGCCAAGGAACACCAAGGATTGCCAGCAAACACCGGAAGTGAGGAGAAAGGCAGGGAACCAATCCTTCTCTCTCTGCCCTCAGAAGGAACCATCTCCAGACATCTGGATCTTGGGCTTCTAGTCTCCAGACCTGCTGAAAAATAGCTTTCTGTCATCTAAACTACCCAGCTTGTGGTAATTTTTTTGTCAGACCTAGTAAACTAAAACTATTGCTTCATCTGAAAAAAGGAGGGAACAAACTAATTGATCTCACCAGCCCTTGGAGACCAACAGGTCCATTCTATATAGGCATGGACAGGGGCTCCAAGTACATGCCTTGTCCTGGGAACCTGTCTGCCATAATGAGAGGGAAGGGGCTACATCTGTCAGACAACAAACAAATATTCACCAAGCACCTATTATGTGTCAGCCACCAGGCGGGGCATGGAACACGGCCATGAACCAGAAGACACAGTCCCTGAGACCCTGAATCCAAGTCTCCCAGGGAAGATCAGCTCTAAACAAGTATTGACAAGTGTGATGTGTGCTGTGCAGACACAGAGGCTGCCCTGGGAAAATTAGATTAGTCTGTGGGCAAGAGGAGACTTCCATGAGCAAGCAAGGAGAAGGGAATGAGGGTAAAGGAGTAGCACCCCAAGAAAGAAAGGTGGGTTTGGGAGGAAGTGGTGTGCATGTTCCATGTGGGACCACCACAGGGCTCGCACCATCCACCATTCTCAAGGGAAAAGGCAGCCTAGTCAGCCAGAAAGGGGATAAAGGAGGACTGGCAAGTGAAGGAGTGAACTTATCTCCCATGATATAGTGACAGCCATTAGTCACAGCCCATCAGGACCACACCTGGCAAAAGAGGTGATGTCTATAGCAGAGGCAGTAGTGCAAGTTTCAAAGGAATCCTACCATCAAGGTACATGATGAGCCTCCTACTATGTGCCTGACTTCAGCTATATTTAGATTTCTGTTGGGCCTAATGGCATTCTTTCTGTTTCCTGTTTAACTCCAGGCTGCAAACAGAAATTGTGAATAAGCGTGTATGACTTAATCTAGACTACAAAGCCAGTATTCCTTTCAATGAGTTTTGGTCATTAGGTTACTATGAGAGGGTGTGTTCTTATTTATGTACTTACTTGTTTACTTAACAATAGCTAGGAACACTTTGACAACTACTTTAAACAACACGAAAGGAAAGATTGACAGAACACTAAATACTCACTGAATTTGTTTCTAAAGAGTGATGAGAACATTCTGTGAATTCATGAGGGAGTGAGAGTCTTCCCTAGATTTTGTCCCATGTGCTGACTATATGGAGAAAACTGGAGAGCTTAGATCAATCCCATTCACCCTCAGAGCATTTGATTTTCATTTGATGGAATTTGAAAGCATTTGTCTCACACTAGTCATGTTCACACCCAATTTCTTGAAGAATAAAAGAACACAAGAGTTCTAACATCCTTGCCCACAGGAAGTCAAGGTCAGCCCAAGATGTGTGCAGGACCAGCATTCTCTCTCCCAAATCCCATGCTGATTTATCATACTGCAAGGTATGATAAGAAGCTTCTTACCCCATTTTTAATGAGACATCAGTCAACAAAATATCTCATGTACACCAGTTCTGCCCAGTTGATCCAATTCAATTAAGCAAATTTTTTTTTATCTGTAGAGAAAGCATTGCTAGCTATATCTCAAAATCCATTTTTTTCTTTATTTTTGGTAAAAGAATTCAAGCATATTTCTCAGTATTTTTTGCAGCCACCTATGAACATGTCATTGTTCTAACCACAGAGGTGGAAACAGAAGTGTTGTATGGTTTCTTCAGGAAGACTCATTAATAAGGAAGGGTTCCTTTTTTCCTCCAGCTTCCTCACAGCAGAATGAAAAGATAGGAGAATCCTGAGTCTCAACATTATAGATCTACCGTATCAACCCTGGACTGTATATTCCAATTTTTTAATAAGAAAGAAATGCATTTGGGGCGCCTGGGTGGCTCCGTGGGTTAAGCCTCTGCCTTTGGCTCAGGTCATGATCTCAGAGTCCTGGGACTGATCCTGGAACTGGACTTTCTGCTCAGCGGGGAGCCTGCTTCCTCCTCTCTCTCTGCCTGCCTCTCTGCCTACTTGTGATCTCTCTCTCTGTCAAATAAATAAATAAAATCTTTAAAAAAAAAAAAAAAAGAAAGAAAGAAAGAAATGCATTTAAATCTATTTTTCATGTTTTAATTATGTGCAGCAAAAATAATCTAAGAAAAGCACTTACTGTTTGCCATGCATTACACTAGAAACAAATCTCCCTTCACCTCCCCCATCCCCAATACACACATACAGACAGAATATAAATAGTTTGGGTATTTTAGCAAGGCCTGATCTAATGAAGCAATCACAAATAGATCACACTGACCATAAACATTTCTTCTAAAAATTGTACAGAAATTCAGAGGACCCTGAAATTTTGTGAAACATTCTCAAATCCATGAGCTTTTAATAGATTCTTCTTCCACACACAGGTTTTTTTTTTTTTTTTTTCTGAATGTACAAAGTGAGGTCCAGCTTCCCATTGCTTACTGCACTCAAAGATCATTACACTAAAAATAATTACCCCAAAACCAGTGGGAACATTTTTCCTTCTCCATCCTACCTGTTAAAAAGTGAAGTTCTAGAGACCTGCATGCCTATATTTTTACTTTACTTTTCCTCAGGAAGCCTCTTGATAATAAGTGTATGTCTGTGACCTTGATAAGCTTTGTGTTATGCTGTTAAAATAAAGCCTTTTGTAGATTCCTCAAGGGTATTTGGATCTGATACTATAAAAAAAAATTGCTTAGATTCTGATGCCCTTATTAAATTGGCCTTTTAATAAGAATATAATGGAAGCTCTCTACGCATTTTGCCAAGTGTAGGCATCCCTCTGTAAGTGTAAAGCCCTTAACTGATGAATAACAATAGTACATTCCTGTGACTAACATGAAGTTTGACAAAATACGTCAAACAGGAATTTAGATGTAAGGAGACAAAATAATTGCCTATATTGAAGAGTTTTTCCCTTATGATTTATCTTTAGAAAGTAAAAGTCAGGTTGCCTTTTGAGCTACAGGGATTTAACTATTCAAATTAACTCTAAGAAAAGCAAGGAACACCCAAGGTTGAGGGTGAGCCCAGAGAGGCAGCCAGGACTTGCAAGAGGGTTATTGGTCAGCTCTGTTTCCCCTCCTTCCCAGAGCTCCCAGTAGAGTCAGACCAGGGAGTCTGCAGGACCAGATGAGCCTGAGTGTTTCACCTCCACCATTTTTGCCAGACATCTCTCCCCACAGTGTACTTCAGGCCCTGTGAACACCCCTTACTATGTTCTGTCAAATTCAGCATACCTTCCCTGGTTCTGGAAGGTGCTTTTGACTCTGTGGTTTATGGCAGTTGTTGGTTTGAGCCCTTTGTAAATAATTAGTCAGCATTAAATCTCTTATCTTTTCCCTTTATTTCACTTCCGGACTAGTTGGGTGGAGGCCAGGGTTTGAGAAGATAGAAGAGCTCTGATCTTAGCTCTTGGCTGTTTACTGCCCATTGACCACAGCTCTCTGGAGCCAGCCTCGGGTTACAAGCTACAGCTCAACCAGGAGGAGCAAACCCAACTGAACTAAGACAGCTCTTGCTGAAGAAGGTAGAACAAGGCAGCCACCAGATGGAGATTCTCAAACTGAATGGCTTCTATATGACCAGGGCCTGTCTGGTCAACCCTTCCCACAGTAGAGAAGGAAATAGGAGGGGTGGGTGTTGTTGGTGAGGTCCTTCACTCTCCTAGAGAGCACAGCCGGAAACACATGAGCTTTCCTTTGATTTGGAAAGAGGAATGTGGAGGACCTATGTTAAGTTTTAGCATCTGACTTAACTTCAGGAGAGCCTTGGGTAAGTTCACTGCCTTGAAGTAGGGATTCAAGTCTTCCAGTCTCCCTCCCTTATCAGGAGAACATTGATTAAGTTTGAAAAGAGTCAAAGATTATTGTTAAGAAAAGGGAAGGCATACTGGATTGAATTGTGTCCTGTCCCCACCCCCAAACTGATATATTGTTGAAGGCCTAACCCACAGTATATGACTGTATTTGAAAATAGGGTGATTGCAAATGTCATTAGTCAAGATGAAGTGATACTGGATAGGGTGGGCCCCTCATCCAATACAACTGGTACTTTATAAAAAGGGGAAATTTGGATACTGATATTCTTCTATAAGCTGAGGTACATCAGATATTGCCAGCAGGCACCAAACATGGAAGAGATTTCCCCCTCACAATGATCAGAAGGAGCTAACCCTGAGGACACCTTGATCTTCATCTTCTAATCTCCAGACTGTAAGATAATAAATTCCTGCTACTTTAACCACCCAATCCATTGTGCTCCATGACGGCAGCCCTACGACATTCATACAGAAGGTGTCGAACTAACAAGACACAGGCCCTGGAAAACCCAGAGTAGTCATGTCCAGGACCCTCAAAACCCAGGTTTGCATGCCCAGAGAGTAACAGTGAAGGGCTATGTTCCTCTCAAATCCTTAACCATGAGTCTTCTGTTGATGGACTTTGCGAATTATCTCTCCTCGTGCCCAAATAGGGAAGAATAAGGCAATCTGGATGACCACTTTCTGAGGCCACTCCTACTGTTCTTACTGTGTCACAAAAGGGAAACTGTGATTTAGAGAGCTTGGGTACTCTCCATGTTTGCACCATGAAGCACGGGGTCTGTGTTTCCAACCCAAGCCAGGCTCGGGTTCCAGACTCCACCCCCACCTCTGTCATAAACAGTGGCAGGTACCTGGTATTTGGTGGCATTCATTTTAGTAGCACCATCAGACCCTGTGGTGGCCAAATTGGAGAAATTCTACTGGCAAAGAAGCTTACAGTAAGAAGACATACCTCCACAAGTTGAAGACCACTGCTGTCAATCTTGAGCAATATCTGTTCCTTAAGCTGACTAGCCCTATTAAGATTACCAGGACAGGGGGAAAAGAAAAAAAAAAAAAAAAGACTACCAGGACAGGGATGAAAGCTGCCAAGTCCCACTCACAGCAGACCTGAACTGAAATGTTCTAGGGAGAGTCATCATTTCTGTGAGAAAAAGCCACCACGGCCATCAAATCTGTCACATCAGTGTATCTTGAGGTAGCTCCTCCTGTGATGCGTTTACCCACATTTGTGATGAAATGGCCAACGTTACTGCTTATAGATTAGTCCTTTTCTGCTATTTCAATGTGTTTGACAAATGGATGGGCCTTGTGGCCAGGAAATGAAAATTTGGGTATCAAAAAATAAGAGCTAACACTTGTAAGACATTTAAAATGTGCTGCGTTCTTAGATATCAAACCACCCTACAAGAGAGCTATTTTATCTGCACCACTTACATGGAAATGGAGACCTAAGAAGGTGAATTACACCCTCCTGCACTACACATCTCTTTGAGAGGTCTATCCCAACAAGTGAGGCTGTCTCAGAAATCCAGATTTCCAGAATAACTGAGGAGACAAGAGGCCCTGAACCTCTTCCTTCTTGGACTCTTTCCGATCTCTGAACTGCTTAGTAAGCCACAAAGCAGTCAGAGCCAGCCCCAAACACAGGCCCTTCTCTTCTGGGCCTTAGGGGGAAACTAATTATGCTTTTCTCATTCTTTCCTTAGATTTTACTCCCTTCTGTACCAGAGAGGTAAGATTTAAGGGGCAGATGACAAGGCATAGACTTAAGGGCAAATACTATAGGTACTACTGGGATGTCTTAAGTGTTGTGGGAGTCTGAACTTCTAGGGCCTTGGTGAAGGATGCTTCAGTGCAGCCTGCCTGATTGACCAGTGCCTGCAACGCTCATTCAGAGCAAAACCTATAGAAATAGAAGGCATTTGCCTGGTCCCTTGTCCTTTGCAGAGAAGCTTCTGAGATCTTTGGAAAATTGCTTTTCACTTCTATGTCAAAGAAGGTCCCATCGTCTAGTATCTACTGTGGAAATGCTTTTTTAATCAATTAATACTGAAATCTGAATAATTATAAATTCACCAACCCTAATATCACTAAAAGTGTTTAACTTACTCCAGAAAGCAGTTTATATATCATAAGCAAATGTTATCATTTCAATATGCTCTTTAGGAAAACCTTCTCTGAAACATCAAATAACTTCAGATGTGAAGAATGAAATTATTTAAAGCAAAGCCCTTGGGAGCCTGAGTGGCTCAGGGTCCTGGGATCAAGCCCCACAATGGGCTCCCTGCTCAGCAAAGAGCCTGCTTCTCCTTTTCCCTCTGCTTTGTTTCTCTCTCTCTCTCTCTCATAAATAAATAAAATCTTAACAAAAATACTTTAAAACAAACCACTCATCAATCAGTATTCATTTTCTTAATGGGCATAAAAATGTTACACCCATATTCACTAGTTTTACATATGAACATAAGACAAGAAATTTTAAATTCTTAGCTTTGAATCCTTTGGTAATAGAAAAGCTGCTGAGTTTTTTAGGAAAGTTAATTTTAAATTACTTAATATTAACTATCGGATCTCATCTTTATCTAGACAAGTTAGGAACCATCCATTCACTTGATAGCCAATCTCATACACTTTCTTAGCTATGATACTTTGTTGTGATAAGTGATATTTATATTAATATCCCTGAAATGCTATTAAATTTTGAAATACCTTCTCAAAGGAAGGTATTATATTTCTTTCAAATTATTTCCTTTATTTGAGTATAGTTATTGTATGTATGATATTCTGATATTAATTCGTATATCATCAGGATGTATAATTAATTGGAATTTGGCATTCACCAACCATGCATGGAAAGTAGAAGCGTACTCATAGAATGTTCTAGCAATGATACCTGTTGTTGATCTTTTTTCTGTTTTCTAGTTACTAAAATTCTTTTGTGACTAAGTAAGCCAACCTGGAATAAAATAATCCATTGGCCAGGCCTTATACACTCTAACACTAACACCTGAAATACCACAACTTCTTTTTTTATAAGCTGAGGGTCTGTGCTGTTCACTTGCTCTCTGACTTCACTAGGTAAGACATGCCTGCCAAACTTCTCTAGCATTTGCGTGTACCAAAGGAATCCTTCCGCTGTGGTAATGCCCCAGTCTTCATTGTGTTTATGTTTCTAAGGGTGCTGTTTGGTTTTTATGTTATGTTGCTATTAAATGATTCTTAAATACTGAATAAAGTAAATATAAACAGAAACTAAACACCTATTGCTATGGCACCAATGACAAGTAATTCAACAATCACTTTGAGTCTCCTCATAATCTACATTACAAATTTTAAATACATACATTGTGATTGTCCAAAAGAAAGAAAGTGATGTTATACTGTGTTCTTATGAAAATATTATGCCATTAATTTCAAATATGCCAAATGAGATAAGGAGATTGGGGATTTATTAAGAAGCTTTAGCAATAAAAAGGTTTAGCTGGACTGGGCTTTCAGTCTGTAGACTGACAGAACCGTCTAAGGATCCACCTTCTGAGGTAATGGGGCTCATCTAGTCTAGCCACTCCGATCCCAAGCAATTTCATTCTGTGGTCCCCTCAAAATCAGCTCCAATCTCTCTAGTGTCCAAATCTTTGTCGTAGGTCCTAAGGCTGCAGAGTAACCCCATCTTCAGTGCTGAGGGGAATACAAGAGTCAGCTGTATGCCCACACTCCTCCTATGGAGGCTCCACCTCTAGCCCCACATAATGCCACTGAAGGCCACCCACATAGAGATGACATCAAATATGCTAGACAGTGTGGGTTTCCCTGCTCAAATGATGTCAGCATGTCAGTTCCAGAACAAGTAAGATCAATCTGTTTATACATTGTGTGCTCACAATGTACTAAGCACTGTATGTAGTGGCTGGCATTCCACTGCCCTGCCCTAACTATTCCCAATTTACAGATGGAAACAGGAAGGAGGAGGTGGAATTATTTGCACAGGGCTGGAGGACTTGGAGCAGATGTTCTGAGCCGCCACGTCAGTGCAGAGACCTTGGGGCCGGCTGCATTCTTCTTACTAGGCAGAATGCACAGGGAACACGGCACTGAGCGAGGCAGGAGGAGCTTCTTCGCCGGCATGTCTAGAAATGCATTGAGCCCGTTGGACCCTGTGCAATCCTCCTTGCTCCCGCCACCTCCACGGCTTTCCGAACAGCTAGTCACTTAATCAAAATGAAAAAAAAAACTTCCTCTTGAACTGATAAGAAAAAAAACATCTAAGATAATAGCTAACATTCATCAGCAGTTTAGTTTACAGTGTGTGAGGAGCCCTGAGGGACTTGCCGGCTGGCACTTGCCAGCTCCTGCCCACAAGCTCTGACTCTACTTGCTGTGAACTGCCAGGACACATCCAAGCTTCTCCTCCCCATCTACCCATTCTGCAACTAGGACGTTTGCAGCTTGACTGTTAACTTATTGAACATGAAAAATTGCAAGTGCAAAAATATGAGAAATTAATGTCATCTACATTAGAAACCAAGGGAGAAACTTGCACATTAGAAGCCATATTAAACTCCTTCTCCCATTCAGGAACTGAGCCCCTGAATATATATATCGGCACTCTGCCTTGTTCTCTGAATATTCTTTTCCTATTCTTCAATTTTATCCCTGTCATCCCATATTAGACTATGTGGACGTACCTGGATAGCCTCCTGAGTGGTCTTCAGGTATATGTCTAGTCCTGCCCCATCATGAGCTACTCTATTTGCCTCCATAGTTAATAAATGTCAGCTGTTATTTCTAAAAACAAAGATTACTCATAATATTTCTCTGCCTTACACTCTCCAGTTATCCCCAGGGCTTTAAGGATTACCTCCCAAGTCCTATGCTAGCCCACAGGCTCTTGAACTTAAGGACAAGTGTCCAAACAACCTCTCAAAACTAGAATATCTCGGAAACACCTGCAAAACACTTCACAAGAAAAATTAGTTCGTTCACTTCCCCCACAGCAACCAAGACTAAAAATTACTTAGCTCAGTCCTGTCCTGCATTCTTTACTCATCTTGGGCATAGTAAGCAATTTCCCTTATTTAAATAAAAGTTAAAGATAGCCTCTCGTTTAAAAACTCAATAAAGTTTTATGAAACTTAAATTTTAATTACCATTCTCTACCAAAAAAAAAAAAAAAAAAGAAAGGAAAGAAAAAATCATGTATTTTACCTGTAACATCCAAAGCCTACATAGAAAGCCTTCAGTTGTTTCTAGTGTCTTAATCAAGATGGCTACGTTTAAAAGAATCAGAGCAAAGGGCCTGGCATCGCTGGGACACTGTTGCTCAGATACTGCTTAGGAGTAAACCTAGTTTTCATTTCTGCTGATCAAAGGAAAGAGCAATGTTTGCATTGTCATGTGCATCGCCTGTAGCAACAGCAAACACTTCACATAACTCCCAAGCCACGCGTGCAATGACAAAGGATAGAGCTCGGGTGAGATTCGGGGCTGTTATCATGGATCAGTGAGTGGATTCCCTCATCCTGATAAAATAAATAAATAAATAAGTACAAACTAGAGCACACATAAATATTATCCCTTGTCTTTCCAGTTGCCTATAATAACAAGTAAATAACATATTCTAGATAAAATTCAATTTTATTAAATGGCCACAAAAGAACTTATTTTGTTCTTTTTCTAATCAAAAGATCTTTTGTGACATATAAATATAATTTGGCATATAAACCTATGATCCTTTTGTCTTATTTTGAAGTTGCTATTTTGAATATTTATCTCGAAAAGTATGTTTTCATCTAGACACTATGAAGTGGAGGTAAGTCCCCTAACAAGTGAATTGCTGCTCCATTTAAGACATGTGCCAGCCAAAAAAAGAAAAAAATTCTGACTTCAAAGAGTTCACAAGTTACTTCCTGTTCCAGATGACTACCAAATGACATATTATCTTTACTTTTCACTTATTCTCTTGACAACCATGTAAGTACCTATTCTGGCCAGGCAGAGATGGGCTCTGAGGAATGCCACAGCCGAGGGAGGACGGGACCCCAGCAGGTGACAAATGTATCAAATCACTTGTCATCATCATTGCCTTAATTTTGGTCACCAGAACCCCTGGTCGAAGGTCTTCTATTGTTTTCTGGAGTGCTTTTGAACGACTTTATTGGAATGTAATTGTTATACAAGGAACTGCACATGTTTAATGGGTACAATTGGATGAGTTAGGATGAAAACAAAAACCTACGAAACAGTCATCACAATCAAGAGAACAGACATATCCAACACTTCCCAAAGTTTCCTTGTTTCCCTTTGTTTTTGTCTGTTAGTTTGGTTTTTTTTGTTGTTTTTTTTTAAAGATTTTTATTTTTTATTTATTTATTTATTTTTTAATGTTTTATTTTTTATAAACATATATTTTTATCCCCAGGGGTACAGGTCTGTGAATCACCAGGTTTACACACTTCACAGCACTCACCACAGCACATACCCTCCCCAATGTCCATAATCCCACCCCCTTCTCCCAACCCCCCTCCCCTCAGCAACCCTCAGTTTGTTTTGTGAGATTAAGAGTCACTTATGGTTTAAGAGGGTAGATTTCATGTTGAGTATTTAACCCTCTTAAATATTGGAAGTGCACTGTACCGTATGTTCATTGTAGGCACTATGTTGTACAAAGATCTCTAGAATTTATTTACCTAGCATAATTGAAACTCTAACCACTGAGAAACAACTCTCTGTTCCCTCCCCCACCCCCAGGCCCTGGCAATCACGATTAAGCTCTCTGCTTTTATCACTTGGACTATTTTAGTTATCTCATATAAGTGGAATCCTACATTATTTGTACTTCTTTCACCAGTTCATTTCACTTAGCATAATGTCCTCCAGGTTCATCCATGTTGTTGCAGATTTAAAGCTGAATCATATTCCATTTTATGTATGTATGGTTCACATTTTCTTTTTGCATTTATCTGTCAATGGGCATTTGAATGTTGCCATATCTTGGCTAGTGTGAAAAAAATGCTGCAGTGAACACGGGAGTGCAAATATCTCTTTGCGATCCTGATTTCAATTCTTTGGAATAAATGCCCAGGAGTGGGATTGCTGCCCTATATGGTAGCTCTATTTTTAATTTTTTGATAAATCGCCATACTGTTTTCCATAGTGGCTGCGCCAAACAGAGTACAGGGGTTCCAATTTCTCCACATCCTCACCAATATTTGTTTCTTTTCTTTTTTTTTTTTTTTTTATAATAGCCATCCAGACAAATGTGAGGTGATGTCTCATGGTAGTTTTGATTCACATTTTCGTGATGATTCATGGTGTTGAACATCTCTTCATATCCCTATCTGCCATTTGTCTATCTTCTTTGAAGAAATACTTGTTCAAGTCCTTTACCCATTGCTTTGTTGGGTTATTTGGGTATTTTTGCTATTTAGTGGTTGTCTCATATCGTTTAATGTTTACAGCAAAGGCACAATCTTTTTCTCCTCAGTGCAAAAATTATCTTTTTTCTGAGGTGGAAGCAAAGTTCCTTCAAAGGTGACCACAGAATGTCAATTCCAGAGAGCAAGAAATTTTATCTCAAAGAACTGGTGCATTTGCAAAAGTTGGCATTTCTTGCTAAGTTAAACAGCAGGGGGCAGGATAGTGCAGCAGAAAGATTAGAAGCTGACCCGCCAGAAATCTGGGACTGGTTTCCCCTCCACTGGGCCTTTTAAACCAGTCTGCAAAGTTAGGAGCTGCCTTGCGTAGACTTTCCTGCGCCCAGCATATTTTTTCTTTCATTCAGTAATATTATTACATACCTACTGTGTGCCAGACATTGTGTTAGGTGCTGGAACAGACCTGGCCATTTAGAGTTTATGTTCTGATAAGGATGGTAGACAATTTACAAGTAATTTCATGGCTCATGTTTCAAACAGTGCTGAACACTACAAGTAAACCACAACTGGCTTTCTGCCTGCCTCTCCTTTACTAGACCTGACCCTTTCAAGGGCTTTGCACATGTTGGGCTGCTTTTTTCCTCCTCCCCAGTTAAATCCTAGCTCTGATGTCACTCCTCTGAGACCACCCTGGCCAATATTGACTCACCTCCCCCAGTCACTAAACAGCATGTCATTCTGTTTATTTCATTTGGGGCGTTCAGCACTGTTTAAACAATATTACTAATTTACTTAGAAGAATGTAATTTCTAAATAGCCAGGTTTTGTTTTTTTATTTTTTTAGTTGATATGCAGGTGGACAAATGATACCATTTTTACCTTGTCCAAAATGTCCCACAGACTATAGAATGAAGAAAATATTTATGGGCACCTGAGTGGCTCAGTCGAATGTCTGCCTTCTGCTAAAGTCATAATCCAGGGTTCTGGGATCCAGCGCCTCGCTGGGCTTCCCACTCAGCAGGAAACCTGTTTCTCCCTCTCCCTCTGCTTGCTGCTCTCCCTGCTTGTGTTCTCTCTCTCTCTCTGTGAAATAAATAAATAAAATCTTTTAAAAAAAAAAATTATGACCTGTCTTCAGAGGATGTCCTGAAGAATTTTTTTTTTAAGATTTTATTTATTTATTTGACAGACAGAGATCACAAGTAAGCAGAGAGGCAGGCAGAGAGAGAGGGGGAAGCAGGCTCCCCACTGAGCAGAGAGCCCGATGTGGGGCTCGATCCCAGGACCCTGGGATCATGACCTGAGCCGAAGGCAGAGGCTTTAACCCACTGAGCCACCCAGGCATCCCCTGAAGAATATTTTTAATGAGTGGTAGGTATTGAACATTTTTTTTCATTTTTGTATTTGTCTATTTTATATCTTATAAAAGAAATCACATATATGCACCAGTAATTTGTCTCTTTAAGTAAAGGAATCTCAACAATGCCCTTAATTTCTTTAAACCTCTGTTTTAAAATGAAGCTAATAGTCCCTCCTGGTAGGATTTTTGTCTGATTGTTAAACAGAATAACTGAAAGCTCCCAGCAAAGTATCAGTCATAAAGAGGGTATGCCTACTAGATGTTCATGAATTAGAATTAGAGTTAAGTGAATATTCAGAAAGGCTTCCAATAATATGCTTAGGTGAGCTCTGATAAAAAGCATTAACTTGTGATTTTAGAAGAAGTCAGATCCTTAGTGGTGTGTCACAACAAAGAATGATGCAATGGGCAATGTACACAGAAAACATTCTAACCTACACTTACAACCCTATCAAGTAAAGAAAATGCACAGGTACCAAAAATACACCTCTCCCTTCACTCTCCTCAAGATCCAGTTACACAACAGCCTTGCACTGAGGGTGCTGAGGGACACCCCCTCCACTCCCAACAGCTCCAGGCAGCAGATAACATCACTGACTAGCTGGCAAATTAAAGAATAATGCAAGACAAAGGGTCAAAGTGAAGGGCACTTGGTCTCATGGACACAGACATTGGGCCCAAAGAGATACAGCATTTTCCTGAGATCAGACACCCCTTTAGTAGCTGAGTCTGATCTCAAACTCGGCCTCTTTACTGTTTACTTCACCTAAAAGCAGTTGCTATACCCACATGGTCAAGGTTCACAGTCTAAGTGAACATTGGGACAAAGGAAATTATTTTTATTCCTTCACTCAACATTTATTGAAGACCTGTTTGACTGTACAATTTCTGAGGATTACAAATTCAATGGGCTCCCGAACAGATCTATAAATGCTTGAAAAAACTCCATCAGCCTCCTCCTGCTCTCTGCATAGTTACTAAAGGCCAGCCTGACCCCAGTCTTCACAGCAGGGGAAGGGTCCTGATGTAATTTAGGATGCACGATTATAATATTATAATATTTAAAGACAGATAGTCTATAGAGCTAAAGACTATATTATGCAGTAAAGCTGAAATAAAAAACCATGTACAGTCTTATCACATTACGTACTCATAATTTGTGCAACAATTTGCTTGGGATATA
This sequence comes from Mustela erminea, assembly GCF_009829155.1. NCBI lineage: Eukaryota > Metazoa > Chordata > Mammalia > Carnivora > Mustelidae > Mustela > Mustela erminea. Next base: position 8,102,592 of record NC_045629.1, on the reverse strand, counting down.
TATTTTTTTATAATTTTTTAAAGATTTTATTTATTTATTTGACAGAGAGGGAGAGATCACAAGTAGGCAGAGAGGCAGGCGGGGGGCCGGGGGAAGCAGGATCCCCGCTGAGCAGAGAACCCTATGTGGGGCTCAATTCCAGGACCCCCAGATCATGGCCTGAGCCAAAGGCAGAGGCTTAACCCACTGAGCCACCCAGGCACCCCATGATATATTTATATCAGGGAAGGGAGAAGAGAGAACAGGATCTGCAAAAACATGGGAGCCAGGGAAGCTTGGTGCCTTGAGACAATTAAGTACAGTTGTATCAATGTGGCTAATGGTGGTATTAGGTTGAACTGCATAAATTCCCATTTTTGTAAGTCAAAAATTGTCAATTCCAGTAATTTCCTATCATTTAACGTTATATACATATAGTGAGGCAATGAGAGAGGTTGCTAGAAAGGTAGTCAGGGGCCACCCTCTGAAGGGAGGCTGGATTTATACTACAGCCTATAAGAAGCCACTAAAGAATTTTAACAGAGAAGATACATGGTAATTTTTTATAGTTATCATTCTGATTATATGATTGAACTTGAAGGCAGTGAAACTGAATATAAAGAAACCAGTTAAGTGACTATACTAATAGTTCATCAATTCAACAGTATTTATTAATTGCTGTGGTAGAAGAATAGCCCCTAAAAGATGTCCAGAGAGACATGGCAAATGTGATTAAGCCAAGAATCTTGAGATGGGAGAATTATCTAAATCATCTTGGTGAGCCCAGTGTAATCACAAGGTTTTTTTTTTTTTTTTAAAGATTTATTTATTCTAGAGAGAGACTGAGAGAGCGCATGGTCGGATGGTGCAGGGGGAGAGGGAGGGGGAAGCAGACTCCCTGTTGAAAGCAGAGCTCTATGCCTGCACGGGCTCATCTCCGACGTGGAGATTATGACCTGAGCTGAAACCAAAAGCTCGACATTGAACCAACTGAGCGACCCAGGCTCCCCACAAGAATTCTTTTTTTTTTTTTTTTTAAGATTTTATTTATTTATTTGACAAAGATCACAAGTAGGCAGAGAGAGAGAGAGAGAGAAAGAGAGAGGGAAGCAGGTTCCCTGCTGAGCAGAGAGCCCGATGCGGGACTCGATCCCAGGACCCTGAGATCATGACCTGAGCTAAAGACAGAGGCTTTAACCCACAGAGCTACCCAGGCACCCCTCCCCACAAGGATTCTTATAAGAGGGAGACAGGAGGGCCGAAGTCAGAGAGAGATTAGAAGATGCTAGTTTTGAAGATGAAAGGAAGGCCTACAATCCAAGGAATCAGGCAGTGCCTAGAAGCTAAAAAAGGCAAGGAATGGATCCTCCCCTAGAACCCCAGAAGGAATGCAGTCCTTAGATACCTGGATTTTAGCCCACAAATAAGACCCATTTTGGATTAGTGACCTCCAGAACTATAAAATGATAAACCTATGTTGTTTTGAGCCACTAAGTTTGTGGTGATTTATTACAGCAGCAGTAACAAACAGTTGCCTACAGTGGTAGTGAATTTTATGTGTCAACTTGACTAGGCCATCAGGTGCCCAGATATTTGCTTAACCATTATTCTGGGTGTGTCTGTGAAGGTGTGTCTGGATAAGAGTAACATTTTAATGGGTAGACTGTGTAAAGCAGATTGCCTCCCCTATGTGAGTGTCCTTCATCCGATACATTAAAGATTAAAGGCCTGAATGGAACAAAAACTCTAAGAAAGGCAGAATTCACTCTTTCTGCCTTCCTGTCTTCTACTTGGGACATGAGTCTTCTCTCCTCCCGTCAGACGTCAGACTTGGACTAAGACTGACTCTCCTGGATACCTAGCTTGCCAACTACACAACTCTTGTGACTTCTTAGCCTCCATGATCAGATAAGCCAACTCCTTCCTGAAAATTTCATTGCGTGTGTGTGTGTGTGTGTCTAGTCTCCTACTGATTCCGTTTCTCTAGAGAACCCAGACTAATACACATACCACTTATAAAGCTCTGGGTAAGAAGTAATGAAGCTTTGAATTTCTGTGGATTCAGCGCACATCCCCCTCCCTGCCTATCCGTGTTCACCAACCAAGAAGCTCCACTGAGCTTTGTGTCCAATGTTATTTACTGCAGTTTCATTAGGCAGGTATGATTGAGTAAATGATTGGCAATGTAACCGAACTCAATCTTCAGCCTTTCTCTCCCGGCCAGAGGTCAGGTGGCTGAGAATCCCAACACTAATCACAGGGTTGGTCTTTCTGGTGCCCAGCCCCCATCCTGAAGCTTTCTAGGAGATCCTGTGAGTCATCTAGTTAGCATAACAGAGACAAACCCCAGCAATGAGAAACCCAGGACAGAGACCAGATAAATTCTTTAGTATAAAATAGTTCTTTTCACAGGAAATGTTGAATTTGCACTGCCATAACCCCTGGAAGCTTTGGTTGATTTTTCAATGACTCTTAATAAAGGTATTCTTGAGGTTTTTTAGAGGTCATGCTTCATTTGTAAGTGTGCAGGCTTAAAATGGATCTTAACAAATACATTTGTTCCAAACATGACAACCACATGTATGAAAAATAGTACATATCATATTGCTACCTTCCTTTCTCGCTGGAGTTTTAGAAAGCAACAAGAAAGCAAAGTTTGGTTAAAAAAAAAAAAAAAGTTTAAGGGACAGTGGTACCAAAGGCTCCCTTGGACTGAGTTTCAGTTTTGGAAGATGACCCCCCGTGGGGGGACGGATGGGTGTTAGCGGCACAACAATGGGAGGGTACTGCACTGTGCATTTAAACATGGCTAAGATGGTCAATTTTATGCAATGTGTATATTGCCACAATTTTAAAAAAGAAACCTCCCTTGGGTCACTTGTGAACTAATGTAATCTGAGCCCAAGGAGAGAATCTTTTCCAATTTCATCAATAGTTTCCCTTCTCCACTCCCTCATATGGGGCCAGGGACAGCTGCCAGTGGTAGGGAATGAAACTGTGGGGCACCTGGCTGTTGACTCCTTAGCAGCTGCAGGGAACGCTCAGGAAGGAAGGGGCTTCTGCCACCCAGCACCACCTTATGAAGATGCTCTGCTGTCTTCATAGAGAAACCTGGTTTTCAGGAAATGGCCACTCTAGCTCAGAAGGTTAATAGAACTTTATAACTAGAGGTTCCATGCAAACTCATTGGGCACCTGTCCAATAAGAAAACATGTTTAAATTTATCTGGTGTGTTGGAGTAGTGGGATCCTGGTTGATGGACCTTTTTCTTTTTCCCTTATAAATTAAGATTGGAATTTTTGGTGAAAACTTTAAAACCTGAATTATCTCTTAAAGACATTTTTCTGCAGAATTTAAATGTGCTATTGTCTTTTCTCCCCCTACTCTGGCTTAAAAGTGTTGTGTCTCCTCATTTCTGTTTGCTATTTTATTACAGTGATTTCTTCATTTTTATGTAATAATTGCTTGTTGGGTCACTGTCCAGATGTTTGCTATTAGCATTTCCTCATGTAGCATCTAAAAGCTTCGGGGAAGAACCTTATATTTATCCCCTGAAACACCTACGTTGCAGGAGCTCCTGGCTTGCTCTGTGGGTAGAGCTTGAGCCTCTTGATTTCAGGGTCATGAGTTGGATCCTCCACCTTGGGGTAGAGGTTACTTAACAAAAAAAAAAAGAAAGAAAGAAAGAAAGAAAGAAAAAGAAAAAAAACCTACAGTTCACATTCCACTTATCTGTGAAATGTTCAGCTGGTGGCTGTTTGTTGAGTGCCTGTTATGTGTCATTGACTATGGCATATAAGACTCTGGGCACATACACACAGTAGAGAAACAGCTTCCTCCAAACACATATGACAACTAAAGCAAGTTTATTTTCCCAGTAGAAAATATTCTCTCATGTGTTCTTCAGAACAGGTTTTAAGAACTTAGAACAATAGAATAAAATTGAATAAAGATTTATTTGTAGAATGGATAGTCTGCATGTTTTGAGCACACATCCAGACCTCACCTACTTGTGGGTACAATTAAGTTGCATTTTCCTGAGGTTTGCTAGCTTGTGAGACCTTATTTGAGTGGTTGTAGACATTTTAGTTCTTGACAAGCTTCTAACTGTCCTCTTCCACGGTCCCCTTGGTCTTATGAGGTGAGTCCAGGGGAAGGCTACCCAGGCCTGAATCAATGAATCCCACTTCCCCATGGAAATCCACTCCACAGGAGAACTTGAAAGAGGCTCCTTCTGAGGCTCGGCTGCTGGCTCTCTGTGCCTGTGAGGTTTCTCAAAGGCCTATGGCTTTCCCTGCTCGAAGCCCACAACCTGCCTACAATCTTTGGATTAGAGGAGAATGTCCCTCTCCCCCCGTTGGATCATACATTTTCAGCTGGGCACTCAAAGCCAGCTGTCTCTTAGAAAACAGTCTGTCTCTTAGAAAACAGTTTCTTAGGGCGCCTGGGTGGCTCAGTCGATTAAGCACCTATATTCAGCTCAGGTCATGATCCACGGGTCAGGAGGATCAGAGGCCACATGAGGCTCCCTGCTCAGTGGGGAGCCTGCTCCTCCCTCTCCTGCTCCCCCTGCTTGTGTACTCTCTATCAAATAAATAAATAAATTTGAATTTATTGAATTTCTAGTTGCCTTGCATCAGTTTATCAAGCCAGGCAAGAACAATACCTTCCTACTTAGTGTACATGGTATGGCTCAAGGGTCAGGCCATCCCACCTCTGCAACCTTGGGAAAATTCATTAGCCTCTCTGTGCTTTAGTTTGCTTAATTATAAAAGGAGGATATTAATAGTAATTATTTAATTGGGTTGTTGAAGATCAAAGATCAAGTTAGGTAATCACATATAGTGCTTATAATACCACAGAGCACATAGGGAATGCCTGATAAATGTTATCATCCTATCCATCAGTTTATCTCTCTCCCGTTTGTCTTCAAGGCACACATGCACACGACTTCTTCTGCTTCAGCCACCCTCCCTGCATGTCACCTAACAAGACTCAATCTAGAATAACCAATGTCATTTGACTCAGTCCGCCTAAGAGATCAGAAATAAAATGCGGATAGTCATCTACAGAAATCACCTCATTAGCCTGTTTTCTTTTTTTAAGATTTTATTTATTTGAGAGAGAGAGTGAGCAAGAGAGCAGGAGCAGGCCTGGGGAGGAGAGGCAGAAGCAGACTCCCCACGGACTCCCCAGGAGACAGAAGGACAGTAAGACGTGGGACTCCATCCAGGACTCCAGGATCATGACCTGAGTCGAAGGCAGACACTTAAACCAACTGAGCCACCCAGGTAACCCTAGCCTGTTTATTTTAATTCTACGTAAAGAACTACCAAAAATGAACGTGTCAGTTACATTCTGAACACTAATCTGAGATGCTAACAGATAATGAATGAATGAAGAATGAGTATGTTATCCAAGCAGTTCCAACATCATTAAGAGTCACCTCACTCTAATATGATCACATTTGGCTCCCAGTGTCTGAATTTAACACTGGATAGTAAACAGTTCAAAAACAAGATCGGTATACTTTAACCCCACCAGCTTCATTTCAAACGTTCACAAACACAGTTCTGACTCTAAATCACACACGTAGTACCGTCAAAACTATCCATCCTTCCCCTCACAATTTATGCCACTTCTGTTTTTCCACTTTGTTTTGGTGACCTTACTTTGCTCCCCGATTTCCCAACCATATAACCTTTGAGTCATTCTTGACTCCCCTCTCCCCTTTCCTTCCTGAATTTTCCTTCCTGAATAAACTACCAACAAATCTGCTGCTCCTTGTTTCAATGTAATGCCCTACCCCAGCGGGCGGCAGCAGCGCAAACCTCTATTGTTGTAACCACCTTCCAGGGGGATTTCCAGCTGCAGGCATTCCTGAGGCCCCATGCAAACCTGCTGAGGGACTGTTCCAGCCTTTCACTGCCTCCTTTCCTGACTCACACGGAGAATCAGCTCTCTGCAGAGCGGACAAGGGAGGGAAACAACCAGGCAAGTGCTTCCTACCAGCCCGAAGTACCAGGAACTGGGGGCTTTCCCACAAGGCCAGGCCAGACTCTAGGCAAAGGAATGTCCCTGTTCCAAGGCACAGCCTGGGCTGGAGTCCGTCACCACCCTTGCAAACCCCTTTGAAGCGGAGCAAAAGTCCGGCCAACGCCAAGCAAGCAAGAGAGCTCCTCCTCTTACCCTGGGAGGAGCGGTTTCCTGCCTTTAGTGGCCTCTCACAGGAGGGAAGTGGAGTTACAAGCATTCTGTAGGATTCTCACTTCGGACACCAAAATCCAAAAATACAATGGAAGTAAGTGTTCTGTGAGATAATGATCAGACTGGCCAAGACCTATTGAATTCTGCAAGATAATTCTATTAACTTAGGGATCTATTGCCATTTTATATCAGGTAGGTAGGTAGGTAGGTAGATAGATGTAGATGTAGATATAAATGTCTTTACAGACTTTTTTCCTTCAAAATTGGATTAAACATTCATGGCTGCTTAAATAGTTTCAGACCCTTTCCCACCCTGACTGTGGCCAGTTGTTGATTTCTGTCTAAGTTCAGCACCCAAAAGGGAATGCAGAACTCCTGAGGGATAAAGTGAACTTTCTGCCCCCACACTGTCGTGTTTCCATATATTGACATAAGCTAAAATCCTTACTCTTTGTTCACATGAACCTCTCCCAAGCCCAGGTCTTCTGTTCTAGACTAAGGGAATTGGGTTGGAAGGCTTTTGTTTATTTTGTTTGTTTGTTTTCTAGGAGAATCAGAGAACTTTAGAACTAAATAGTCTGTTGATATTGCTAGTACACATTGTGGGTTACAGTCCATTTGTGGGCCATGAAATCAATCCAGTAGATCATTGCCAGCTCTTTCTTTTAAAAACAAAATAAAATATTAAAAAAATAAATTGAAATTTAAAAAATAATAATAATAATAAAATAGACTAAGACATATCAATGCATTGCACTTATGGAGGGCAAGTATTATCTCATGAAAATTTCCTTTCAGATCTATACATACATGTTTCTGTGTGCTTGTGCCCACATGTGCATACTAAATTATGAGCATAATTAAGTTTTGGTCAAAAAAATGTTAAAGCCAACAGTCTAGTCCAACCAGGAATGAGCAGCATGCTATAATGGATAAATGTTTATTTGAAAGTTAGAATCAGAAAATCTGGTTTCAAGCCTTGGGTCTGGCACCTAGGAACTGCATGACCACAGGACACAATTAAGCTTTGCTGACACTCCCTTCAGTTCCTGATCTACAAAGTAGGGATAACAACAGTATTTTCCCTAAAGAAGTGTTAAGGAGAAACACAGTCATACTTACTTCCATGTAGTGAGCACATACCATGTATGGGGAAACATAATGTGCGTGATACTGCTAACATTCACCGTGTCAACCCTTTATGTTAGATATGATTGTTACCCATCATGTGAAGAGACCAAGGCAGTTTGGTCCAGGCACAGGCCACTCAACAGGCATACCCTCCATAAGATGAAGAGTTCGTGCTGGAACATAGACCAGTGCCCCACTTCTTGCACCAGGGAAATTTTGTTCGTTTTTCTTTACTGAACAATGTGCTTTGTAACTAAATTCCCGGACACCCTGGCAGGAGCTCCCTGCCTTGTCAAGGATAGGCAACAAGCAATTTGGGGAATGGTGGTCCATGGACCACACTCAGGGTAACTCCGTGTTAGAATGACTTAACTCCTGTTCACTTTCATCTTGTAGGTTTCAGCCTATTGAAAACTTTCTGAATCTTTGCAATACCATCCAAATGCACCAATTATCCTCCCTGGCTTTGTGTCATCACACACTTGCTGAGCATGTCTTTTGCATCTTCCTAGAAGATGCTGACAAGAGTGTTCATCAGGATGGGGCCAAGAACCAATCAGTTTTCATTATGACAATGACTAGAACAATACTCTAGATCCTCTCCAAGTCTGTGCACCTCCTCATGGTTGTAATGGCGTTGCTTTCTCAAACGCTCACAGAACCAGACCTTCGCTGTCCAAAGGGGGAAATGGGATGGAAGCACTGGGAAATAAACTGCTTCGGAGGCTCCATCTTGTGGTGCATAAGCATCAGTGCACCTCAATGACTGAAAACAGGAGACGTTTATGGAGACTACGGTAGGGGCTTAGGGAGTACTGACATCACTCTCTTGACCTGCCCAGAGGATCTTGTCTTCTCATAATGTCTCAAAGTAAAATCAGACTGACCTAAGTCCTTTTGTTCACCACTGTTAATAATACGTATAACATCATACCCATACTTGATGAGTGGCCCAGAAAAAATATTTTTTTAATGAGTGACATAGTTAAAGAGAAAAATTTTTTTAGTCCTTTCTTTCATCCATAGTTACTAGTTTGAAAGAAAAATTTCCTTTTCTTCTATGCCTTGGAAATTATCTTTAAGGAATCTTAGATTTAATATGAGCATTTGTAAATAGGGAAGCAATGCTACACTGGCCAAGCAGCCTCTTCATAGTCTTGACTGATGCTGGCACTGATGCCCTGGTGGCTCTGGCCTACTTCTTCCACACCTGGATCCAATCTCCTTAAGATGTAAGGTGGTGCTGCCTTTTCCAAGTGACTCATATTTTCTATTTTCTTCTAGGATGCAAGACAGCTTAGGACCAAGGAAACAATTCAAGCACATGATCAGGTACAAATCTTCAATACGATTTTTTTTTAAGATTTTTATTTATTTATTTGACAGATCACAAGTAGTCAGAGAGGCAGACACAGAGAGAGAGGAGGAAGCAGGCTCCCCGCGAAGCAGAGAGCCCCATTCAGGGCTCGATCCCAGGACCCTGAAATCATGACCTGAGCTGAAGGCAGAGGCTTTAACCCACTGAGCCACCCAGGTGCCCCTTCAATACGATTTTAATGATGATGACTAATAATCTGGGTTAAAAAGTAGGTATCAGCCAGGATTGCCTATGTAGGGCCTGTTGGGATTAGGGATGGTAAGACAGAGTTGAAAATTACAATAAGAAGCAATAGTCATCTGGAGTTACCAGTATCAGGAATATCACTGTTTTTCCCAAACCAAACTAAGAACTCAGGATCTGGAAATAAAAATGTGACAAAAACAGTACCGTCGTTTATTCAGTCAATAAACATGTACTAGTAGTAAGTTTTGAGACTCAAGAAAATAATGATACCTGAATCCCACAGAAGGTCACTGTCTGAGAGGGCAGCCTATATGTAAATGGGTAATTAAAAATGTTCCTAAAACTCTTGAAACAGACTCTCTAAAACAAGAGCAGAGGGGTGCCTGGGTGGCTCAGTTAGTTAAGCATCTATCTTTGGCTCAGGTCATGATCTCAGGGTCCTTGGATCAAGCCCTGCATCAGTCTCCCTTCTCAGTGGGGAGTCCGCTTCTCCCTCTCCCCTTCCATCCATTCCCACTTGTGTTCTCTCTCTCAAATAAATAAATGAAATCTTTAAAAAAAAAAAAAAAAAGAGCAGGCAAAAGTGGGATCTGGCAAGCTCTCCCTGATGTCACTTTCAGGAACCAAACAGAGGCTTTTTACCTGGTAATCTTTATCAATTTAGCATATCAAATCCCGAATTATAGCACCTCAACCCCATAATGCCTCTGAATTTTGATTTATGACTATACTTCTTTCTTAACCTTCAAACAACCGAAGAGCCAATTTAATAGAGCACCTTATGTTACAGATGAAAAAAAAAAAAAAAAAAAAAACCCTTGCCAACTAAGAAGCCTGTCTTCATGCAAAGCCTTTCCACTTCTTACACTATGACACTCATCTCCCAGCTAATTGCTGGATGAGACTGCTTTAAAGGGCCAGAGAAATACAGTATGAAGTCCTAATAAACCACAGCTTACAGATTAAAGACACGCTGCTTTACCCAGTCAAGTTCCCTTTAGAGGTCTGACCTTCCCTGGAAGAAAGTCAATCAAGTAAAAATATATAGTCAAATATGTTAGCAATTAGTAAAACACCAAAAAATCAATCTCTTACCAAGGAGACTGTTTGCACCTAACATTTATATTTTTGTTTCACTGATAACTTAAGGATTTGATAATCTAAGAACATCTTGTTTCTCCTTCATTTCATCTTCGTCACATCCCTCCCGAGGACATCATCAAAGAATGGAAGCATGCCTGAACTCCTGCAAAGCAACTTCTTCATGAAACCCAAAGAGCAGAAATTTGAGACACTTAAGTCAGAATGTTCCTATACTGTTGATTTTTGGGGAATTTGAAAAGCCTCACCAATAGGATTGCTGGTGATCTTGGGAAGGTGACTTTTTTCTTTTTTTTTCTTTTTTTCCAAAATTTTATTTATTTATTTGACAGAGAGAGATCACAAGTAGGCATAGAGGCAGGCAGACAGAAAGGGGAAGCAGGCTCCCTGCTGAGCAGAGAGCCGGATGTGGGGCTCAATCCCAAAACCCTGAGATCATCACCTGAGCCAAAGGCAGAGGTTTAATCCACTGAGCCACCCAGGTGCCCAAGGTGACTTTTTTCTTAATGTGAGTAGCAAGCTGGTTGACTTATGTGAGTATGGGTAGTGTTTGCCTGTGCATCCAAATAAACTAAGGATCTAATCTAAACTTCTCAAGTATAAAGCAAAACTGCCTTGATTTCATCATCATGTGGACAACAAAAATCAAGGATAAGCATTGTATTTACAAATCATTCAAGTGAGAAAGAAGAAGAAATATAATACCACTAAATTCTATGCCTTTGTTCCAAGTAACTAAGGAGGGAAAGGGTTAAAACTGGCTCAGACATGAACCTCTCTTTCTTAAAGAAGCTGGAGGGAGACACGGCATTTCAGCTGACATCCAAACTCTAGTCACCCTGGAAGTTGTCCTCAGTCCACTTCCAGCAACATGGCTGACTGACCGGCAGAGTGAGTACACTGAGACAGTGGTGAGGAGGGTTCCTCCAAAAACAAACTACTAGCACTGTAGGATATAATACCACTTTTTGTTAACAATGAGTTTGGAAAATGGAAATCCCTAGGCTCCAGAAATGAAGAGAAAACTCGAAACAGTGTGCAGAAGTTGTTGCCATGGGGATCCACAGGGATTTCAGACTTGGCCTGAAAACTTGTATCTTAATGCCAAGTGAAGGACAGGAGAAGAAGAAAGGAGGGAGCTGGGATGGTGCCACTTGCGTAATGTCCAGATATATGGAAGGGCTGGCCAGACTGAAGAGTAGTCAAGAAAATTCAGGGCACTTGTCCTAAGAAGCAGCAAGGAGAATGCCTAGGTGGCTCAGTTGGTTCAGCATCTGCCTTCAGCTCAGATCATGATCTGGGGGGTCTTAGGATTAAGCACCACATCAGGCTCCTTGCCCAGGGAAGGAAGCTGCTTCTTCCTCTCCCTCTGCTGTTTCCCTTGCTTGTAGTCTCTCTCTCTGTGTGTCTCTTTCTGTCAAATAAAATAAATAAAAATCTAAAAAAAAGAAGCAGCAAAGAAACTTTCAATCTCAGGTGCCTTGTATAAAGCAAATTGCTTCCAAGAAATCAAAACATCAGGCTATCTTATGAGTGGATATGAAATTTACACCACCTGCAGGGGGCAGGAACCACAACATGAGACTTAAACGTGAAGACTGGTCCAGGAGGGTTGAATTCTGAGATCCTAGGAAAAGCAAATATAAAACTGCTCCCCAGAAAAACTTGTGTATCCCAGAACATATAGATTCCCCATAGAAGGAAGAGCTTTTACAGACTATTAATCAAAATTCAAAGTGACATAATCAAAACCCCACATGCAAACACCACCAAAACTACATGAGGAACCACCTTGAAAGGAATTAGAGCTCAGGAATGAGAGAAAATAGGAAAATCTGAAAAACACCTTTAAAAAGATACGTTTAAACTTATATAAACTAAAAAAGGAACATAATAACAAAAGGCAGGACAGCATTTTTAAAAATCAAGAATATGTAAGGGAAAAAAGCAGACACAAAATGTAGACATTTTTAAAACAGATTCTTTAAATTTCTAGATTCAGCATGGAGACGCAGAAAGCTAGGAGAGAACACCGACCCTTCGAACAAGAAAAATCCTGGACAAACTGCAAATTAATGACTTTTCTTGAATCTCCCCTGGAGTGTCAGGATCACAAGAGCAAACAACCAAGGAAATCCTCAAAGAGAAGGTGCTTGCAGGGGGAAACAGGACCCAAGCTCTCCCTACTTGGGACAGATATTATCAGATGCTATATAAGCTAGTAAGAAGATTTGGCTAGTAATTTTTAATGAATTCATGAAAGCCAAGTGTTGAGGCAGAATGAGTTTGAAACCCTGGAGGCTGCAGATGACATGGGAGCAGGGAGTGAGCGGCAGTCCAACCTCATTGTCAGCAGTCCAAATCCACAAGAAATGTTAAAAGTTCTTAAGTCAGAAGGATTAAAATATAGGTCAGAAACTTGGGTCTAACATAAAGAAATAAAGACTGTTAGAAATGGAAAACCATTGTCTATTGAGAAAATCCTGAAGAATCTACAAAAGGTCTCTTCAAACTACAAAAGTGGGGGCGCCTGGGTGGCTCCGTGGGTTAAAGCCTCTGCCTTGGGTTCAGGTCATGATCCCAGGGTCCTGGGATAGAGCCCCACATTAGGCTCTCTGCTCAGCAGGGAGCCTGCTTCCTCCTCTCTCTCTGCCTGCCTCTCTGCCTACTTGTGATCTCTGTCTGCCAAATAAATAAATAAAATCTTAAAAAAAAAAAAAAAGAAAAGAAAGGAAAAAAAACTACAAAAAGGAGTTCAACAAGGTTGCAGGATACATGGTCAATATATAAAAGTCAATTGTCTTCACATAGCATTGAACTACATATAGCAATGAAAAATCAAAATTTGAAATTCAAAAAATACCATTTACAATAGCACTAAAAATAAAATAGGTATAAGCATAATAAAAGATATGCAATGTCTGGATGTAAAAAAGTATAATATAAACTAAATTTAAAAATATACCCTGTTCATGAATTGGAAGATTCAATATTTTAAGGTATCCATCTCTTCAATTAATATATAGCTTTAGTGCAATCCAAATCAAAATTCTAGCAAGGTTTTTGGAGATATATATGAATTAATCCTAAAACTCATATGGACAGACAAAGGAACAAGAAAAGCCAAAATAATTCTCAGAAGGAAAAAATTAGAATACTCACTGTACCTGATTTCAATTTTTACCATAAAGCTACAGTTATCTATTGGTGAAAGAATGTAAACATATAATAATGAAACAGAATAAAGGCCCCGGAAATGTACCCATACAAATATAGTCCCTTGATTTTTGGCAAAAGTACAAAGGCAATTCAATGGAGAAAATTTTATCTTTTCAACAAATGTTGCTGGAACAATTGCAAAAAGGGGGGAAAAGGTAGAAACAATGAATCTTGGAACACTGAAAAAATGAAAGAAAAGAAATAAAATAAAAATGAAAGAAAGTAGACACATACTTCATACCTTATACAAAAATTAACTCAAAATAAATAGTGGACCTAATTTTAAATCTAAAACTTTATTCCAGAAAAAAAAAACAAAAAACAGAAGAGAAAACAAATCTGTGTGACCTTGGGTATGGTGATAAATTTTTAGATATGACACTAAAAACATGAGCCATAAAAAAAATGATAAATTGGACTTTTAAAAAATTAAAAACTTTTGCTCTGTAGAGGACATTGTTATTAGAATGAAGAAAAGCCACAGACTTGAGGGAAAAAACGTATATACCCAATATCTGATAAAGAACTTGTACCCTTATAGAATATGTAAAGAACTCTTAAAGCTCAACAATAAAAAACAAACAACCCCCTTATAAAAATGAGCAAAAAGTGGTACCTGGGTGGCTCAGTGGATTAAAGCCTCTGCCTTCTGCTCAGGTTCTCTGCTCAGCAGGGAGCCTGCCTCTCCCTCTCTCTCTGCCTGCTTTGATCTCTGTCTGTCAAATAAATAAATGAAATCTTTTTTAAAAAATGAGCAAAAGAGTGGTGCCTGGGTGGCTCAGTAGGTTAAACATCTGCCTTTGGCTCAGGTAATGATCCCAGGGTCCTGGGATGGAGCCCCTCATCAGGCTTCCTGCTCAGTGGGGAGCCTGGTTCTGCTCCCTCTGCTGTTCCTGCTGCTTGTACTCTCTGGCTCTCTCTCTCTCAGTCAAATAAATAAATAAAATCTTAAAAAAAAAAAAAAAAAAAGTGTGAGCAAAACATACCGAAAGAAATTTTTCTAAAGAAAGTACACAGCTAGCAAATAAGCATATGAAAAGATCTTCAACATTAATGGCCATTAAGAAAGGTAGATTAAGATCATAAAGAGGTACCATCACATACCTAGAATGGTTAAAATTTTAAAATTAACAATGCCATGACTTGCAAGGATATAGAGCAACAGGAATCCTCATTCATTATCAGTGGGAATGCAAATAACATACCATTTTGGAAAACAATTCAAAAATTTCTTATAAAGTTAAACATATACTTAGCATACAGTCAAGGAAATCTCCCTTTTTAGTATTTATATAAATGAATTGAAGACCTATGTTCACTTAAAAACCTCTATGTAAATATTTGTAACAGTTTTACTCATATCCCCACACTGGCAACAACCCAGATGTGCTTCCAAAGGTGGCTGGATAGACAAAATTATGGTACATCCCACAGTAGACTACTACAATTCAGCAATAAAAAGGAAAAACTATTGATTCCAGCAACACTATGACATTTAGATGAATTTTCCTAAATGAAAGAAGCCAGACCCTAAAGACTTCATAATGTAGGATTCCATTTTAATAATATTCTGAAAAACAAAACAGTACAGACAGAGGATCAGGAGTTAAGAGTGGAAAGAGTGGTTGACTAAAAAGAGACTGTACAAGAGACTATGTGGCTGGGATAACTGAACACAACTCTCCCAGAAAATGATAGATCAAAATGACAAAACACTAGTGAACCATAGAGTATTTCTTCCCATTAGTAGACTTGATCTAATGGAAATACATGTAAAACATGCCCCCACTGAATAGAAAATATTCCTCTGTTTCAAGCATGCGTGAGATATTAAGAAAAACACACACTATGTCAAAAGGAAATCCAATAAATATTTTAAAAATTATATATTGATCATATTATCTGATCAAAATTTGATAATATTAAAAGTCAGTTACAAAAAGATTGCCGATACCCCTCAACACACACACACACACACACACACACACACACACATTTTCAAATCTACAAACCAAGCACACTTCTATTTGGGTTTAACTTATTTGGGGTCTTTTGTGCCTCGTGGGTGGGGATGTTCATTTCTTTCCCAAGGTTTAGAAAGTTTTAGTGATTACCGCTTTAAATATATTTCTGTCCCTTTCTCTTTCTCTTCTCCTTCCGGAATTCCCATAATGTTTATATTGTTTCTTTTCATTGCATTCCATAATGTTCATAAACTTTCTTTACTCCCTTTCATTCTCTTTTCTCTTGGTTCCTCTTACTGGGTAATTTCCAGTCTCCTATCCTCCCAGTCACTGATTCTTTCTTCTGCATAGCTGAGTTGACAGTTGAAACTCTTGACTGAATTCTTCAGTTTATTGTATTTTTTCATCTCTAGGATTTCTGTTTGGGGTTGTTTGGTGGTTACTCTTTCCTTATCAAACTGCTCATTGCATTCATGCATTGTTTTCTTAATTTTGTTATGTTGTCTGTGTTTTCTTGCAGTTCACTAAACTTCCTTAAGAGGATTTATATTTCCTTTGGTGGTGTCGCACATACCTGATTTTTTGTGATCCTTGATTTTTTATGTTGGTTTCTGCCCATTTGAGTAATGGGGCTCCTCTTCTATACTTTACAGGTTAGCTTTGGCAGAGACAGTTTTTCACCAGTCAGCTCATGTTGAGTGTCTAGGTGAATCTGCTGGTACTGTCTTCGAAGAGGTGGGGCCAGCTGTTATGGTCTATGTTGGGTGAAGCAACTATTCAGGCTCTGAGGTTGGGGACAGGGGATGTGCCATTGGCTGAGAACAGTTGGACAGCACTACTAGTTTGGCTTCTTACCCAAGTGAGGCCACAGGATGGGTTCTATGGTTGCCTGGATTCTCTGATCAGGCTTACCAGATGGTTGGGATTGGGTGATATATCCAGTAGTAGACAAGGCTGTGAATTAGCTTCCCTGTTCTGACAGGGCCCTGGCCTATACAGTTTGATGTTTGGGAGCCTGAGTCAGTGTGTACTGAATTCCCTGGTCAGGTGAGGCCATCAGTTTTGCTCTGCTGCTTAGAGAAGCCATAGGCTCTGCTCTCTATTCAAGCACCACTGTATGTAGCAGTGTTAAATGGGCTACAAAGCTTCTGGTATGTTCTGGTTAGTTTCTCTGATTAGACAGGCTGAAAGCTATACTCAGCAATAAGCAGGGCTATGAATTAGATTCTCTGCCTGGGTACAGTGAGAAAAGCAGCTTTAAAACCAGTAAAGCTCTATTTGTCATCTTAACTCAAGCTGAACCACACCCCAGTTTCCCTGGCTGAACAGGGCCACTGACTTTGCTCTGCAAATTATTGGCTCTGTCTGCCCCTCTCTTGGCTTGACCGCCATTGGCCACGCAGTTTTCAGAGGTTTCTACCAACCCTTCTGGTCAGCTGGGGATGGGAGACACTCTCCACTGTGGGTGGGACTGTGATTCGGTACCTTGAGCAAACCAGGCTCTAGGGTGGCAAACTTCCTCACTTGAGGATCCAAATCAGGCAGATCTGCAATTCTCTGAGTTCTTTGATCAGTATGTACCCTCAACTTTGTTCTGTAGACGAACCAAGCCACTGGCTGGGACTACCACTTGGTCACTGCAGCTATGAATTGGGTCTCCCAAGATCCATATGCTGGTTGTTGCAAGCCCATCCCATTTCTCTATCACAGTCATATTCCAAGTGATTGAGCCCACAGATTCTCCTGCAATCCCCTTGGTTTGAGATCGGAGTAAGGGCTCCAACAAAACGACCTACAATGGTGGTGAAGATGCTTCTTGCCCCCTCTGGGTTCTCTTTCTTTCCATACCAGACAAACTTGAGGTTCAGAAGAAAACTCTCCATGTGGTGTTGTGCTGTCCTAGGAGAGAGGTAATATGGTCAGTGTGAAGCCACTTCTCTTACCTTCCAGTGCGGTCTGTCCTGGTCTCTGTTGTGTAGTGGATGCCTCAGCCTCACCCTTGTGTGCTAGGATTCTCTCACTAGTGTCTTATTCACGAATAGATGTTAGTTGTTTCTCCTGTGGGGAGAGTGAACAATGTATGTTGTCATCTTGATGATATTATGCTCCACACTTGTAAATGATTCATGGATCAAAGGACAATCATGAGTAAAATTATTAAATATTTATATTTAAGTGAGGGTGAAAGTGACATATATTTTTCCATGATCCCATTTGTACACACACATACAAATACATATGTTATGTGTATATATATATGTATAAATATATATACATATAAATATATAAACATATATGTGTGTTTATGTACATGTGTGCATACATAATACACAAATAGGATGATGGAGAATAAGACAAAAAGGATAAGAAATATAGAAAAAAAATGGAGGATGAGTTTAGAAACTCTAACATCTAAGTTAGCATTTTCCCATAAAGACATAAAGAAGAAAATAAAACTGATGATTTTATCATAGAAACAACTCTAGAAATTTCCTTACTACTGAACAACATGAATTTCCAAATTGAATGGGCTTACTAAATTTTCAGAACAATAAAAGAAAATGACAGGCACCAAGGCACATTATGCCTTATATCCAGAATAACAGAGACAGATAAACATTACAACATTCTCAAGAAACTACTGAAGAATATGTTTTACCAAAAAAATAGCATAAACAAAATACAGCATGCAGGAAACTAGTAGCTTGAACACCAGAGAAAGTTCCTTTTGCCTTTCGCCCATGGTCAGGACACTGGTACCTAGCATGATAGTGAAGAGAAATCCCTGGACAAGAGCCCTATAGCAGGCACAGAGCACAGGAAGTATAGATTGAAAGGAAGAGACATAGAATTCTAGGAGGGTTATCTCTGAGCAAAAAATAAATTCAAATACCAAATGTGTATGACCACAATGAGAAAATACTTAAACTTAGGGAAGAGACCTTGAGAATGAAAAAATGATAAGAAAATAAAACTAAGGAAAACAAAAACCTTTTATTAACTTTAAGAAGGAAAAAGATCAGGGGTACTGGTGGCTCAGCTGGTTAAGCAAATGCCTTTTGCTCAAATCATGACCTCAGGGTCCTGAGATCAAGCCTCATGTCAGTCTCCGTGCTTGGTGGGGATTCTGCTTCTCCTGCTCCCTCACCCTCTGTCCTTCCCCCTGCTGTGCTTGCTCTCTCTCTCTCTCTCTCTCTCTCTCAAATAAACAAATAAAATCTTTTAAAAAAAAAAAAGGAAGAAGAAGAAGAAGGGAAAGGATTGTCAAAACAAGAAATGTGTCACTGTATACTACATAGTCTTCTGTGAATAATACTTACATATCCATATAATAATGCAAACACTGAATATACACTTAATGAAAGATGATGACATACATGAGTTCTATTAAGAGGATAGGGGGAGAGGGAGGATGTGGGACAAATCTTATCTTCCATAGTAGAAAGTCAGTAGGTAAGAGTTAAATTAAAATATAAAGAAATGAAAGTCTAACATGGGAATTAGAAATAAAAAGATAAACTGAGGGTTTTAGAAGAGAGGGAGGAGGGGGGATGGGTGAGCCTGGTGATGAGTATTAAGGAGGGCATGGATTGCATGGAGCATTGGGTGTTATACACAAACAATGAATCATGGAACACTAGATCAAAAACTAATGACTGTGTGTTGACTAACATAACACAATAAAAAAAAAGATAAATACCAAAAGAAATGGTTAAAAAAATTGTCTTTGTGGAGTGTGAACTAGGGATGGAGAAAGGTGCTAGGGATGGAGAAAGGAACTAGGGTGAGAAAGGAATGCTTCTTTCATTATCATCTTTGGTGACTCTTTAAGCTAAGCACGTGTAGAATTCCATGGGCTACCCAAAGTCAATATTTAGAAAGAATGTATATGCGTAAGTATATATTTTAGGAAAAATGGAAATTAATGAGCTAAGCACTCAACTCTAGAATTTAGAAAAAGAACACAGCAAACCCAAAAAAACATAAAAGGAAACAAGAGAAAATTAAAGAAATAAAAGAGGGATAGAGAAAAACAAAGGCTGATTCTTTGAAATTAACTGATAAAATTTTAATCTTTCCATAAAAAATAGGTCATTAAAGGTATAATAAGCTTAAAGACATAATAAAAGAATACCTTAAACTAATTTGTGCTAATAAACTTGACAACTTAAGTGGGATGGAAAATATGAACTACCAAATATAACTCAAATATGAGTAGACATAAACATTATAGAAATTGAATCAATTATCAATATCAGAAATTTTGCAGGACTAGAAAGTTTTAAATGTGAGTTTTACCAGAACTTTAAAGAAGATATAATTTCCATTTTTACATTAGCCCACTCAAGACATTAGAAAGAGAATGAAAACTATACAACTCACTTTTGGAATTTTATAAATCTCAATACCAAAAATGGATGGAATGTATGAGAAAGGAAGCTCTCAGTCAGTCTCATTTTTATGTAGTATTAATAATAGTAGATTATAATAGTAGACTGATAAATTCTCCTAGTTCTTTATACATTACAGGCACCACTATAAGATGTTTTATTGTTGTTTTCTAACAGCTTTATTGAAATATAACTGGTATATGAAGAACTGCACATATTCAATATATAAAATTTGGTGAGTATAGACATATGTGAATGCCTATGATACCATTGCCATAATCAAGGTAACAGACATATTCAACACATTCCACTTTTCCCGTGTCCTTTTGTCTTTTTATTCTGTGTGTGTGTGTGTGTGTGTGTGTGTGTGTGTGTGTGTGTGCATGGTAAGAACATTTAATGAGATCTGCCCTCAACAGACTTAGAAGTGTATAACACCATTTTGTTACCATAGGCACTATGTTGTACAGCAAATCCCTAGAACTTATTTATCTAGCATAACTGAAACAAACCCATAGAATAACAATGCCCCATTTCCCTTGCTAGAAGAATATTATGTGTTAATTTAGTCTTCAAAAACAGCCTCATCAAGAGGATGCTATTATTATGCCTGTTTTATCAGCCAGGATAGTTAAGTGGTTAAGCTATTTGCCCACCACATGAAACCAGGCAGTGTTCCAGACTTTGGTAATTGTGAAGCCTCATGCAGACTATGAATGGAGAATAAACCTGGTTCCAACTGGTCATTTAAGGATGCAGAGCTGCTACAGTGTAGGTACACAGCTGCACCAAAATAAAAATACTAGCCAACACAATAAAATAAGAAAAAGAAATAATTTTGACTGCTGAAGAAAAAAACAAAATTATTTTTAATAGGTGATATAATTACATAAAAACCCAAGGAAACATATAGACAAATGATTAGAACTATTCAGTTCTTCAGCAAGGTTGCTGGAGAAAGATAAATAATTTACTATACACCTGCAAAAATCTATCAGGAATGTCACCTTTTAAAAATTTTATTCAAAGTACAACCAAAGATATAAGGTACCTGGAAATAAAATAACAAAGTTTATGTAAGATCTCTATTGAGAAAAGTTATAATTACTTTTTTTGAAGGCTATTACAGAAGGCTTTGGAAGGAAAATACTGTGTTCATGGAGAGGAAAATTCATTATCTCTACAATAGTTTCCCCAAAGAAGATAATCTAATGTTATTCTAATCATGATATTAACCATACTTTTCAAGGAAATTGACAAATCTTATAATTCATTTGAAGAAGTAAGATGCAATTTTGAGAAGAGTAAAGTGGGATAAAGAGTAAGGAACATTCCCTACTAAATATTAAGACTTGTTATAAAGCCATAACAATTTTTAAAAGTTTAGGACTGATGAAAGAATACACAAATAAACTTGGCAAACAATAGACAGCCTAGAAACAAAGCAAGGGAACATGGCATATGACAGAAGTAATATGAGTCAAATCCAAAATCTCTGCTTAATAAATAATTCTGGAAAATCACTTATCCAAATCATATTCATCTTTTACTCAAAAGAAATACTAATAGATTAAAGATCTAAGTGGGAAAGGCAAAACTTTTAGAAGACAACATATGAGAATATTTCCCTGACACCAAAGTAAGGAAAGATGTCAAAACGAGATGAAACCCATAAACTATAAAAAAGAAATATTAGTAAAATTGACAAAGTTAAAATAAAATTTTTTGTGTAACAAAAGACACCATAAATATTGTTAAAAGATAAATTACAGTCTGGGGGGAAATATTTGAATTGTGTACAATGGACAAAGAATTACAATCAATCCTCATTATTTGTAGATTCCACATTTGTGAACTCACCAATGCTCACTAAAATTCATTTGTAATGCCAAATGAATACTTGTGGCACTTTCATAGTCATGTACAGAGAAGTAAAAAATTTTAATCATCCAACATGACATTCCAACCAAAGTCAAACAAGGCTATGTTCTGCCTTCTTTTTTCAGGTTTCATACTGTAAATAAGTGTCCTTGAGATTCTATTGAGAGATTTTCCCAGTTTGGGGATTGTTAATGTTTTATTGTTTCAATGTCCCCTAAGCATAGTGTTGAAATGCTGTCTAGTGTTCCTAAGTGCAAGAAGGCTATGATGTGTCTTATGGAGAAAATACACACGTTAGAGAAGATTCATTTGGGCATGAATTATTATGCTGTTGTTCATGAGTTATAGTGCTGACTCATTTATGTAAATGAATCAACAATATATATTAAATAAGGTGTCTTTAAATAAAAATACACATAAAACAAAGTTTCATATTGATCAGTTGACAAAAATGTAACATCCAAAGACTCACAGGAACCTAACCTTGTACTTCCCCTAGGAACAAGAGTTCAATATTCACTAATTCAGTGTTCACAGTGACTTTGTAGAACACTACTAATGAAAATATTGAGAATCAGCTGTACTTTCATGAGTCTATAAAGATCTACAAATCAAAAGGAAAATATAAACATAGAAAAATAGCCAAGTACGCAAAAAGGCAAAAGGTAGAAATATCTGAAATGCAATAAATATGAAAAGATGCGCAGTTTCCCTATTCATAAGGATAACACAAAATGATGCAAGTGATGTCTTTTCACACCTACTGAATTAGCAAAATACAGTACTAACATTGACAAAAAGTTGGAGAAAATAGAACTCTCATATGTGCATTGTTGTTGGAATTGTAACTTTGTTTGACTAAACTGGAAAGCGATATTACAATATTTATTATGTTGGATAATGTATAATTCCTATGACAAGCAATCTACTTCTAGCTAAACACCTTAGAGAGCCCAGCGAAAAATTATTGGCTCACTGAGTTAAAAAAAAAAAAAGTGTCTGGGTATGTCTGGGTGGTGCAATTGATTAAGCATTTGACTCTTGGGGCACCTGGGTGGCTCAGTCCTTAGTCTTGTCTTCTGCTCAGGACATGATCCCAGGGTCCTGGGAACGAGTCCTGCACTGGGCTCTCTGCTCAGCAGGAGGCCTGCTTCTCCCTCACCCACACCCCTGCTCCCCTGCTGGTGTTCTCTCTCTCGTTGTGTCTCTCTCTGTCATATAAATGAAATCTTTAAAAAAAAAAAAAAAGGATCTGTCTCTTGGTTTTGGTTCAGGTCCTCATCTTGAGGTCCTGGGATCAAGCTCCGCACCCATCTCTGTGCTCAGGGCAAAGTCTGCCTGAGATTCTCTCTCCCTCTCCCTCTGCCTCTCCTGCTCTTGCTCTCACTCTCTCTCTAAAATAAATAAGTAAATCTTAAAAAGAAGAAAATAAAGCATCTAAATGTGCATCAACTGGCAACAAGCAAATTTCACATTAGTGAAAATCAATAAATGTACGTATATCAATGTGGATATACATATATCAACATAAATCTCAAAAATATTTTACAGATTGAAAATAAGTTGTAGGGGTGCCTGGGTGGCTCAATTGGTTAAGCATCTGCCTTCAGCTTAACCAGCTGGTCATGATCTGGGTCCTGGGATTGAGCCCCACATCGGGCTCCCTACTCAGTGGAGAGTCTACTTCTCCTCCATCTGCCTCTCCCCCCCACTCATGCTCTCTCTTGTTCTCTCTCAAATAAGTAAATTGAATCTTAAAAAAAAAAAAAAAACAACTTATAAATAATGTATAACAACTACATAAATTTTTAAAGCACATACTATTATTTATGAATACACAAAAACCTCCACAAGAATGATGCAATGATACATCATTGGTACAATGCAATGATACATCATCGGTATTGGGGGAGGAAATATTATTGGGGGAGAGTCAATAATAACAAATGACACTAATACTAAAAACTTACCTATAGTATAAATATATTCACTTAATCTTCAAAATAGAACTATGATGTAGGTAAAATACTAGTTTTTCTTTAAGTAGTTTCCGTGCCCAACGTCGGTCTTGAACTCATGACTCTGAGATCAAGGGTTGCATGCTCTACTAGCTAAGTCAGCCAGGCACCCCAAAATAAATTTTCAGCTGAGAAAACTAAGACATAATTAAGTAACAAACTAGAAAATTCTCCCATTTGCAATGTTAAAACAGGGACAATGTCAAAGTATTGATGCATTCCTCGGGTTTTTGAGTCAGTAAAATTTAAATTCTGACCTCTTTGCTCAGGTGTCTGGTGAGAAGTGGGCTTTTGTGGTCTTTGTTTCTCTCAAATAGAAACCTTATAGATGTCACATTTGGGCATATGGACTGTCAGACACAAGGGCCCTTCTTAATTTTGCTAATTCAGAATAATATGAGAGAATATCAATGAGACATCCTTCTTTTATACCCTTTGAAAACAGCACTGGAGCTGTCTTAATGAATCTGGTCAAGATATCTTTCCCCTTCATTTTCAGGTGTTGTCTTTTCTATTTTGAATATTTTTGCTGAAAAACTTTTGATTTTTAATATTTTAGTGCGACTTTATGATAAAGTAAGATTGGCATGTTCAGAAGTAGTTTGGCAGTTAATTCTTGTGTTTGAATGACATGGAAATATAATTTATATTTCAGCTCCAATTCAAAGGATAGGAAATCAAAGTCCACCTATTGGTTATAAGGAGAACCACATGTACATGAGAATGAAGAAATTGACGGGCCATCTTTGAAGCTATCTGCTATCACGGCTAGTTCAGAGTTCTACTTTACTGGACTCCACAGCAGCAGCAACATTGTAAGTCGGCCCTCTTTCTTGAAACACTTTTCTTTCACTCTCCTTGACACTCCACTTATATTTCCCACCTCCCTGCTTGGTTGATGCATTGTAGTCAGTCTGGGGATACTTCCTTTGAGATGCCCCACATTTCTCTTAGAAACCTTGTTCTCTTCTCAGCCTCTGTAGACACAGGTGACCTGATTCATCTGCTTTTCATACCTGCTATCTACCAACCACTCCTAAACCTATTTCTCCAGTTCAGACCTCTCCCTGCCAACCAGATGTGCATGCCAAATGGCCCCCCAAATCTTGGTATGGTTGTCTAATGGGCATTTCAAACTTAGCTTGACCTCTTTTCATTCAAGTCTTCCATCAAACATCATCCTTAGTCCTTCCCACTAGATTTTTAAAAATGGTACTTTCCCACCATCCTGTTCAATCTCATGATTTATTATTCTCAGGATTTATTATCAACTGATATAGTATAAATTTATTTACCTAATTTATTGTCTGTCTCTTCCAACTTGATCTACTTTGTTAGCTACGGGTCCCCAGCACCTAGAACAGTGCTTAGTATGTTCCAGGCTTATCTGTTGCCCAACTTAAAGGTGAAGACACAGTCTCCCAAAGATTTAGAAAAGGTCTCATTTAATTCTGTCCCCTACCCTTAACTTGAAGGTAAAATTGCTGAATTTCAGCAGTTTGAACTCTGCTTAATATTTAAGGCTCCTAAACTGGTCCATAACTTGAGGTTGGGATTGGCTGGAGGAGAAAAACTGGTTTCTGAAGGCTTCACTAAGTGTAGCTCTTACAGTACCACTTCTGCTATTGACATCATCCAAAGTATAATAAAAAACCAGCCCAATTGTTCTCTCAGGAAAACTTAGCTCTCGACATTATGGCAGTGGCAAGGCACACAAATCAAAAGTTAAGATATTTCATAAAATTCACTTCTCTCTTCACGATGTATTTATTTATGATATTTTGAGCTCAAAAAATAACAAATGCATGTAGGTGTATGAGCAATTCAAAAATAACACCCCGATATGTCCAATATTTAGATGTCTGCAAGTGGCAGAGACAGAAAGGGCAAGAACAGAAGTGGGAGTGACCAACTGTGCCAAGTGTTGCTGCTGCTCTGCACAGAATGAGGGTATGCAAGGCATGCCACTAGTGGCCTAGAAGAGCCATTCCAATACAGAGGAAGGGACCAAATCAGTAAGCCATGGTCCATGAGAGCTAAGTAGCAGGTCCTCATGGACTGAGCCCAAGTGGTCATGCAAGGCCCTTCCAATCAGAATACTGTCTCCAGTCCCTCCAAGGTCAGTGTGTCTCAGAGTAAATCAATTAAGACCACTGCTCTTTAGTCTCAATTGCAAACTGATGAGAGTAGCAATATGCACTCACTGACCCCAAAAAGTCCTGAAGGATTTAGAATCATATATGCAAGAGAACTTTCAAAATAGTGAAGCTCCCTCTAAATGTTGCTTTCTATTTCAAACACTTCTAGGGACCAAACAACCATATCATAGACTCAAACCCAAGAATTATAGACCGCTTTATTCAGTATAAAGAAATTTTGTTTAAAGCTCACAAAATGTAATCTCATTAAACTAGAATTTTTAAGAGTTGAAAACTGGTTTAAAAAAAAACTGCTGATTTAAAAGTTAAGAAGCATAATTGTCCTGAATCCTTGATCCTCAATGATAGAAAGTTATATTTTTGTCAGTATGCTACAGATCAAATATAGGTTTAAAAAATGAAGTAATAACATAATTATACCAGCTGCTAGCTAGTACTGATATGTTGTACTAGGAATATTTAAAATATTTAAATATTTTAAAACTAAGTCACAAAATTTTAAAGATTATTTGGCAAAAACCACTAATTTTCCCCAGTTCAATCATCATAAATGGATGGAACACAACAGCTCATCTAGAAAAACTTCTTTTGGATATGAAAGTGATAATTTAAATTTAAAATGAACATAGAACAAAGAGATGCAGAGCAAAGAGCAGGAATATTTCTGCCACCACCAGACGCTGGGAGTGAACGTGGCTCAAGACTCTCTAGCCATGGCTGGAGGGGAAGGGTCAAATTACTCAACTTCTCTCTCCAGTCTCACTTCTCTCCCTCCCTTGAAGAGCACCAACATCGTGAATTTCGTTTTTAATATTCCCATGTACTCATTTGGTCTTTTTTTTTTAAGTAAGAAAAAATATAATTTTAATTATAGTACTGTTCTGTATTTTTCACACTTTAAACGGAGGATACTCTGAATACTTCTGTAACTTATCATTTTGTCCAACATCACCTCTTATGTTATGTTAATGATTTACTTATGTTAATAATTAGAGATCTGTTGATTTATTTTCATAAAAGTATTTATTATTCCATTATATAAAAAGGAGCACAATTTACCTATCAATTCTCCTATTAATGGACATTTTGGACCTTTCCAACTTTTTATTTTGCTTCAGCAATTATCTTTTAAATTATCTTTTAAGATAATTTAGCAATTATCTTTTATCTTCAGCAATTATCTTTTAACTTCACCTAAGAAAGGAATTGTGGTGTAATAGGTTATTAGGGATTTTTACTTTTATCAAACTACTCAGAAAGTAGTAGTACCAACCTATACCCCTCCCCCCACAATATGAGTTTCTTTTGCCTTAAATTTCAGTACATTTTTGCCTATCTGGTGAGTGAGGACATTATACCTCCAACTGGCATTTATTTGCTTGATAAATGGAGAAGGTGAGCATTTAAGTATTATGCTGATAGCCATTCCAATTCCGTCTTCTATGGTTAGCCTATATATATATATATATATATATATATATATATATATATATATAATCTTCTGCCTATTTTCTTTTTTTTTTAATTTCTTTTCAACATAACAAAATTCATAGTTTATGCACCACACCCAGTGCTCCATGCAATACATGCCCTCCATAATACCCACCACCTGGCTCCCCCAACTTCCCACCCACTGCCCCTTCAAAACCCTCAGATTGTTTTTCAGAGTCCATAGTCTCTCAAGGTTCATCTCCCCTTCCAATTTACATCAGCTCCCTTCTCCTCTCCATCTCCCTATGCCCTCCAGGTTATTTGTTATGCTTCACAAATAAGTGAAACCATATAATTGACTCTCTCTGCTTGACTTATTTCACTCAGCATAATCTCTTCCAGTCTCGTCCATGTTGCTACAAAAGTTGGGTATTCATCCTTTCTGATGGAGGCATAATACTCCATAGTGTATATGGACCACATCTTCCTTATCCATTCGTCCGTTGATGGGCATCTTGGTTCTTTCCACAGTTTGGAGACTGTGGCCATTGCTGCTATAAACATTGGGGTACAGATGGCCCTTCTTTTCACTACATCTGTATCTTTGGGGTAAATACCCAGTAGTGCAATTGCAGGGTCATAGGGAAGCTCTATTTTTAATTTCTTTTTTTGGAATTTTTTTTATTTTTATTTTTTATAAACATATAATTTATTTTTATTGCCAGGGGTATAGGTCTGTGAATCGCCAGGTTTACACACTTCACAGCCTTCACCATAGCACATACTCTCCCCAATGTCCATAACCCCAACCCCCTCTCCTAACCCCCCTCCCCCCAGCAACCCTCAGTTTGTTTTGTGAGATTAAGAGTCACTTATGGTTTATCTCCCTCCCAATTCCATCTTGTTTCATTCATTCCTCTCCTACCCCCTTAACGCCCTGTTGCATCTCCACTTCCTCATATCAGGGAGATCATATGATAGTTGTCTTTCTACAATTGACTTATTTTGCTAAGCATGATACCCTCTAGTTCCATCCACGTCGTCGCAAATGGCAAGATTTCATTTCTTTTGATGGCTGCATAGTATTCCATTGTGTATATATACCACTTCTTCTTTATCCATTCATCCGTTGATGGACATCTAGGTTCTTTCCATAGTTTGGCTATTGTAAACATTGCTGCTATAAGCATTCGGGTGCATGTGCCCCTTTGGATCACTACGTTAGTGCAATTAGTGCAATTACTGGGTCATAGGGTAGTTCTATTTTCAACATTTTGAGGAACCTCCACACTGTTTTCCAGAGTGGTTGCACCAGCTTACATTCCCACCAACAATGTAGGAAGGTTCCCCTTTCTCCACATCCTCGCCAGCATCTGTCATTTCCTGACTTGTTAATTTTAGCCATTCTGACTGGTGTGAGGTGATATCTCATTGTGGTTTTGATTTGTATTTCCCTGATGCCGAGTGATGTGGAGCACTTTTTCATGTGTCTGTTGGCCATCTGGACGTCTTCTTTGCAGAAATGTCTGTTCATGTCCTCTGCCCATTTCTTGATTGGATTATTTGTTCTTTGGGTGTTGAGTTTGCTAAGTTCTTTATAGATTTTGGACACTAGCCCTTTATCTGATATGTTGTTTGCAAATATCTTCTCCCATTCTGTCAGTTGTCTTTTGGTTTTGTTAACTGTTTCCTTTGTTGTGCAAAAGCTTTTGATCTTGATGAAATCCCAATAGTTCATTTTTGCCCTTGCTTCCCTTGCCTTTGGCGATGTTCCTAGGAAGATGTTTCTGTGGCTGAGGTCGAAGAGGTTGCTGCCTGTGTTCTCCTCAAGGATTTGGATGGATTCCTTTCTCACATTGAGGTCCTTCAACCATTTTGAGTCTATTTTCGAGTGTGGTGTAAGGAAATGGTCCAATTTCATTTTTCTGCATGTGGCTGTCCAATTTTCCCAACACCATTTATTGAAGAGGCTGTCTTTTTTCCATTGGACATTCTTTCCTGCTTTGTCGAAGATTAGTTGACCATAGAGTTGAGGGTCTATTTCTGGGCTCTCTATTCTGTTCCATTGATCTATGTGTCTGCTTTTGTGCCAGTACCATGCTGTCTTGATGATGATAGCTTTGTAATAGAGCTTGAAGTCCGGAATTCTAATGCCACCAACTTTGGCTTTCTTTTTCAATATCCCTTTGGCTATTCGAGGTCTTTTCTGATTCCATATAACTTTTAGAATTATCTGTTCCATTTCTTTGAAAAAGATGGATGGTACTTTGATAGGAATTGCATTAAATGTGTAGATTGCTTTAGGTAGCATAGACATTTTCACCATATTTATCCTTCCAATCCAGGAGCATGGAACATTTTTCCATTTCTTTGTGTCTTCCTCAATTTCTTCCATGAGTACTTTATAGTTTTCTGAGTATAGATTCTTAGCCTCTTTGGTTAGGTTTATTCCTTGGTATCTTATAATTTTGGGTGCGATTGTAATTGGGATTGACTCCTTAATTTCTCTTTCTTCTGTCTTGTTGTTGGTGTAGAGAAATGCAACTGATTTCCGTACATTGATTTTATATCCTGACACTTTACTGAATTCCTGTACAAGTTCTAGCAGTTTTGGAGTGGAGTCTTTTGGGCTTTCCACATATAGTACCACACCATTGGCAAAGAGTGATAGTTTGACTTCTTCTTTGCCGATTTGGATGCCATTAATTTCCTTTTCTTGTCTGATTGCTGAGGCTAGGACCTCTAGTACTATGTTGAATAGCAGTGGTGATAATGGACATCCCTCCTGTGTTCCTGACCTTAGCAGAAAAGCTTTCAGTTTTTCTCCATTGAGAATGATATTTGTGGTGGGTTTTTCATAGATGGCTTTGATAATATTGAGGTATGTGCCCTCTATCCCTACACTTTGAAGAGTTTTGATCAGGAAGGGATGCTGTACTTTGTCAAATGTTTTTTCAGCATCTATTGAGAGTATCATATGGTTCTTGTTCTTTCTTTTATTAATGTGTTGTATCACATTGACTGATTTGCGGATGTTGAACCAACCTTGCAGCCCTGGAATAAATCCCACTTGGTCGTGGTGAATAATTCTTTTAATGTACTGTTGAATCCTATTGGCTAGTATTTTTTTTTAAGATTTTATTTATTTATTTGATAGAGAGAGATCACAAGCAGGCAGAGAGGCAGACAGAGAGAGAGAGAGGAGGAAGCAGGCTCCCTGCCGAGCAGAGAGCCCGATGCGGGACTCGATCCCAGGACCCTGAGATCATGACCTGAGCCGAAGGCTGCGGCTTAACCCACTGAGCCAACCCAGGCGCCCTATTGGCTAGTATTTTGGTGAGAATTCTTGCATCTGTGTTCATCAAGGATATTGGTCTGTAGTTCTCTTTTTTGATGGAATCCTTGTTTGGTTTTGGGATCAGGGTGATGCTGGCCTCATAAAATGAGTTTGGAAGTTTTCCTCCCATTTCTATTTTTTGGAACAGTTTCAGGAGAATAAGAATTAGTTCTTCTTTAAACGTTTGGTAGAATTCCCCCGGGAAGCCATCTGGCCCTGGACTTTTGTTTGTTTGGAGATTTTTGATGAATGTTTCAATCTCCTTACTGGTTATGGGTCTGTTCAGGCTTTCTAGTTCTTCCTGGTTCAGTTGTGGTAGTTTATATGTCTCTAGAAATGCATCCATTTCTTCCAGATTGTCAAATTTGTTGGCATACAGTTGTCATAGAATGTTCTTACAATTGTCTGTATTTCTTGGTGTTAGTTGTGATCTCTCCTCTTTCATTCATGATTTTATTTATTTGGGTCCTTTCTCTATTCTCTCTGATAAGTCTGGACAGGGTTTTATCAATCTTATTAATTATTTCAAAGAACAAGCTCCTAGTTTCATTGATTTGTTCTATTGTGGGTTTTTTTGTTGGTTTGTTTGTTTTATTTTATTTTATTTTATTTTTTTGGTTTCTATTTCATTGATTTCCACTCTGATCTTTACGACTTCAATTCTCCTGCTGGGTTTAAGGTTTCTTTCTTGTTCTTTCCCCAGCTCCTTTAGGTGTAGGGTTAGGTTGTGTACTTGAGACCTTTCTTGTTTCTTGAGAACGGCTTGTACCACTATATATTTCCTCTCAGGACTGCCTTTGCTGTGTCCCACAGATTTTGAACCATTGTGTTTTCATTGTCATTTGTTTCCATGAATTTTTTCAGTTGCTCTTTAATTTCCTGGTTGACCTATTCATTCTTTAGAAGGATGCTGTTTAGTCTCCATGTATTTGGGTTCTTTCCAAATTTCCTCTTGTGATTGAGATCTAGCTTCAGAGCATTGCAGTCCGAAAATAAGCAGGGAATGATCCCAATCTTTTGATACCAGTTGAGACCTGATTTAGCACCCAGGATGTGATCTATTCTGGAGAATGTTCCATGTGCACCAGAGAAGAATGTATATTCTGTTGCTTTGGGATGAAATGTTCTGAATATATCTGTGATGTCCATCTGGTCCAGTGTTTCATTTAAGGCCTTTATTTCCTTGTTGATCTTTTGCTTGGATGATCTGTCCATTTCAATGAGGGAGTGTTAAAGTCCCCTACTATTATTGTATTATTGTCAATGTGTTTCTTTGATTTTGTTATTAATTGGTTTATATGGTTGGCTGCTCCCATGTTAGGGGCATAGATATTTAAAATTGTTAGATCTTCTTGTTGGACAGATCCTTTGAGTATGATATAGTGTCCTTCCTCATCTCTTATTATAGTCTTTGGCTTAAAATCTAATTGATCTGATATAAGGATTGCCACCCTGCTTTCTTCTGAGGTCCATTAGCATGGTAAATTGTTTTCCACCCCCTCACTTTAAATCTGGAGGTCTAAAATGAGTTTCTTATAGGCAACATATAGATGGGTTTTGTTTTTTTATCCATTCTGATACTCTGTGTCTTTTGATTGGGACATTTAGCCCATTTACATTCAGGGTAACTATTGAGAGATATGAATTTAGTGCCATTGTATTGCCTGTAAGGTGACTGTTACTGTATATTGTCTCTGTTCCTTTCTGATCAACTACTTTTAGGCTCTCTCTTTGCTTAGAGGACTCCTTTCAATATTTCCTGTAGAGCTGGTTTGGTGTTTGCAAATTCTTTCAGTTTTTGTTTGTTCTGGAAGCTTTTTATCTCTCCTTCTATTTTCAATGATAGCCTAACTGGATATAGTATTCTTGGTTGCATGTTTTTCTCATTTAGTGCTCTGAATATATCATGCCAGTTCTTTCTGGCCTGCCCGGTCTCTGTGGATAAGTCTGCTGCTAATCTCATATTTTTACCATTGTATATTACAGACTTCTTTTCCCGGGCTGCTTTGAGGATTTTCTCTTTGTCACTAAGACTTGTAAATTTTACTATTAGGTGATGGGGTGTGGACCTATTCTACTTGATTTTGAGGGGGTTTCTCTGCAACCCCCTCAAAGGATTCTATGCTTGTTCCCTTTGCAATATTAGGGAAATTCTCCACAATAATTCTCTCCAATATACCTTCTGCTGCCCTCTCTCTTTCTTCTTCTTCTGGAATCCCAATTATTCCAATGTTGTTCGTCTAATGGTGTCACTTATCTCTCGAATTCTCCCCTCATGGTCCAGTAGCTGTTTGTCCCTCTTTTGCTCAGCTTCTTTATTCTCTGTCATTTGGAATTCTATATCGCTAATTCTTTCCTCTGCCTCATTTATCCTAGCAGTGAGAGCCTCCATTTTTTATTGCACCTCATGAATAGCTTTTTGGATTTCAACTTGGTTAGATTTTAGTTCTTTTATTTCTCCAGAAAGGGCTTTTATATCTCCCAAGAGCGTTTCTCTAATATCTTCCATGCCTTTTTCAAGCCCAGCTAGAACCTTGAGAATCATCATTCTGAACTCTAGATCAGACATATTACCAATGTCTGTATTGATTAGGTCCCTAGCCTTCGGTACTGCCTCTTGTTTTTTTTTTTTGTGGTGAATTTTTCCGTCTTGTCATTTTGTCCAGATAAGAGTATATGAAGGAGCAAGTAAAATACTAAAAGGGTGGCAAAGACCCAGGATAATATGCTTTAACCAAATCAGAAGAGACCCCCCAAATCATGGGGGTGGGGGGAAGTATATAAAAAGAGGTTCAGAAAAAAAAAAGAAACAATTAAAAAAAGAAAATGAATAAAGAAAAAACATAGAAAAGAAAAATATATATATATATTAGATAAACTAGTTAAAAATGTTAAAAAAGAAAAGAGTAAAATTTTTAAAAAATTTATCAGAAGAAGAAAAAATATTGAAAAAAATTTTAAATTAACTGCAAGACTAATGAATCATGGGGAGAAAGCCATGAGTTCCATGCTTTGCTTTCTCTTCCTCTGGAATTCCACTGCTCTCCTTGGTATTGAACCTGAACTCCTTAGTAGGTGAACTTGGTCCTGGCTGGATTTCTTGTTTATCTTCTGGGGGAGGGGCCTATTGTAGTGATTCTCAAGTGTCTTTGCCCCTGGTGGAATCGCACTGCCCTTACCAGGGGCCGGGCTGATTAATCTGCTCGGGTTTGCTTTCAGGAGCTTTTGTTCCCTGAACGCTTTCCATAGAGTTCCAGAGGACAGGAATAAAAATGGAAGCCTCCTAGTCTCTGGCCCAGAGGAGCCGAGAACTAGGGGCCCCACTCCTCAGTGCGCCCTCAGAGAACAGTGCCCAATCACTCCCGTCCGCCGAGCTCACCAGCCTGCAACCAGTTCAAGGTAATCGCAAGCTGAGAGCTCACTCCTTGGCTCTGTCTCTGTAGCCGGCTTCCCCATTCTAATACCTGCAAGTTCTGCAACACTCAGACATCCTCGATACTTCTGTGACCCTGTGGGACCTGGGGCCATGCTGACCCCATGTGGGCTTCACCCCGGTTTAGCCTTTGGAACGATGTCCCTCAGCAGAACAGACTTTTAAAAGTCCTGATTTAGTGCTCCGTTGCTCCGCCACTTGCGGGGAGACAGCCCCTCCCCCCGCGGTCTATCTTCCCGTCGCTTTAGATTCACTTCTCCGCTAGTCCTACCTTTCAGAAAGTGGTTGATTTTCTGTTTCTAGAATTGCTGTTCTTCTCTTTGATCTCCCATTGGATTTGTAGGTGTTTGCAATGTTTAGATAAGCTATCTAGCTGATCTTCTGCTACCTGATGTAGTCTCAGCCTGCCACTTCTCTGCCACCTTGACTCCTCCCATCTATTTTTAATTTCTTAAGGAATCTCCACACTGTTCTCCAAAGTGGCTGCACCAACTTGCATTCCCACCAACAGTGCAAGAGGAATGCAATTTGCATTCCCACCAACACACGTTGTTTCCTGGCTTGCTAATTTTGGCCATTCTAACTGGTGTAAGGTAGTATCTTGATGTGGTTTTAATATGAGTCTCCCTGACGGCTAGTGACGATGAACATTTTTTCATGTGTCTGATAGCCATTTGTATGTCTTCATTGGAGAAGTGTCTGTTCATGTCTTCTGCCCATTTTTTGACATGATTATCTGTTTCGTGTGTGTTTTGAGTTTGGGAAGTTCTTTATAGATCTTGGATATCAGCCTTTTGTCTGTACTGTCATTTGCAAATATCTTCTCCCATTCCATGGGTTGCCTCTTTATTGTGTTGACTGTTTCCTTTGCTGTGCAAAAGATTTTGATCTTGATGAAGTCCCAAAAGTTCATTTTTGCTTTTGTTTCCTTTGCCTTGGGAGACATGTCTTGAAAGAAGTTGCTGTGGCTCATCTCGAAGAGGTTAATGCATATGTTCTCCTCTAGGATTCTGATGGATTCCTGTCTCGTGTAGAGGTCTTTTATCCATTTCAAGTTTATCTTTGTGTATGGTGTAAGAGAATGGTCGAGTTTCATTCTTCGACATATAGCTGTCCAATTTTTCCAGCACCATTTATTGAAGAGACTGTCTTTTTTCCTGCTTTGTCAAAGATTATTTGGCCATAGAGTTGAGGGTCCATATCTGGACTCTGTACTCTGTTCCACTGGTCTATGTGTCTGTTTTTATGCCAGTACCATGCTATCTTGGTGATCACAGCTTTGTAGTAATGCTTGAAATCAGGTAACGTGATGCCGCCAGTTTTGTTTATCTTTGTTAACATTTCCTTAGCAATTCGGGGTCTCCTCTGTTTCCATACAAATTTTAGGATTATTTATTTCAGCTCTTTGAAAAATACAGGTGGAATTTTGATCAGAATGGCATTAAAAGTATAGATTGCTCTAGGACGTATAGACATTTTAACAATGTTTATTCTTCTGATCCAAGAGCATGGAATCGTCTTCCATCTTTTTGTGTCTTCTTCAATTTCTTTCGAGTACAGATCCTTTACCTCTTTGGATAGGTTTATTCCCAGGTATCTTACATTTCTTGGTGCTATAGTAAATGGAATCAATTCTCTAATTTCCCTTTCTGTATTTTCATTGCTACTGTATAAGAAAGCAACTGATTTCTGTACATTGACTTTGTATCCTGCCACATTACTGAATTGCTGTATGAGTTCCAGTAGTTTAGGGGTGGAGTCTTTTGGGTTTTCCATATAAAGAATCATGTCATCTGTGAAGAGAGAGAGTTTGACTTCTTCATTGCCAATTTGGATACCTTTTATTTTTCTTTGTTGTCTGATTGCTGTTTCTAGGACTTCTAATACTCTGTTGAACAAGAGGGGTGAGAGTGGGCATCCTTGTCATGTTCCTGATCTCAGTGGGAAGGCTATGAGCTTTTTCCCATTAAGAATGATATTTGCTGTGGGTTTTTCATAAATAGATTTTATGAAGTTCAGGAATGTTCCCTCTATCCCTATACTTTGAAGCGTTTTAATGAGGAACAGAAGCTGGTTTGTCTGATGCTTTTTCTGCATCAATTAAGAGGACCATGTGATTCTTCTCTCTTCTCTTATTGATTTGTTCTATCACATTGATTAATTTGCGTGTGTTGAACCATCCTTGTAACCCAGGGATGTATCCCACCTTGTCATGGTGGATAATCTTTTTAAAGTGCTGTTGGATACTATTTGCTAGGATCTTGTTGAGAATCTTAGCATCCATATTCACCAGTGATATTGGTCTGAAATTCTCCTTTTTGGTGGGGTCTTTGCCTGGTTTGGGGATCAGAGTAATGCTGGCTTCATAAAAAGAGTATAGAAGTTCTCCTTCTGCTTCAATTTTTTGAAACAGCTTCAGGAGAATAGGTGTTATTTCTTCTTTGAAAGTTTGGTAGTATTCCCCAGGGAATCCATCAGGTCCTGGGCTCTTGTTTTTTGGGAGGTTTTTGATCACTGCTTCAATCTTGTTACTAGATATCAGTCTATTCAGGTTGCCAATTTCTTCCTGGTTCAATTTTGGGAGTTTATAGTTTTCCAGGAATGCATCCATTTCATCTAGGTTGCTTAACTTATTGACGTATAACTGTTGAAGATAGCTTCTGATGATTGTTTCTGTTTCCTTGGTATTCATTGTGATCTTTCCCTTTTCATTCATAATTTTATGAATTTGGGCTTTCTCTCTTTTCTATTGGATTAGAGTGGCCAATGGTTTATCGATCTTAAAGATTCTTTCAAAAAACCAGCTTCTAGTTTCATTGATACGTTCTACTGTATCTCTAGTTTCTATCCCATTGATCTCTGCTCTAATCTTTATTATTTATCTTCTTGTGTGTGGAGTTGGTTTAATTTGTTGTTGATTCTCCAGTTCTTTAAGTTGTAGAGACAGCTGGTGTATTCTGTATTTTTCAATTTGAGAGAGGCTTGGATGGCTATGTATTTCCCCCTTAGGACTGCTTTGCTGTATCCCATAGGTTTTGGACCAAAGTTCTCATTGGTTTCCATGAATTGTTTAAGTTCTTCTTTGATCTCCCAGTAGATCCAAGCATTCTTAAGCAAGGTGGTCTTTAGTTTCCAGGTGTTTGAATTCCTTCCAAACTTTTCCTTGTGATTGAGCTCCAGTTTCAAAGCATTGTGATCTGAGAATATGCAGGGAATAATCTCAGTCTTTTGGTATCAGTTGAGCCCTGATTTGTGACCCAGTATGTGGTTATTCTGGAGAAGGTTCCATGGGTACTTGAGAAGAATGTGTATTCTGTTGTTTTAGGGTGGAGTGTTCTGTATATATCTCTGAGGGCCATCTGGTCCAATGTGCCATTCAATGCTCTTGTTTCTTTATCGATTTTCTGCTTGGATGATCTGTCTATTACTGAGAGAGGCATGTTAAGATCTCCTACTATTAATGTATTTATATCAATATGACTCTTTATCTTGACTAATAGTTTTCTTAGGTAATTGCCTGCTCCCATATTGGGGGCATAAATATTTACAATTTTTAGATCATCTTGGTGGGTAGTCCCTTTGAAAATGATGTAGTGTCCTTCTGTATCTCTGACTACAGTCTTTAGTTTAAAATCTAATTTATCTGTTATGAGAATCGCAACCCCGGCCTTGATTTGAGGCCTATTGGCATGAAAGATGCATCTCCATCCCTTCACTTTCAGTATGGGTGTATCCTTAGGTTCGAAATGGGTCTCTTGTAGACAACATATGGATGGGTCCTGTCGTTTTATCCAATCTGCAACCTGTGTCATTTTATGGGCACATTTAGGCCATTCACATTGAGAGTGATTATTGAGAGATACGTTTTTATTGAAATCGTGTTACCTTTGAAGTCTTTCTTTCTATAGATTGTCTCCATATATTTCTGTTCAATGATATTCTTAGGATTTTTCCGCTTTTATAGAACCCCCTTTAATATTTCCTGCAGTGTCAGTTTGGTGGTCACATACTCTTTTAAGCCTTGCCGGTCTTGGAAACTATCTCTCCATCCATTTTGAATGTCAGTCTTGCTGGATAAATTATTCTTGGCTGCATATTCTTCTCATTTAGTGCCCTGAATACATCTTGCCAGCCCTTTCTGGCTTGCCTGGATAGGTCTGACGTTATTCTGATGGGCTTTCCTCTGTACATAAGGCCTT
Source organism: Mustela erminea (assembly GCF_009829155.1). Classification (NCBI taxonomy): domain Eukaryota; kingdom Metazoa; phylum Chordata; class Mammalia; order Carnivora; family Mustelidae; genus Mustela; species Mustela erminea. The sequence goes on along the minus strand of NC_045629.1, from coordinate 8,064,578 downwards.
CTTTGTCCTGGCTGCTTTCAAGGGGGCCTGTCTATAATTATGATTCCTCATTCTTACTATCAGGTGTCTTGAGGACTTTCTAGATTCTATAATCTTGGGGGGAGACCGTTCTGCCTCTAGTACATGAACGCTGGTTCCATTCGTGAGATTGGGAAATTTTTCATGGAGAATTTGTTCCACTATATCTTCTAATCTTCTTTCTTTCTCCTCCCCTTCAGGGATTCCAATAATTCTGACGTTGGAACGTTTCATGGTGTCATTTATTTCCCTAATTCTGTTTTCATGGCTTCTAAGCTGTTTGTTCCAGGCTTCCTCTTGATCCTTTCTCTCTGTTTGTCCTCCAGATCAGTATTTCTATCTTCTCTCTCTGTTACCCTAGCTTTTAGAGAATTTCGATTAGATTGGAACTCATTGATAACATTGTGAATATCATCCCTGGTGGCTTTCAGTTCTGTCTTAATCAATTCCATTTTGTCATCCATGGCTTTCTTCAACTTAGCTATTGCCTGGATAATTGTTAGCCTGAATTCCCTTTCTGACATACTGTCTATGTCAATAGCCATTAGTTCTGTTGCAGAAGGCCCAGCCTCTGAATTTTTCTTCTGTTGGGCATTCCTCCTTCGAATCATTTTGGTGAAAGATGGGTGAACGGATGTAGTTGAATGTATCGACTGTGGTGCAGGCAGGTGCACCCTGGAACGCTTCTGAGCATTTAAGAGTTCCCACCCAAATGAGAGAAAAAAGAAAAAGAAAAAGAGAGAAAGAGAGAGAGAGAGAGGGAGGGACAGGAAAAAAAAGAAAGATAAAATAAAAGAGAAGGCCCAGCCCAAATGGGCCCCAAGGTAAGATTTATGAAGTATACAAACAAAAACAAACAAAAAGACTGATAAAGTAGATGACAAGAGGAAAAAAAAAAAATATATATATATATATACATATATATATATATATAAAAGCAAAACAAAAAAGAACCTCATCAAAAAGAACCCCAAGTATAAACTTTATATACTACCAGGACAAACACAAATACACAGAAACACTGGTGGAAGAAAAAGATGGGAGAATGGTTATAAATTCTCAGCGTGGGCGAGAAAGGTTATTTTGATTCTTCCTGGATATATCTTGATATCTTTGTTAAAGGACTCAACTTTCCTAAGATAAAGGGGGATTAAAAATTGGTTTACCTATAGGGGTAGCATTGATTGGGGAAAGGGGATTACCTTGAAGTTTAACACTATATGAATATTAAAAAATAAAAATAAAAAAGAATAAACTAAACTAAACTAAAATTTAAAAAAATTTAAAAATAGAAAAGCAAAAGAAAAACACAGGTATATTTATCAAAAAGTTCAGGTTAAAGGGTTATTATGGAATTTGATGTACTGGACATCTCACTGTGATAGCAAATAGGTTAAAAAATTATCTATTAAAAAAATGAACCAGAATAGTGGGAACAAATTAAAAATAATATTTGTATCTATGAAATAGTGGTAGTTGTTCTCTTGTCTCCCCCCCCCCCCCACCCCACCCCCCCACCCCCCACCCCCCCCCCCCCCCCCCCGCCGTTGGCTTTCTGGGGGAGGGGCCTGCCACATGGGTTTTCAGGCACTGCTCCCTGAGTTAAGTCCTTCAGCCCCCCTCAAGGGGGTGGGCTCTGAGGAAACCGGCTTTTCAGGTTTTGTTCTCTGGAGGTTTTTTTGTTTGTTTGTTTGTTTGTTTTCTCTTGCCTTGACAGCTTTTGATGGTTTTTGGAGGTTTTGAGGGAAGCAAACTGCACCTAGATCTCCCTTTCAGAGAGAAGCCTCAGTCTGTTCCCCTCTGGGTACCCCAGAGCACATAAATTCCCCATTGGTCACTGGCAGAGCACGTTCCCAGTCCCGGTCTCTGGGGACGCAGGAACTCCTGCTTGTACCCAAAACCACAACAGCAGTGGCTGTCTGGGCAGCTCCAGACTGCCAGAGAGGTCCCAAGCAGGGATAGCGCTCTGAGATTTTCCCACTTGCCTGGGCTGGGAGTGCTCAGATTTTCCAGGTCTGAGAACTCTGGGCTGGCGCCTGCACACACCCTTCTCAGGGGAGGTTGTGGGGCGCAACTCAGACTCTGGTCACGTGTCTGTGAGCATGGAAAGTGCACAAGGCTGTGGTTCTGCCAGCTGGCAAGGCTCCCTCACCCTCATGGGAGCCCCCAACCAGGCACTCTCAGGGACCAAGATCTGGTTTCTTTGCTGCACTCTCTCTGGCTCAGTGCCAGGGGTGGCTGTCCTGGGTCTGGGGACTTAAGCCCCTATCCCCAACCACCCAGATTCCCAGAGTTTTCCCCCATGATCCTTTGCTCTTTTGGAGTGCTTTCAACCAGACTCCAAGTTAATGCTTGTCACTAGTCACAGGGCACTCTGATATTGGGGTATTACTTTCCAATGGGTCGCTTCTGGTGGCTCCCTCCCCCTTTTGTTTATCTTTCGATATCAGTCCAATGTTCCCACTCCACTTTACCTGCCCACTGGCATCTTCTGCCCCCGTAGAGATCCAGACGTGTATAATTCTGATCTAAGGCTGATTTCAAGGGTGATCAGAGTTCTTTGGTAGGTAATCAGCTCACTTTAGGGTACAGGTTGAAACGGTGCCTCATCCTAGTTCCCCGCCATCTTGTCTCCACCCTTCTGCCTATTTTCTATTAGGTTGTTTATCTTTCTTGATTTTTAGGAGTTTATTGATTATTTTTTGTACTTAAGCTTCATCAATTTATTCAGCAAAAATATTTTTTTCCAGTGTTCTGTTTTTTACCTTTGCTGATGGTGCTTTTTGATGTACAATAGTGCCCCCTTACCCACAGAGGATACATTCATTCTAAGATCCCATGTGAATGCCTGAAACTGTGGATTGTACCAAACCTTTATATACTGCTTTTTCCTATATATACCAACTATGACAAGTTTAATTTATAAATTAGGCACAGTAAGAGAAAAACAACAATAATAAAATAGGACAATTATACCAAATACTATAATAAAAGTTATATGAACATGGTCTCTCTCTCTCTCTTTTTCAGAATATCTGATTGTACTCTATTAATCCTTTTTCTTGGGATGATGAGTCATGGTAAAATGCCTACCTGAAGAGATGGAGTGAGGTGAATGAGGTGGGCATCATGTTGTGGCCCTAGACTATTACTGATCTTCTGATGATTTGTGTGAAGTAGAATCATTTGCTTCCAGACGGCAGTTGACTGCAGGTATCTGAAACCAAGAAGAGCAAAACAGTGGACAATGGGGAGTACTATACTGAAAGTTTATTTTTAACTTGAATTTATTAATTACAATTTGTGCTCTTTTTTTAATATTTTATTTATTTATTTGACAGAGATCACAAGTAGGTAGAGAGGCAGGCAAAGAGAGAGAGAAGAGGAAGCAGGCTCCCTGCCGAGCAGAGAGCCCGATGTGGGGCTCGATCCCAGGTCCCTGAGATCATGACCTGAGCTGAAGGCAGAGGCTTTAACCCACTGAGCCACCCAGGTGCCCCACAATTTGTGCTCTTTAAGCTAGTTGTCCTTCTCCCCCCAAAATCACTCCTTGCCATGATTTTACAAAATGTTGCCCCATTCTTTCCAAATCTTTTGCAATATTTTTTTTTCAATAAAATTAAAGCTCTAGGGGCACCTGGGTGGCTCAGTGGGTTAAGCCTCCGCCTTCAGCTCAGGTCATGATCTCAGGGTCCTGGGATTGAGTCCCGCATCAGGCTCTCTGCTTGGTGGGGAGCCTGCTTCATCCTCTCTCTTTGCCTTCCTCTCTGCCTACTTGTGATCTCTCTCTGTCAAATAAATAAATAAAATCTTTAAAAATAAATTTAGAGCTCTACCTCAAGCTGAGTGTGTGTATGTAATAGTGTGAGACATCTTTTACTCTTGTCCACATCCATTATTTCACCTTTTCATCATCTTTTAAGATAGAGTAAATATTATTGGAGTTGACAGATGAGGAAATTAAAAACCTAGAAATATATTTGATTGACCCAAGGACACACAGATTTTCAGGACCCAAAAATCAAACTATCTCCATCTAAAGGAACTTCAGGTGTACCAAGTTCATCAACATTTAAATCTGTAATCTTATCTCTACCCTTTACTCTGCCTTCCTGCCCCCATGGCTCCTCTACCAGCAAAGTTCCCTCTCTGGCTGCAGGAATATCGCTGCCCCCTGGCCAGGCCACACAGCAAAGCTTCTGGCACACTGGGTTTCCCAAAACCTGCCTGGTGTCCTCCTCCACCCCCACCAGACATTAGAATATAATCAACCTGGGTGAGGTCAAGCACTGATAGTTCCTAAAGCACCCCAGATGATTTCAATATTTAGCAGGGCTGTGAATCACTAGAGCAGTGCCTGCTACCACCACCTACCCCCCTTTCCCCATGACTGCCCCCATCTCTCCATGACTGCCCCCACTCCAATTTTGTGATACCGTGAGATAATTTTGATTGTTCCACTGGGGTAGTGATACTGTCATCTAGTGGCCAGAGGCCAGAGATGCTACATCCTACTAAGTCTTCCCATCTACAAATATCCTACAAAGTCTCCCCATCTCCCTGCCCCCATTAGAAAGACATATGTGGCCCCAAAATGTCAACAACTGAGGTTGAGAAACCTGGACCTGGAGTATGCTCCCTCATCCCTTGCTAAGGGGATGTGTAGTTCCCAACCACAGCATGATTATCTCTTGTCACTAGGGAGCTTTGCTGTCTATGTGGGATATCTGGTCCTCCCCAGACCTCCAAGTCAGAATCTACATTACAGCAGGATTCCCCAGTAATTCAGTGCATGTTAAGTTTGAAAGGCCTTGCACTAGACGGCTCTTTCTCTCTTCTCCTGCAAATCCAACTGGATAATGAATCCTATCACGTCATCTCTTATGTGTCTCGGAAATTCCCCTTGCCTTCTGTCCCTAGAGTAACTTCCTCAGTGCAGGACTTCATTGCTTGTCATCTCTGTTATTGCAGTAACCTTCCAATCTGACCACCCTCTTCTATCCTAGTAGAGATTTTTACCCTTTATGAGAGCTACGAAGCATTTTAAAAGGCAAAGAAAGAGCTGGATTTTGCCAGGGGAAAACACGCATGCGTGAGTGCACACCCACGTTCACATGCTCCTACCCCATGGCATACAACTTGAAAGGACTCGCAGAACCCCTAAATCCCTTCACAGACCTTTTCAGCTAGGAAACCCTACCTTAGTCTCTGAGCAAAGGACTTGCTCTAAAATGTAGATGTGGTCATTTGAAATCCCCTCCTGAAAGTCCCAGCACTTCACGCAGTCTATTCCAGCTCACCAAAGCCTTAACAGTTGCCCTGTATGGCAGGGCTCTGCATACCTCAGTCTGTGCATGGCACACCCTTCCTCTCCTGGGTGCCTGGCTCAACACTCCACTACCATACTCAGTTCAAGGATCATTCTCCCTGAGAAACCTATTCTAACCACTCACCTTTATCCCCACCTTCCACTCTAAATTAGATTCTCCTTCTTTTTTTAAAAAAAAAAGATTTTATTTATTTATTTGACAGAGAGAGAAAGCGTAAGTCTACAAGCAGCAGGGAGGGGCAGAAGGAGAAGCAGACTCCCTGATGAGCAGCGATTCCCAGTGTGGGGGCTCTACCCCAGGACCCTGGGATCATGACCTGAGCTGAAAGCAGATGCTTAACCCACTGAGCCACCAAGGCTCCCTAGATTCTCCTTCTTTGTAGTCCCCTGGGTTCTGTGAAAATGCACCCCCAGACTTTTATTCCTGTAATATCGCTTTCTGATATCCACACATCGTTCTCTGGGGATGCCAAGCCACTCTCCTCGGACTGCAAGAGGTGAGAATTTAGAAATACTTTTCTGTGTCTGAGAGTCCAGGTGAAAAAAACTCATCAAGGGCAGAAGAAACAGAACTTGAATTAGGATAAGAAAAAAAGATTTGGAGGTTGAAAATTTTACACAGAAAACATTTTAATACCATGGTGGAGATTATGAACTAGAATACTCTATTTATTTCAAAATAATAAGAACCTCACTAACACCAGATCACCAATAACCAGGTAAAATCAGAATGTACATAGTTTCAGTCCTCGTCTAGAGAAATGTTAGGAATCTTGCTTAATAAGAATAGAGCATAATCATTCAAGAAATGGCTTTTACAAACAAACAACTTAAAATTCTTCTAAGGCAGTGTTGTTTTAGATCACCTACCATTTTGCCATTACAATAACTTATTTCTCTCTGCCCTCTAAAACCAACAAACAAATATGCCATTTGCTTTTAAAATATCACCTCTTTTTCACTTTGATTTACTGCCCTTTGGCTACCAGTCCACTGGTCCCAGGCCAAGTCATCAGGCTCCCCCGGCTGCTTTGGCAAGGGAAAGACACGGAATTGCAGCTCAGGAAGCCTGCTGGGGCCAGTGTTCCTTCACGTGCCCTCTCGGTGTCAGCTGCCATCTGTTCAGCTCCCTCTCCTTGGGTGGGACAGAGGCTCAGCCCGCAGCCCTCACGAAAGGGTAGAAAGGCAGGGCCTTTTCAGGGACCAACTTCCAGGAAACAGCCGCTGTGTATCTGAACGTGTTGACAAGGGCCTATCCCAGGAAAACAACAACTAACAAAACAAGACAACCCCCCTCTCTTCCAAGGACCCTAGGTCCTCAGTCTTGGAATCATTTCCTTGCTGTCTGCATGAGTTTGAGGGGCACGTGAGGCTGTCGCCACAGACAGCTACGATCACAGTGGCCAGCAAGTCAATACACTCATACATAAGCTTTTTGGATGAGGAGCACATTTTCCAACTGTTTGGGGGTTTGTGTTACCTGGTTTGAGGTCAGCTCTGCCACCAAGCCTCTATGACTAACAAGTTACAGATTCTCACAGAGTGTTAGTTTCCTCCCTGTACCATGGAAATGGAGATAAAAATAAAACCTCTGAGGACAGCCTCCACCACTTTCCTTTACCTTATTTAAGGAGAAGTTCAGCAGGAGTTATCAGACTATGGATTTAAGTTATATGAAGACAATTTTTAAACATGACAGTCTTTCTTGGCATTGAGACAAGTTCTCCCAGAAGAAACTGCTCTCAATTGATATTTTCCCAGAGTAGGTTTATACGAACCAATCATATGGAACATCAGGAAGAAAAATTTTTCTCCCTTTTAAGAGTATACCTTTTGGGCATACATTTCTTAACAGTTTTAAAAATTTAAGAAAAAAATGTATTTCTATGTTGTAGTTCTTCTTAAAGATTATAGCAAGAAAAAAACACAGATGGGTTTGGGATTCTTGTCTGATTGCTCATAACATCAACTAAAATCCCTATTGCATAAAATCTTACATACCTATGCATGCACACAAGCATGGTCACACAGATATGTGTATGTAGAAGTTACATTTCCTAGAACAGAAACTAATGTGTAATGTAATGACTTTGGAATGCTTTATCATTCAACATTGTAGATCTCACCTCTTCACCTGGTAGATAAGCCAATGGATCCCCACAAAAGAATACATGGTGTACAAGTCAGTTCTGATCATTAAAGCATCAATATGATGCTTTGCAAGTGCAAAAACTTTTGCATCCCAGGATCTATTTATGTCTCAGGCTCTGAGGTCAATTATCCTCTTCCATTAAACAACTTCCTGTTTTGCTCTATAGTATCGTTTATCACACTGGACTCTTTGACTGCACTATTTTTGTTCTGTTTTTTGTCTACCAACAGAATCTTTGCACCTGAACAAGAAACTGATTTTTTTTTTTAAATCTAGTTTTCTCACAGAATCAATGACATAAGAGGATTAATTGTTTGTTTTCAATCCTGACTTTTTCTCCTCCTAGATCTATTTTTGAAACAAATTTTATTTTGGGATGTCCTGACTGGGATGATACTAAATTGGAAAACCTGGTGCAAATTTTATTGACCTCCATTTCCTACTATAAAGGATGTTCCTCACTAATCTGTCATCTACAGGGCAGACAAAGGCCAGGGACCAGGGAAGCCAAGCCAGATGGTGTGTTCAAGGAACCTGGGGCCAGAATCTTGATGTTTTGTTGATTTGTTTTTAAATAAACAATCAACTAGAAGGAGGGAAAAAAACATTTGGGTATTCTTCTTTTTATTCTAAGCTGAGCTAAACCCAATGTTAATTTTAATATGCATGGCAAACACAATGTCAGAGAATAGGTACTTACTGAAGGTAGCTTGAATATGATAGAATGAATGGATAGAATGATGGATGCATAAGTGAATAATAGATGGGTGAATGTATGGATAGGTAAATGAGGGAAGGAATAAATGAATAAATTAATTAATATTATTGATTTTTTAAATTTAAACAATGCAGGAAATATAAAAAAGATAAAAATTACTCCTTGGAATACTGTGTTATTTACAAAGTGAATATCATCTTCTCTACTTCTCATAGAAAAACAATGTTCACAGTTTTGTCCATATTCTTTCCTATTTAGTCATATTATATTATTTATATAAATAAATAATATATAGATTATCAATCACCTATGTCACTAATTTCTGTAATCACATTGTCTATAGTGATCTACATGGTTTTTTTCCATTTATGTATCATACATGTGTGATCATATCAGTGTAGAGACCTACCTCATTCTCTTTTAATGACTGCACAGTAGTCTATTATATGGATATACCATACACAATTCAGTAAGACTCCTCTTAAAAATTAAATTGTTTTCAAATTTTATGCTATTACCACAATACTGCAATGTACTTCGTTATACATGTGTGACTATCTATTTTTTGAATTTTTAACATCCTTTGCTATGTTCTCTATTGGTTTGTCATTTTTTTCTTTATACAAGTCTGCACATTAAGAATTTTAATGTTTTGCCCTTTATGTATGTGACAAATAACTTTCAATCTGTCACTTTCCTTTTAAGTTTGTAGTTGGCATCTTTCACTGTTTAATGTTTTTAACTATTTTTGCAATCAAATCCATTTTTCCTTTTATTGCCTTTTTCCCCCTAGACAATTATAAGAAATTCTCCCAACCCTGAGTTTATAAAATGGGCTATCTATATTTGTTTATAATACTTTTTGACAGAGACTTTTAACGCTGACTGAATTTCCATTTGCTTTACCACATTTTCCAGCCTGTTTGAGAATTGGGTTATCAGAAGATCACTAGTGTCCACCAGTGGGGTAGAAAACAGTCTGCATCATTTCTGCTCCTGACCATGAATACCCCCGTCTGACATTCCATCACTCTCTTCTCACCTCAAAACCAAATATTCCAAATCGCATAGGAGAAAATGGAACAATCATCACCTAGGAGGAACTGCCATTGGGAGTGCTCAGATTCACTTCAGACTCTGCTTAATTAAGACCCTTTCCTGGGGTGCCTGGGTGGCTCAGCATGGAATCTGCTTGGGATTCTGTCTCGCTCTTTCTCAGCCCCACCCCCCACCTCTCAGTCTCTCTCTCATATAAATAAATAAATCTTAAAAAAAGAAAAAGACTCTTTCCTATGTTAAATCACTGTGATCCTAAGATGTTTTTGCTATTATGCAGCGTTCCCTTAAATAACAATACCATATAATTTTTTCTACATTTAGATGTTCAGTTCATCTATGATTTTTATAACTGTGCAATTTGGGGAGAGATTTTATTTTCTTTAAAATACCTTCATTATCATAATATTAAGCCCAATATACAAATGTGTTTGTTTCTGCATTCAAAGTACCACTGATCTATTTATCTGTTTTTGTACTGTTATTCAACTGTTTTGATTAAATAATTATATATTTTAATATCTTAAGAGAAAATACTTCCTCATGATTCTTCTTCTTCAAACTCTTACTTTATTCTTCCAATAAATTTTAGAATCAACTTGCTTGGGGTGCCTGGGTGGCTCAGTTGGTTAAGGGTTCTAAGTTCGTCTTGGGTCTTGATCCCAGGGTCCTGCAATTGAGCCCTGACTTGGTCTCCCTGCTCAGTGGGAGTCTGCTTTTCCCTCTCCATCTCCTCAACTGCCCCCCCACTGCCATTTGTGTACAATCTCTCTCTCTGTCTGTCTTAAAAAAAAAAAAAAAAAAAGAATCAACTTGCTTATTTCCCAAAATAATTTCTTGGTCTCTTGGGCTACTAAACAAATTTGCGTTGTATTTGTGCATTAATTTGAGAAGCACTAGTACCTGTAAGCCATTTTATCTTTCCATGAGGAATTTTTATTATCTATTTATTTTAGTCTTATTATACATCCTTTAACAAAAACATATTTCTCTTATTAAGTAATTCTTAGGTGTTTTACTCTAATTTTGACTCTATCTTGATAAAAACTGCTTATTTCTGTTTCTAGTGTTCCAATACTGATAAAAAGGGAAGGAATACTTATTTCTGTATTTTGTCTTACATATAGCCACCTTATCCTCTTAATAGTTTAATAATTTCTCTTGAATTTATTAGATTTTTAGGAATATTATCTTATTATCTCCACCTAATAACTGTGCTTCTTTATTTTCAAGGTAATTTTCTTTGATTCATATTTTACTTAAAGTTTTAAAAATGAATTTAGAACTTACTCTTATATTTAATTATTTGCTTTTTTGTCATTTGTTGATATAATCATGATTTTCCCTTATGTTTTTAAATATAATAAGTAAGTTTAACATACTTTCTTTTTTTAATTTTATTTTTTCAGTGTTCCAAGATTCATCCTTTTTGCACCACACCCAGTGCCCCATTTCTAATGATCTTATATCTTTTTTACATATATATATACATATCTTGTATTTCATCCACAAACCCTACCCAGTTGTGATATATTTAACACTCATATTTCAGTTGCAATTGTATCAAACTTTAATTCTGAGTGTCAAGAAACCACCTACTTCTCAGTAACAGAGGAATAGTTTAATAAATTAATGGGATGGCAACATTATGAAATATTATATGACCACTAAAACAATACTCATAAAAATAAGGTACATGCTTAATTCTGAGTCAAAATAATTAAATATTTCATTAAATTTAGTGATCTATGTTACTTAAGTGCTCAACAATAAGAAAGAAAATTTTCTTCAATATAAATAGTATTGATCATACTGAACATTGCTACCTTTTTTAAGATTAATTTATTTATTGTTGAGAGAGAAAGAGAGAGACAGTGCTCATGTGTGACTGGGGGTTGGGGGGTAGAGGGAGAGGGAGACAAACAGACTCCCTGCTGAGTGGGGGGTCTGATGCAGGGCTCGATCCCAGGACCCTGAGATCATGATGTGAGCCAAAAATCAAGAGCTGCTCCTGAGCTGACTGAGCCACCCAGAGCCCCTGAACAGTGCTACTTCTGACAGGCATATCACAACCTAGCATACGATTTGGAAGAATGATTTTGCTCTTATGTTAGAAAGAAGGCCTCCTAACAATTTTTACAATTTTTTTAACACTCATGTTATACAGTAAAGCATGCAATATCCGTAAAATATAATATGACAGAAAGATTTACTATGTATTTCCTTGAATTCTTTATCAGTTCTTTTCATATAATTCTTTTTCTTCCCCACCTAAACCTTCAGCTATGTCTTAACATCTTATTATTCCTCTTGTCATCATGCTTGTGAGCTTATGGTAGGCATTCAATAAATATGTATGAATTTATGGGAAGTCACCCTTTTAAAAAATATTGTCAACTACTTATTATTATATGCATTTTCTATTCAGAAATGTATCAAATTCCTGAATGTAGTCATTTAGGGCTCATGTATCAGGATCTAGTTAGCAACTGACCTTTCTCTTGAACTTGTGTGTTATGTCACATGCATGGTATAGGAGGCTTTTTATCATGTAATCTCATGTAATCTTTATACCAGCCTTAATGCTGACTACCACCATCCCTGTAAAAGTGGGGCTTCCCAGGTGCCTGACATTAAACTAAGGATTTTCGCGCATAATTTTAAGACTATCACCTTCAAAAGATTCTTCTTCGATGTGACTTCAAAGTCCACACTCATTCCATTTTCCAAAATGCCGCCCTGGGAACTGCCAGTTAGTGATGCCACAGCTGAGGGGTGAGCCCAAGTCCATCTTTGCATCACACTGGATCTCATTGCTATGGTCAGAGTGTGGCAGTGTGGAGGAGCAGGCATCAGGCTCAATTCTCAACTCTGACCAGGAAATGGAACTGAGCAGATCTGCCCATGCCCATGTCAGGAGTAAGTTTCAGTAGTATCAGTAACTAATCCCCTGAGAGCAGGATTGGACACATAACCCTAGAGTAGAAGTCACAAACTAAAAGCCTGAGAGCCAAATGAGGTTTGCAGACTCATTCTACTTAGTGCTTTCAAAAACTAAACCAGGAAGTTCTGAGTTCCAGTTTCTAGTTGCAAATGTAAGGAACATGGGAGTTGCCACTCTGCCCAAACAACAAGTAAAAAGTAAAACAGACTGAGAAATCCACAACTCCTCTTGGAAAATCTGTACCCATCGGGCACTAACTCTTCATTGCCCTCATCCCATAGACCCCTGGCTACAATTTTACTTTCTGGCTTTATGATTTTCACTACTATAGGCACCTCATATTATAAGCAGAATCCTATAATATTTAATTTTCTTGTGCCAGACTTGTTTCACTTAGCATGATGCTTTCAATTTCATCCATGTTGTGTCAGACTGTTCCTCCTTTTAAAGGTTGAATGCTATCCCTTTTTATGCTCATCCTACCGTTTGTTTATCCATTTATCTGCTAAGAGACACTGGTTGCTTCCACTCAGTCTCTTCCTTTTACTTACTTCTGACAACACAATTTCTGCTGTGCTCCCTCTAACTGAGTTCTTAGTGGGGTAACTCGTTCAGAATCTGCAGGGGATGGGTCTGCCTCTTAATCACATAGAACCCAAAAAGGAAATGGAACTGAGTAAAGCCAGTGGGGAAATATTGAACATAACAGAGCAGATCATCCTAAAGGGAGTACTTACTACTCAGCTCACGTGATTGTAGTTATGACCAAGCCTGGCCCAGTGCTACAAGACTTCTCTAATGTAGAAAAAGAAACTAAAAATCTAAATCTTTACTTGAAATCCCCTGAGCTCCAAATAATGACTCAGGTTTTTGTTTGTTTGTTAAACTACAACTTTTTTAGAGCAGTTTTAGGTTCACAGCAAAATTGAGAAGAAAGTACAGAGATTTCCCATATACTCTCTGCCCCAACATATGCATAACAACCCCCCTTATCAACATCCTACACCAGAGTGGTACATTTGTTACACTGATGAACACTGACATAACAAAATTACTCGAAGACTGTAGTTTACATTAAGGTTCACTCTTGGTGTTTATATTCTGAGTTTGAACAAATGTATAATAACATATATCTATCATTATAGTATCTATGGAATATTTTACTGCCCTAAAAATATTCTATGCTCTGCCTATTCACCCCTCCCCAGAACTTCCCCTCTTCCTCTATAACCCTGGCAACCACTTATGTTTTTACTGTCTACAGAGTCTTGTTTGGAATATATAGTATGTAGACTTTCCAGATTGACTTCTTTCACTTAATAATAACCGTTTAAGTTTCCTCTATGTCTTTTCATGGCTTCATAGCTCATTTCTTTTCAGCGCTAAGTTATATCCCATTGTCTGGTTGTTATTAAAGATTATATTTATTTATTTGACAAAGAGAGACAGAGTGAGAATGAGCACAAGCAAGGAGGAGGAGCAGGGAAAGGGAGAGGGAGAGGCAGGCACCGCTCAGAGCAGGGAGTCTGATGTGGGGTCAGTCCCAGAACACTGGGATCATGACCCAAGCCCAAGGCAGACACTTGACTGATTGAGCTACCCAGGTGCCTCTCCATTGTCTGTTTGTAATAGTTTATTTATCCATTCACCTACTGAAGGACATCTTGGTTGCTCCACGTTTTGGCAATTATGAATAAAACTGCTATCAATGTGCAGGTTTTGTGTGGCCACATCTCTTCAAGTCCACTGGGTAAACAACAAGGAACCCAACTGCTGTACTGTATAATCAGAGTATGTTTAGTTTTGTGAAAAACCGCCACACTGTTTTCTAAAGTGGCTATACCCTTTTGCATTCTCATCACCAATGAATAAGAGTTTCTGTTGCTCCACATCCTGGTTGGCATTTGCTGTCGTCAGTGTTCCAGATTTTGACCATTTTAATAGGTTTAAAGTGGTATCTCATTGTTTGCATTTGCATTTCCCTGACGATGCGACATGGACCACCTTTATGCTTATTTCCTATCTGGTATACATGCATTGGTGAATTGTCCGTTAAGGTCTTTGGTCCATCTTGAATCAGGCTTAATTTTTTACTGTTGAATTTCAAGTTTTCTTTGTATATTTAGGATAATGGTCCTTTATCAGGTGTGTCTTCTGCAAATTTTTCCTCCCAATCTGTGGCTTAATTTCTAATTCTCTTGACATTAACCTTTCCAGACCATAATTTTTTTTTATTTAATGAGAACAAGCTTATCACTTATGTCTTTCATAAATCATGCCTTTGGTGTTGTACCTGAAAATTCATCACCTTGCCTAAAGTTATCTAGGTTTTCTCCTGCGTTATCTTCTACGAATTTTATCGTTGTGCAATTTATGTTAGTGTTTTGATCCACTTTGAGTTACTTGTTGTGAAGGATATAAGATCTGTGTTTAGATCCAATTTTTTGCACACAGATGACCAGTTGTTCCAGCACCATTTGTTGAAATGACTATCTTTGTTTCATTGTATGGCCTATGCTCCTTTGTCAACGATCAGACTACATTTATGGCAGTCTATTTCTGGGCTCTCTATTCTGTTTCATTAATCTATTTGTCTGTTCTTTCACAAATAACATACTGTCTTTTTTTTTTTAAGATTTTATTTATTTATTTGACAGAGAGAGATCACAAGTAGGCAGAGAGGCAGGCAGAGAGAGAGGAGGAAGCAGGCTCCCTGCCAAGCAGAGAGCCTGATGTGGGACTTGATCCCAGGACTCTGAGATCATGACCTGAGCCGAAGGCAGAGGCTTTAAGCCACCCAGGCGCCCCATGTCTTGATTACTGTAGCCTTAGAGTAAATCTTGAAGTCAGGTAGCGTCAGTCCTTCTCCTTCAAAACTGTAATACTGTGTTGGTTATTCTGGGTCTTTTGCCTCTCCATATTAACTTCAGAAATGAGTTTACTGACATCCACAAAATAACTTGCTGGGATTTTGATTGATATTGCAGTAACTCTGATGATCAAGATGGGAAAAACTCTCATCTTGACAGTATTGAGTTTTCCTGCCCATGAACAAAAAATATCTCTCAAATTATTTTGTATTTTTTTATTTCTTTCATTGCAGTTTTGTAGTTTTCCTTATATAGATTTTATATATATATTGTACTATTTGTACCTATTTTGTTTTTTGGGTGCTAATATAAATATTATGTTTTTAATTTCAAATTCCACTTCCTCATTGCTAGTATTTAGGAAATCAGTTGACTTGTATATTAATCTTGTATCCTGCAACCTTTCTATTACCACTTATTAGTTCCAGAAGGGTTTTTTTATGCCAATTCTTTCAGGTTTACTACATAGAGGATCATGTCATCTGCAAACAAAGACAGTTTTATTGTTTCCTTTAAATGTCTATATGCTTGGGGTGCCTGGGTGGCTCAGTAGGTTAAAGCCTCTGCCTTTGGCTCAGGTCATGATCTCAGGATCCTGAGATCAAGCCCTGCGTCAGGGTCTCTGCTCAGCAGGGAGCCTGCTTCCCCCCCCCCCCCCCGCCATCTCTCTCTCTGCCTGCCTCTCTGCCTACTTGTGATCTCTGTCTGTCAAATGAATAAATAAAATCTTTTAAAAAATAATAAATAAATAAATAAATAAATAAATATATGCTTATTTGCTTTTCTTTTCTTATTATATAAGCAAAGATTTCTGGTATATTAAGAGGCATGATGGCAGAAGACTTTCTCGCCTTATACTTGATTTCAGTGGGAATGCTTCAAGTTTTACCATCAAATATGCTTTAGTTGTAAGGTTTTTTGCAGATAGTCCTCATTAGTTGAGGACATGCCCCTCTATCCTTAGTTTACTGAGAGTCTTTAACATAAATGGATAATAGATTTTGTCAAATGCCTTTTTTGCATCTATTAATATGATTATGTGTTTTTTCATTTTTAGCCTATTGATGTGATAGATTTCATTATTGACTTTCAATTTTTTTTTCACCAAGGTGTAGTTGACACATTGTTGTAGTCGTTTCAAGTGTACACATTATTGATTTTTGAATGTTGAACCAGACTTGCATACCTGGAATAAATCCTATTTGGTTGGAGTGTGTCATTTCAAAGATTGTTGGATTTGATTTGCTAATCTTTTGTTGAGGATTTTTGCATCTATATTCATCATAGATATTGGTCTGCAATATTCTTTTCTTGCAATGTCTTTTTCTGGTTTTGGTATTAGCATAATACTGGCCTCACAGAATGTTAGAAAATATTTCCTCTGGTTCTATAAAAAAGATTGTAGAGAGTTGGTATAATTTCTCCCTTAAATTTTTGGTGTAAAATTCATGAAATAACCCATTTGGGTTTGGTGCTTCCTATTTAGAAAGATTATTAATTATTGATCAAATGTATTGAATAGATATAAACCTTTTCAGATTGAATATTTCTCCTTGTATAAGTTCTGGCTGATTTTATCTTCAAAAAATTTGCCCCTTTCATCTAGATTATTAAATTTGTGGTCACAGTTGTTCAAATTATTTCTTTATCATCCACTAATGTCCATAGGATCTATAGCAATGTTCCCTATTTCATTTCTGAGATTAGTAATTTGTATTCTTTCTCTTTTTCCTTAGTCTGCTAGAGGTTTATCAATTTGATCAAGTTTTTCAAAGAACCAGTTTTTTGTTTCACTGACTATGTCTATTGATTTCTTGTTTTGAATTTCCTTGCTTTCTGCTTATGTCTTATTTATTTTCTTTTGCTTACTTTGGATTTAATTTGCTCTTTTTTTTTCTAGTATCCTAAGGTGGAAGCTTAGACAATCGACTTTACATTTTTCTTCCTTTCTAATATATGCATTCAAGGTATAAAATTCCCTATAAGCACTGCTTTAGCTGCATCCTATCAATTTCAGTAACTTATGTTTGATTTTTACTTAGTTCAAAACATTTTAAAATTTCTCTTGAGATTTCTCCTTCGACCTACATGTTATTTAAAAGTGTGTTTTCAACCCTCCACATATTTGAAGACTTTGGGGGAGAAAGGTAGGGGCCAGATATTTATCTGGCTTGGTGTTTTCTGAGCCCTCTGGATCTGATGTTAATTTGGGGGAAATTTTGGTCGTTATTGTTTCAAATATTTCTTTTGCTCCTTTCTGTCTTTCTTCTTCTTCTGACATTACCATTACATATATATTACATGTAGTTTTTGTACAATCCTTGGATATTCTGTTTTGTTTTTTCAATCTTTATTCTCTTTCTCCTTTGGTTTTTGAGGACTCTATTCATATACCCTCTAGTCAGAGATTCATCCTTCAACCTTATCCAATCTACTAATAACCTCATCAAGGCATTCTTCATTTCTATTATAGCTGGGTTTTTTTTTTTATCTCTAGCATTTTTTATTTAGTTCTTTCTTAAGATTTTCTTCTCCTGGGGTGCCTGGGTGGCTCTGTAGGTTAAGACTCTGCCTTTGGCTCAGGTCGTGATCTCAGGGTCCTGGGATCAAGCCCCACATTGGGCTCTCTGCTCGGCAGGGAGCCTGCTTCTCCCTCTCTCTCTCTGTCTGCCTCTCTGCCTACTTGTGATCTGTCAAATAAATAAATAAAATCTTAAAAAAAAAAAAAGATTTTCTTCTCTTTGCTTACATTGTCCATCTGTTCTTACATGTTGTCTACTTTATCCATCAGAACCCTTAGCTAATTAATCATAGTTGTTTTAACTTCTTGATCTGATAATTCCATCATCTCTACTCTGTTTATATTTCTGATGCTTGTTCTCTGTCATCAAATTGCGTTTTTTTCCTTTTAGTATGCATTGTAGGATTTTTCTTGATACTTGGATATGATGTACTTGGTAAAAGTAACTGTTATAAATAGACCTTTAGTAATGCAATGGTGAAGTGGGGGTGTAGCGTGGGCAGAGGAGGGTTTTAATGTCCTATGATTAGGTTTCAGTCTTTTAGCAAGCCATTGCCTCTCTACTGTGAACTTCACAAATGTTTCTCAGGTTTTTTGTCACTTCTGAAGTGTTTTTTTTTTTTTTTTCCTCTTTCCCCTACTTAAGAGCACAAGAAATACAGAATTCTTGGTTAGTAATTCTTTTTTTTTCACCTCTTAAAAATCAGCCCTTTTTGGTCTTCTTTGTTTCTAACAAGAAATCCACCATCATTTGGATTGATTTTCCCTTACAAGTAATGCATTTCTCTCTTCCTACTTAAAAGTTTCTTCTTTGTCTTTAGTTTTCAAAAGTTTGACTGTGATGTATCTTGGCACAGAAATATTTGATTTGTTTCTGTTTGTTGATTTCTAAGGTCTTCTAATCTGTAGGTTTATGTCTCTTGCCAAACTTGGGGACTTTTCAGCCATTATTTCTTTTAATACTTTTCAACCACACCTGGTCTCTTCTTTCCCTTTGGCACACTGATGACATGACTCTTTGATCTTTTTTATAGTCCCACATACCTCTGAGGTCCTGTTCATTTTTTTAACATTTTTTGTTATTCAGATTAAATAACTTCTATTGTTCTGTCTTCAACTTCATGTATTCCTTTATTTATAGTCCACATTCTGCTATTGAGCCCACCAATTAAGTTCGTGGTGGCTTTTGTTTGTTTTTTATTGTTATTATATTTCCTAGTTCCAAATTTCCATTTGTTTCTTCTTTATATCTTCTATTTCTTTTCTGACACTTTTTATTTCTTTGCTGAGACTTTCTGATTGTTTTTCATTTGTTTTAAAATATGTTTATAATTGCTCATTAAATCACAGTTATGTAACTGCTTTAAAGTTTTTGTTAGACAATTCTAATACCTGTATCATCTCAGTTTTGGTTTCCATTAGTTAGCTTTTTTACTCTAATTGGTATTTTCCTGGCTCTTGATATGTTGAGTGATATTCAACTGAACTCTGGATATTTGGGGCATGATGTTATGAAATCTGGATATTATTTAAATCTTGTGTTCTAGCAGATTTCTTCTAACACCATTCTAGTCGTGCCACTCATTAATACCAATGTTTCCACTTAGCCTCTGTTGACATGGGGAAGGCTCTTCATTACTGCTGCCCATGATGTCTACATTCACACTACGAGGATGACCTTCTTACTACTTAGCAGCAAAACCCTGGCTTTCACTTGGCTTCCTCTGACACTAGCAAGAGGGAAGGGTGGAAGTCCAGTCATTCCATGTGGTTTCCACTGACTTTGTGGGAGGCAAGCTGGTGTGTGTGTGTGTGTGAGAGAGAGAGAGAGAGAGAGAGAAAATCTCATTTCCGCACTCAGCTCACCGAAATCACATCAGTAGGATGAGAGCACCTCATTACATCATGGCAAGGATGGAAATCTAGATCTTTGCTGACAGGACAATAGAAGGAGATGACACTGCAATTTCTTTCTATGATGTTTGCTTGAAATAGGGGAGATATTAACTAAATCTTTTTTACTAAGGAGTCCTTTTCTTGGTCCTTTGATTAGAGATTCAAGGCTTATCTTGGGGTTTTTTTAGTCTGTGTCCACTACTATTTCTAGGTTGCCAGTTTCTCTAATGCTCAATCTGGGATACATGAGACAAAATAAAATCTAGGTTCTAATGTCCCTAGCCAGTCTACCTTCTGTTTTTCATTTTCAGAATCATCTAACATTAATTTTATGAACATAAATTGTCCAGTGCTTTTAGTTAGCAAGAGGAATAGGGAAAAGATTTTCTACTCCATCTTCCTAGAAGCCAAGGTTACTGTCTCTTACAATTTTGAAATGAATTTATCCTCACAGTTGATCCCCTCATTGTTTGATGTAAAATTATATTAGTTATAAATATAATTAGCCCACATTTTTAATAACATATCCTCCTGCATGAGTCTTTCCTTTTGTTTCATGTTCTTTATCTTCAATGAGATGTTTGAGAATAAATAAAAGTATATGTGACATGAATGCTGACATGACTTTTACTTTTTAGTAGTCCAGCAAAATTATTTAAATATCTATAAATACAGGACATACTTATTACTTTCACACAAGGAGATAGTATTTACCTACTTATTTTAAAAATATGATATAAGGGGGCGCCTGGGTGGCTCAGTGGGTTGAAGCCTCTGCCTTCGGCTCAGGTCATGATCCCAAGGTTCTGGGGTGGAGCCCCGCATCTCTGGCTTTCTGCTCAGCGGGGAGCCTGCTTCCTCCTCTCTCTCTCTGCCTGCTTGTGTTCTCAGTCTGTCAAATAAATAAATAAAATATTTTTTTTTCTCTTTTTCTTTTTTTTTTTTTTTTTTATTTCCAGCATAACAGTATTCATTATTTTTTGCACCACACCCCGTGCTCCATGCAATCCGTGCCCTCTATAATACCCACCACCTGGTACCCCAACCTCCCACCCCCCGTCCCTTCAAAACCTTCAGATTGTTTTTCAGAGTCCATAGTCTCTCATGGTTCACCTCCCCTTCCAATTTCCCCCAACTCCCTTCTCCACTCTAAGTCCCCATGTCCTCCATGCTATTTGTTATGCTCCACAAAGAAGTGAAACCATATGATAATTGACTCTCTCTGCTTGACTTATTTCACTCAGCATAATCTCTTCCAGTCCCGTCCATGTTGCTACAAAAGTTGGGTATTCATCCTTTCTGATGGAGGCATAATACTCTATCCCCAGGGGTACAGGTCTGTGAATCACCAGGTTTACACACTTCACAGCACTCACCAAAGCACATACCCTCCCCAATGTCCATAATCCCACCCGCTTCTCCCAAACCCCCTCCCCCCAGCAACCCTCAGTTTGTTTTGTGAGATTAAAAGTCACTTATGGTTTGTCTCCCTCCCAATCCCATCTTGTTTCATTTAAAATATTTTTTTTAATGTGATATAAATTCATTTGTATAAAAAAAGTCTATAATACATTGCCATGAGGTAAAAACAAATTGCATATAATTTCTGTAATATTTTGTGCTTTTTTGTTTTGAATTTCTAAAAGGTCTTTGAAAATAAGTGATGCTTGAGCTAAAGAAATAAGAAACATCTTAGTTTTTCAATAGCTGTGCTCTGAAAGCAGTTTCACATGGCTTTTCTCATTTGATGTTCACAATGTATATAGTCAGGGTAGGTGTTCTTCCCGGTTAATGTCCAGTCCCACACAATTTCTAGATACCACACAATTTTCTATATAAACTTCTTGGGCTCCAGAAGCAATCATATTTTCCTCTTTAAAGCTATCTATCCAAACACTTGAAAATCGGCCTATGATGTAAAATAAAGAAATGCAGCACATATAGAGAATCAAAACTTGCAAACTTCTGCTCCCTAATTCCTCAAAGTCCATTTTCAACAAACAGGTGTTTCTCTATTTCTATGTACTCCACATACACATCAGACAAACAACCTTAAAGTTTTTAATCACAAGGAGGTCTATGACATATGACTTTTCTACTTCAAAGGTCTCTAATAATAGCACATGCATAGAAATATAGTGCTCTGTGCAGAATAAACAAACACCTCTCTCTCCTGAGAGGTATCAGATGAATCCGCTTATGTCAGATCTCTCCCAGAATTCCATTGTTGTCTCTCCAAACAGGCTTTAAGGAAAACCACCGAATCTGGGATTGGGAGCTTTTCTCAAACGTGTTTCCTTTAAAAACACAGGGAAACAGGATTTTTGGCCACAGGAGGTCAAGGTCAGCAATCTAACAGAATTGGTCCTTTTGAACTTCCTTTCTAAGAAACACATTATGTTATCTGATAAAAACTTACACTGAAAACCTCAACAGTCAAGCTATGATCAATTTTATTCATCATACAAGGAATGATATCAGGAAGCACACCTATAAAATCCACAAATTAGTCTAATAATACTAAAATGTAAATTTCCAAGATAATGTGAACACTATAAGTTCTGTGAAGAACAGAACAGTGTTTTTTCAATTTTGCATGCCCCACAAGGAACTGTATGGTGCCTTGCAAATATTAAGTAATCAATATTTATTTAATGAATACTTGTATTTTTAAGAATAAAAAAAGAAAACAGCAGAATTAAGATTGCAAAGAAATGCAAATGAAATGCTGAAACTGGGCTCCTCAGATATAGCATTGCTTTCAGAGATCTGAATTTGTATGTAATTATTTGTAAATATGAGTATTGTTAGCAAATAAAATAGAAATGGTTTCGATTAGAATGTTGTTAGTACCACTGCCTCAGATGTGTATAGAATTTTTTGAGAATTTTTAAAAATCTCCAATAGATTATCTCACATGTATGTTACAGAAATTTCCATATTATCACCTTCATTTAAAGACAGAAAAGAGGGGCACCTGGGTGGCTCAGAGAGTTAAGCGCCTGTCTTTGGCTCACGTCATGATCTCAGGGTCCTGGGATTGAGCCCTGCATTAGGCTCTCTGCTCAGCAGCAAGCCTGCTTCCCTCTCTCTCTCTGCCTGCCTGCTTGTGATCTCCCACTCTCTCTGTCAAATAAATAAATAAAATCTTTTAAAAAAATAAATAATAAATAAATAAATAAATAATAAAGACAGAGAAGCTCAGATGAGATTTCCCTATAGACACCCCATGAGTGAGCTGCAGAGCTTGATTGTCATCTAACCTTTGTTTCTGAAAAATAGATTACCTTTCATTTCTGCAATAGAAGGCAGGTCCTGAAGCTCTTATCTCAGTAAACATGGTTTAGGTTTGCTCTATGCATACAATTCATTCCCTAATCACTTTTTTTTTTTTTTTAAGGTTTACTGATTCATTTGGGAGTGGCAGACGGGATGGGAGTCAGGGGAGAGGCAGAGGGAGAGGTACAGAGAAACCTAAGCCGACTTCACATGGCTGTGATCACAACCTGAGCCAAAACCAAGAATCAGAAGCTTAAACAACTGTCACCCAGGCACCCATCCCTAATCACTTTCAATGGTAGCTTGACTTGCTTTCTCCCTGATACTGAGGTGTTACTAAGCTTTGGATCAATTGTACATAAGTAACACCAAAGAAGAAGAAAACACATCAGGTAGGGGAAGTAGATATTTTGTCACACTGGCAGGTTTACCACCCATCTGATGACCACATTTTGGGTTGACACTGCCTACTTCCTGCCCAGAAGGAAAATGTTCAAGGAAAATGTCTGAAACACATTTCCTTTTACTTTAAACTGAATCATGAAAACCCATAAAAATTTTTCACTCCACATCAGAAGATGAGAATTCCTGGATATTGTCATAATTTTAAGTTAGAAAATAAGACACATTAAACAATGTAGTAGTTTGTTTACATGAATTACCACAATATTGTTACTCATCACGTGGTCTTACTAAGTTTTAGGTTTTACTAAGTTGGTCTGTTTCTGTTTAATATGAGGAAGCATCTAGTTTCTCTTTTTAAAAACTCATTTCAGTAAGAATCCATTTGAGACTGCCCAGTTTTGTTTTTTTTTTTAATTTATAGATCTGCCAACAACTTGTGCTTGGAAGTTATGATGAGATGGAAAGGAAGAACTTACTACCTAATTTTTTCCTTTTAATGCTTAAGATGTCCATAAGATCCAATGAAGAATCAGATTTTGCCTTATGATATGTTAATTAGGGACTAATTAAAAATATTTTCTAAAAAGGTACAAAATGTCTATACAGGGATGATATCAACTGGCCCTAAAAGCTAAAAGCAGTTACAGTGATGCAGATGCCTATCAAGTGAGTGACACAAAGTTGCCAGTGCAATAGTCATATCGACCCCACCTTACAATGTTAGAAGGTAAAAAAAAAAATCCCTGGAACCTTATGACTTTATAGCTATCTCCAGGGTTGACCCAATATACAAGGCAGTCTACAAACCAAACACAGCAGGTAGCCTCACAGGAAGTTCCAACTTTATAAGGGTCTTGCTTTCTCTCCTGCCTCAGAATTACTATTCTCAAGGCAGCTGTTGGAGTTTGAGTCTCAGGGAAATGCAGAATCATCTTAAACGTACTAAACTACTATATATAATGTGTAACTTTCATTAGCAGCCATAAAAATAAAGACAAGTCTACCCCCACTCTTATAACAGTATCTTATACATGAAAATGACTCAATCAAGGCAAGTCTAATTGAATATAGAATTATATTGGGCAGCATTCTATTATCTTCTTATTAGAATTTATGATAATTTTTTTAAAGATTTTATTAGTTTATGTGACAGAGACACACTGCGAGAGAGGAAACACAAGCAGGGGAAGTATGAGAGGGAGAAGCAGGCCTCCTGCTGAGCAGGGAGGCTGATGTAGGGTTCAATCCCAGGACTCTAAGATCATGACCCTAGCCAAAGGCAGACTAAGACCTAACAACTGAGTCATCCAGGCATCCCAAAATTCCTGACAATTTTATGCTTCAAAATTGTGTCTTAATATGACATTTTGCTTTGAGAAACTGAGATATACCTGCGTTCTCCTGACTTAGAAAATACCCTATATGTCAAAAGAAAATTGATGGCTTGGATTCTAGAATTTTACAGTTTTATGAGACCAAAAAGTTCATGTTGCCCAGTAATTCCCAAATGTATCCAAAATTCAATCCCTAGCTTACTAAAAATCACCTTGGGGTCTTGGTAAAAATATAGGTTCCTTCCAAGCCATGTGGAGAAGTCAAGTATAGGTGTTCTGAACAACAGCCCCAATATGTGAAAGGGGCAGCATTTAGAAAGACTCCAGCCTCAGCCACCTTCTACTGCCTGGAATGAGACCCCGAGCAGGAACTGCCTAGCAAGGCCCAGTCCACCCACAGAACAGTGAAAGATGAGGATGATGATGATGACGACAATGATAAATAATTATTGTATACCACTAACATAAATATATGCAGGTGTGTGCGTGCATGCACGCGTGCGCACACACACACGCACACACACACACACGCATACATATACACATACACATATTCCTGGTTTCATGCAGGATCTTAGGACTTAGGGTAAAGACAGCAGTAGGAGGGTGTATCTCAAGCATCTGTATTTTTCACAAGATCATTGGGTATCTTAAATGAACAGCCAGGTATGAAAACAACCAAAGATTGTTAAAATGAGATTACCTGCTCTCTGCCTCCCTATCTCATGACTAGTCAATGGCAAAATACTGTTAGATTCCAGTAGACAAAATTTTCTGTGTGGTTACAAGTACCCAGAGCATAAAATCTATGGACTGGGGTGAGTCTCAAAGGTCTGCTGACCTACATGCTCACACTATTATCCCATCTATCCTTCCTCAGTCAGGGCCCAGAAAGGCAGATGATTTGAACAATGAACAATGAACCTATGTTAGAAATTTTCTGTAAGGTTCTCTCATTGTTAACAAAAGTTGGCTAGCAATAGCTTCCAGAATATCTTTTCATTCAAACTCTCTTTTATAACCACGAGCCTATGAAAGAGATACCAACCAACAGCTACGTGAATGTGAGAATGTTTGCCTAAAAGAGGCTTGGCTCCAACCAGGAACAGGAAAGGAGTGCCCTTCTTTCCACCTGTTTCCTCCCTGGCAAAAAGGGCAAGGATGCCAGAGCTTCTGGTCATCAACAACAGAAGTTCCTCTTTTAGTCAGGCATCTCCATCACCCTGTATTATCTAGAAATGCATTTCTGCTACTTTTTCCTGAGACACAGAACCCTGAAGACCTCACTCCTCAAATACATGAAGTCCTAGATATGGAAAGATAGCAGTTAGGGTATCCATTTTCTGGTAACAGCAGACTAATTAATTGGGAAACAGCACTTCTACCTGAAGGCAACAGAGTGCTAAGATAGTGGAGAACTTCCAAGTCAGAAACCAAGCAAGTTTAGAGAACTAGGTGCTTGAGTTCTTCTTTCTTGGGGAAAGCTGCCAATTCCAGAGAGAGAGGAGAAGCTAAAGTGCTAAGCTGAAGTTTGGGAGGGCTCATGGGTTAGAGGGGAAAGTATTAGAGTCCAGGGCTCTTTGAGCCCCTCCCCACCACGACCACCAAGCATTGAGTTTGACTTCAAACAGTAATGTTCTGGTTAAAGGTAAACTGCAGGGCCTGTAGACACTGAAAAGTTTAGATTCAAATCATCTTAATGCCTGAAATTAAGACTAAAATGATCTCAAAGTGCTAGTTTCACCAGGAGATTTAGGGAAGCAACATAAACTGTTTCTAAGAAAAAAAGATTATTATTTAAGTCTCAAATTATTTCTACAAATTATAGTTGACCCTTGAATAATGCAAAAGTTAGGGGTGCCAACACACATTCTGCAGAAATCCGTGTATCATTTTGACTCCCAAAAACCTTAACTATCAATAGCCTACTGTCTACCGGAAGCCTTACCAATAACATAACTGTTCAATTAACACATATTTTGTATGTTATATGTATTCTATACTATATTATTATAAAGTAAGTTAGAGAAAATGGCATTTTAAGAAAAACATGAGGAAGAGAAAATACATTTATAGCACTATACCATCTTTACTGGAAAATATCCACTTATAAGTCAATCTATGAAGTTCAAATCTGTATTATTCAAAGGTCAAATATATTTATGAATATGGTACACTGTTGTGCACACAATAAAGAATCTGAAAAAAAAAAAGAAGGACCAAGAGTTGTGGTTAATAACTGAACAAGAAGATAAAAATAGAATCATAAAAACAAATCAATTTAACCAAAAGAAGTCAGGAAAAAATAGATAAAACAAATAGAATACAAATAACTAGAGATAGACTCATACATAACCTTATCAATAATCACATTAAATGTAGATTGTCTAAAAATCATAATTAAAATTCAGAGGTTATCAGTGCGATATGAAAACAAGACCAGCTAAATGCTGCCAAATGGAAACCCATTTTAACTAAAAAGTCACAAATAGGTTAAAGCTAAAAGGATGGGGAAAATATACATCATGCTAAGACTAGTCAGAAGAAATCTGAAGAGGCTGCATGAATATCAGACAAAGTATATTTCAAACCCGAAGTTATTATCAACGTTAAGGAAGTTCTTTTTCTAATGATAAATGTTTATTCATCAAGAAGACATGAGAATCCCAGGTGAAAATGCACCTGACAGAGTGCTTCAAATACACAAACCAAAAACTCATAGAACAGCAAGGAGAAAACATTAAATCCACAATTGTAGTCAGATATTTCTTTTTTTTTTTTTTTGTAGTCAGAGATTTCAATACCACTTTCTCAATAACAAAGAGATCCTTAAAAATCCTCCAAATACTTAGAAACTATATAACATGTTTCTAAATAACTCACGAATCAAAAAATATCAAAACGAACATTAGAAGTATTTTTTAAGGTTTTATTTATTTATTTGAGAGAGAGAGAGAGTGAGAGTAAGAGAGAGCATGAGCAGGGGAGAGGGAGAGGGGAAGCAGCCTCCCCACTGATCAGGGAGCTTGATGTGGGGACTAGATCCTATGACCCCAAGATCATTATCTGAGCCAAAAGAAAATGTTTAACTGGCTAAGCCACCTGGCACCCCTAAAAGTATTTTAATTGAACAAAAATAAATAGATGTCCCATCAGTATTTGTAGAAAGACCCTTAAATCAGTGTTCAGAAGAAAATTCATAGCACTTAGAAGAGAAGAAGAAAGGTCTCAACCCAATGCCCCAGCTCTTACCCTAAGAAACGACAAAAAAGAGACAAAGAGAGAGAGA
Source organism: Mustela erminea (assembly GCF_009829155.1). Lineage (NCBI taxonomy): Eukaryota > Metazoa > Chordata > Mammalia > Carnivora > Mustelidae > Mustela > Mustela erminea. The sequence goes on along the minus strand of NC_045629.1, from coordinate 8,036,767 downwards.
AAGAGAAAGAGAGAAGAACTTGAATCTAAAGTAACAGAAAAGAAACAATAAAAAATAAAGTGGATACTAATAAAATTAAGAAAAAACATAAAAACATTAGGAAAAAATCAATAAAACAAAACCTGATTCTTTGAGATCAATAAAATTGATACTCCTCTAGCCAGATTTATCAGGAAAAAAGACAGAGTGAGAGAGAACACAAATTACACAAAATAAAAAACACAAAATACCGAAGAGAGAAGTGATATCACTACAGATTCTATTAAAAAGATAATAAGGGGGACTCCTGGGCGGCTCAGTGGGTAAAAGCCTATGCCTTTGGCTCAGGTCATGATCCCAGGGTCAAGCCCCACATTAGGCTCTCTGCTCAGCAGCGAGCTTCCTTCCCCCTCTCTCTCTGCCTGCCTTTCTGCCTACTTGTGATCTCTGTCAAATACATAAATAAAATCTTTTTAAAAAGAAAAACATAATAAGAAAATATTACAAACAATTTTATGCCAATACATTTTACAACTAAATGAAGTACACAAATTTCTTGAGAGACACAAATTTCCAAAGCTCACTCAAGAAGAAATAGATTGAACCATGAGACACTATGGACTCTGAAAAACAATCTGAGGGGTTTGAAGCAGTGAGGGATGGGAGGTTGGGGGAACCAGTTGGTGGGTATTAGAGAGGGCACGGATTACATGAAGCACTGGGTGTGCTGCAAAAACAATGCATACTGTTATGCTGAAAATAAATAAATTAATTAATTAATTTAAAAATATATTTAAAAAAAAGAAGAAATAGATTACATAAATATCCTTAGATATTTTGTAGAAATTTAAATTATAGCTTAAAAACCTCTTTTTAAATTTTATTTTATTTTTTATAAACATATAATGTATTTTTATCTCCAGGGGTACAGGTCTGTGAATCGCCAGGTTTACACACTTCACAGCACTCACCATAGCACATACCCTCCCCAATGTCCATAACCCACCCCTCCAAGCCCCCTCCCCCCAGCAACCCTCAGTTTGTTTTGTGAGATTAAGAGTCACTTATGGTTTGTCTCCCTCCCAATCCCATCTTGTTTCATTCATTCCTCTCCTACCCCCTTAACCCCCAATGTTGCATCTCCACTTCCTCATATCAGGGAGATCATATGATAGTTGTCTTTCTCTGCTTGACTTATTTCGCTAAGCATGATACCCTCTAGCTCCATCCACGTCGTCGCAAATGGCAAGATTTCATTTCTTTTGATGGCTGCATAGTATTCCATTGTGTATATATACCACATCTTCTTGATCCATTCATCTGTTGATGGACATCTAGGTTCGTTCCATAGTTTGGCTATTGTAGACATTGCTACTATAAACACTCAGCTGAACGTGCCCCTTCGGATCACTATGTTTGTATCTTTAGGGTAAATACCCAGTAGTGCAATCGCTGGGTCATAGGGTAGTTCTATTTTCAACATTTTGAGGAACCTCCATGCTGTTTTCCAGAGTGGTTGCACCAGCTTGCATTCCCACCAACAGTGTAGGAGGGTTCCCCTTTCTCCACATCCTTGCCAGCATCTGTCGCAAGCATTCTGACTTGTTAATTTTAGCCATTCTGACTGGTGTAAGGTGATATCTCACTGTGGCTTTGATTTGTATTTCCCTGATGCCAAGTGATGTGGAGCACATTTTCAAGTGTCTGTTGGCCATCTGGATGTCTTCTTTGCAGAAATGTCTGTTCATGTCCTCTGCCCATTTCTTGATTGGATTATGTGTTCTTTGGGTGTTGCGTTTGCTAAGTTCTTTATAGATTTTGGACACTAGTCCTTTATCTGATATGTCGTTTGCAAATATCTTCTCCCATTCTGTCAGTTGTCTTTTGGTTTTGTTAACTGTTTCCTTTGCTGTGCAAAAGCTTTTGATCTTGATGAAATCCCAATAGTTCATTTTTGTCCTTGCTTCCCTTGCCTTTGGCAATGTTCCTAGGAAGATGTTTCTGTGGCTGAGGTCGAAGAGGTTGCTACCTGTGTTCTCTTCAAGGATTTGGATGGATTCCTTTCTCACATTGAGGTCCTTCAACCATTTTGAGTCTATTTTCGAGTGTGGTGTAAGGAAATGGTCCAATTTCATTTTTCTGCATGTGGCTGTCCAATTTTCCCAACACCATTTATTGAAGAGGCTGTCTTTTTTCCATTGGACATTCTTTCCTGCTTTGTCGAAGATTAGTTGACCATAGAGTTGAGGGTCTATTTCTGGGCTCTCTATTCTGTTCCATTGATCTATGTGTCTGCTTTTGTGCCAGTACCATGCTGTCTTGATGATGATAGCTTTGTAATAGAGCTTGAAGTCCGGAATTCTAATGCCACCAACTTTGGCTTTCTTTTTCAATATCCCTTTGGCTATTCGAGGTCTTTTCTGATTCCATATAACTTTTAGAATTATCTGTTCCATTTCTTTGAAAAAGATGGATGGTACTTTGATAGGAATTGCATTAAATGTGTAGATTGCTTTAGGTAGCATAGACATTTTCACCATATTTATCCTTCCAATCCAGGAGCATGGAACATTTTTCCATTTCTTTGTGTCTTCCTCAATTTCTTCCATGAGTACTTTATAGTTTTCTGAGTATAGATTCTTAGCCTCTTTGGTTAGGTTTATTCCTTGATATCTTATAATTTTGGGTGCAATTGTAATTGGGATTGACTCCTTAATTTCTCTTTCTTCTGTCTTGTTGTTGGTGTAGAGAAATGCAACTGATTTCCGTACATTGATTTTATATCCTGACACTTTACTGAATTCCTGTACAAGTTCTAGCAGTTTTGGAGTGGAGTCTTTTGGGCTTTCCACATATAGTACCACACCATTGGCAAAGAGTGATAGTTTGACTTCTTCTTTGCCGATTTGGATGCCGTTAATTTCCTTTTCTTGTCTGATTGCTGAGGCTAGGGCTTCTAGTACTATGTTGAATAGCAGTGGTGATAATGGACATCCCTCCTGTGTTCCTGACCTTAGCAGAAAAGCTTTCAGTTTTTCTCCATTGAGAATGATATTTGTGGTGGGTTTTTCATAGATGGCTTTGATAATATTGAGGTATGTGTCCTCTATCCCTACACTTTGAAGAGTTTTGATCAGGAAGGGATGCTGTACTTTGTCAAATGCTTTTTCAGCATCTATTGAGAGTATCATATGGTTCTTGTTCTTTCTTCTATTGATGTGTTGTATCACATTGATTGATTTGCGGATTTTGAACCAACCTTGCAGCCCTGGAATAAATCCCACTTGGTCGTGGTGACTAATCCTTTTAATGTACTGTTGAATTCTATTGGCTAGTATTTTGGTGAGAATTTTTGCATCTGTGTTCATCAAGGATATTGGTCTGTAGTTCTCTTTTTTGATGGAATCCTTGTCTGGTTTTGGGATCAAGGTGATGCTGGCTTCATAAAATGAGTTTGGAAGTTTTCCTTCCATTTCTATGTTTTGGAACAGTTTCAGGAGAATAGGAATTAGCTCTTCTTTAAACGTTTAGTAGAATTCCCCCAGGAAGCCGTCTGGCCCTGGGACTTTGATTGTTTGGAGATTTTTGATGAATGTTTCAATCTCCTTACTGATTATGGGTCTGTTCAGGTTTTCTATTTCTTCCTGGTTCTTGTGGTAGTTTATATGTCTCTAGGAATGCATCCATTTCTTCCAGATTGTCAAATTTGTTGGCGTAGAGTTGCTCATAGTATGTTCTTATAATAGTTTGTATTTCTTTGGTGTTAGTTGTGATCTCTCCTCTTTCATTCATGATTTTATTTATTTGGGTCCTTTCTCTTTTCTCTTTGATAAGTTTGGCCAGGGGTTTATCAATCTTATTAATTCTTTCAAAGAACCAGCTCCTAGTTTCGTTGATTTGTTCTATTGCTTTTTTGGTTTCTTTCATTGATTTCTGCTCTGATCCTTATGATTTCTCTTCTCCTGCTGGGTTTAGGGCTTCTTTCTTGTTCTTTCTCCAGCTCCTTTAGGTGTAGGGTTAGGTTGTGTACTTGAGACCTTTCTTGTTTCTTGAGAAAGGCTTGTACTGCTATACATTTTCCTCTCAGGACTGCCTTCGCTGTGTCCCACAGATTTTTGAACTGTTGTGTTTTCATTATCATTTGTTTCCATGAATTTTCTCAATTGCTCTTTAATTTCCTGGTTGACCCATTCATTCTTTAGAAGGATGCTGTTTAGTCTCCATGTATTTGGGTTCTTTCCAAATTTCCTCTTGTGATTGAGTTCTAGCTTCAGAGCATTGTGGTCTGAAAATATGCAGGGAATGATCCCAATCTTTTGATACTGGTTGAGACCTGATTTAGTACCCAGGATGTGATCTATTCTGGAGAATGTTCCATGTGCACCAGAGAAGAATGTGTATTCTGTTGCTTTGGGATAAAATGTTCTGAATATATCTGTGATGTCCATCTGGTCCAGTGTTTCATTTAAGGCCTTTATTTCCTTGTAGATCTTTTCTTGGATGATCTGTCCATTTCAGTGAGGGAGTGTTAAAGTCCCCTACTATAATTGTATTATTGTTGATGTGTTTCTTTGATTTTGTTATTAACTGGTTTATATAGTTGGCTGCTCCCATGTTAGGGGCATAGATATTTAAAATTGTTAGATCTTCTTGTTGGACAGATCCTTTGAGTATGATATAGTGTCCTTCCTCATCTCTTATTATAGTCTTTGGCTTAAAATCTAATTGATGTGATATAAGGATTGCCACCCTGCTTTCTTCTGAGGTCCATTAGCATGGCAAATTGTTTTCTACCCCCTCACTTTAAATCTGGAGGTGTCTTCGGGTCTGAAATGAGTTTCTTGTAGGAAACATATAGATGGGTTTTGTTTTTTTATCCATTCTGATACTCTTTGTCTTTTGATTGGGACATTTAGCCCATTTACATTCAGGGTAACTATTGAGAGATATGAACTTAGTGCCATTGTATTGCCTGTAAGGTGACTGTTACTGTATATTGTCTCTGTTCCTTTCTGATCAACTACTTTTAGGCTTAGAGGATCTCTTTTCAGTATTTCCCATTGATTTGGTTTGGTGTTTGCAAATTCTTTCAGTTTTTGGTTGTCCTGGAAACTTTTTATCTCTCCTTCTATTTTCAATGATAGCCTAGCTGGATATAGTATTCTTGGCTGCATGTTTTTCTCGTTTAGTGCTCTGAATATATCATGCCAGCTCTTTCTGACCTGCCGGGTCTCTGTGGATAAGTCTGCTGTTTATCTAATATTTTTACCATTGTATGTATAGACTTCTTTTCCCGGACTGCTTTCAGGATTTTCTCTTTGTCACTAAGACTTGTAAATTTTACTATTAGGTGACAGGATGTGGACCTATTCTAGTTGATTTTGAGGGGGGTTCTCTGCACCTCCTGCATTTTGATGCTTGTTCCCTCTGCCATATTAGGGAAATTCTACACAGTAATTCTCTCCAATTTACCTTCTGCTCCCCTCTCTCTTTCTTCTTCTTCTGGAATCCCAATTATTCTAATGTTGTTTCATCTTATGATGTCACTTATCTCTTGAATTCTCCCCTCATGGTCCAGTAGCTGTTTGTCCCTCTTTTGCTCAGCTTCTTTATTCTCTATCATTTGGTCTTCTATATTTCTAATTCTTTCCTCTGCCTCATTTATCCTAGCAGTGAGAGCCTCCCTTTTTGATTGCACCTCATGAATAGCTTTTTGGATTTCAACTTGGTTAGATTTTAGTTCTTTTATTTCTCCAGAAAGGGCTTTTATATCTCCCGAGAGCATTTCTCTAATATCTTCCATGCCTTTTTCGAGCCCAGCTAGAACCTTGAGAATCGTCATTCTGAACTCTAGATCTGACATATTACCAATGTCTGTATTGATTAGGTCCCTAGCCTTTGGTACTGCCTTTTGTTCTTTTTTTTGTGGTGAATTTTTCCACCTTGTCATTTTGTCCCAATAAGAATATATGAAGGAGCAAGTAAAATACTAAAAGGGTGGCAAAGACCCAGGAAAATACGCTTTAACCAAATCAGAAGAGACCCCAAATTGTTGCAGGGAGAAAGGGGATAAAAAGAAGTTCAGGAAAAAAAAATGAAGCAATTAAAAAAAGAAAACAAATAAAGAAAAAATATAAATATATATATATATATATATTAGATAAACTAGTTTAAAAACGTTAAGAAAGAAAAGGGTATAATTTTTAAAAATTTATCAGAAGAAGAAAATAAATTGAAAAAAAAAAATTAAATTAACTGCAAGACTAATGTGTCATGGGGAGAAAGCCATGAGTTCCGTGCTTTGCTTTCTCCTCTTCTGGAATTCCGCTGCTCTCCTTGGTATTGAACCTGCACTCCTTGGTATGTGAACTTGGTCCTGGCTGGATTTCTTGTTTATCTTCTGGGGAAGGGGCCTGTTGTAGTGACTCTCAAGTGTCTTTGCCCCAGGTGGAATCCCACCACCCTTACCAGGGGCCGGGCTGATTAATCCGCTCGGGTTTGCTTTCAGGAGCTTTTGTTCCCTGAACGCTTTCCATAGAGTTCCAGAGGACAGGAATGAAAATGGCGGCCTCCCAGTCTCTGGCCCAGAGGAGCCGAGAGCTAGTGGCCCCACTCCTCAGTGCGCCCTCAGAGAACAGCATCCAATCATTCCCGTCTCCCTGGCCTTTGGCTATGCTCCAAGCTCACCCAGCCTGCGACCCGCTCAAGGTAACCCTGAGCTGAGAGCTCACTCCTTGGCTCTGTCTTTGTAGCCAGCTTCCCTGTTCTAATACCTGCAAGCTCTACGACACTCAGACACCCCCAATCCTTCCGTGACCCTGTGGGACCTGGGGCCATGCTGACCCCGTGTGGGTTTCATGCCAGTTTAGCCTCCAGAGCAATGCCCCTCAGTGGAACAGACTTTTAAAAGTCCCGATTCTGTGCTCTGTTGCTCCACCGCTCGCTGGGAGCCAGCCCCTCCCCACACGGTCTATCTTCCCATCGCTTTGGATTCACTTCTCCACCAGTCCTACCTTTCAGAAAGTGGCCGATTTTCTGTTTCTAGAATTCCTGTTCTTCCTCTCTTCTATCTCCCACTGGATTTGTAGGTGTTTGCAATGTTTAGATAAGCTATCTAGCTGATCTCCTGCTACCTGATGTAGTCTCAGCCTGCTACTTCTCCGCCATCTTGACTTCTCTAAAAACCTCTTATAAATAAAACTACATAACTAAATGGCTTCACTGGTCAATTCCACCAAATACTTCAAAGAGAAAAATTAAAATTCTAAAAAAAAAATTGAACTAGAAATTATTTTCAACTTATTTTATGAAGTCACCATTACCCAATACCAAAATCATACAGACACTATAAGAGGGTAAAACTACAGATGAATACGCCTTATGGACACAGATGCAAATCTTCTAAGTAAAATTTTAGCAAATTGAATTCAACAATATGCATTATACATTATAACCATATTATCAAATTAGGTTTATCCAAGTTATACAGAGCTGTCTTAATATTTTAAAATAATATTTATTATTAATATTTAAAAATCAACCTATGTAATCCATGAGATTATTGAACTAAAAAAAAAAAACTGTGCCATTATCTTGACAGGTTCCCCCCCCCCAAAAAAAGAAAACAAAACATAACAAAAGAAAGCCATTTGATAAATTCAGCATTTATTTCTGGTATAAACTGTCAATAAATAATTGTTCAAGGAAACATCCTTAACCTGACGAAGAACACATAGAAAAAAACTTACAGCTAACAGCATATTTAATGATGAAAATCTGAATGTTTTTCCCGTAAGATCATAAACAAGCCAGGATATTTGCTCTTGCTGCTTCCATTCAACATTATGCTTGAAGTTGTAGCCAGTGCAATCAGACAAGAAAACGAAATGAAAGTCATCTAGATTAGAAAAAAAAAGAAGTACAATTTTGTTATTCACAGATGACACAATTTATTTAGGAAATCTGATAGAATTTACAGAAAAGCTAAGAGAACAAATAGGTGAGTTTAGGAAGATTTCAGATTACAAAATCAATATACAAAAATCAATTGTATTCCTAATATCAGCAATGGAAATTAGCAGTTTAAATTTTAAAAACAAGATCATTTACCATAGTATCAGAAATATTAAATACTTGGAGATAAATCTGATAAAACATGTGAGAAACCTGTACCACAGAGTAGAAAATATTGCGGGCAGAAATTAAAGAAGACTTAAATAAATTGGGAGATGTATTTTCTTCATTGTTTGGAAGACTCACTATTGTTAAAATATCATTCTCCCCAAATTGATCCACAGATCCAATGCAATCCCAATAAAAATCCTAGATAACTAGTGTATAGAAATTTACAAGTTTATTCTAAAATTCATATGGACTTAGAATAACTAAAATATTTCTGAAAAAGAACAAAGTTCAAAGATTAACATGATCTAATTTCAAGATATAATACAAAGTTTCATTAATCAAAACAGCATGGTATTGTTGTAAATCAATCAATCAAACAAATAGAGAATCCAGGAATGATACTATAACTATTTGATATCCAGATGATATCATACTTTATAAATACACACATACAAAATGGATCATACACCTAAATGTAACATCTAAAACTATAAAGCTTCTAGAAAAAAACATAAGAGAAAATCTACATGACTTGGCTCAAAGATTTCTTAGATACCACATTAAAAGCTTATGCTTTTAAAAAAATAAAACAACTGAGGAAATGTGTAAGCCTGATGACCACAGGGGCTAATAATACATTATATGTTAATTAAAAGAAAATGAGGGAAAGGATTTGGGGAAGACTGTAGAGTAGGAAGCATCAGTAATCTTTCTCCCCATCTAGATAACAATTGCACTGGCAGAATCTGTCTGATGTAACGGTTTTGCAACTGTGAAGTCTATTAAAATCTTGTTACTTCCGGGACAAGACTTGGGGAGTAAGTTGCAGTTAATATCAATTTAACTTCATAGGACAGTAGCAGCTCTGCTCCTGTTCCTGGAGGAGCTTACACACAGTCTATGGGAGCTAGGGTAGCAAAATAATTCTCTACTCCAAATATTGGGGATCTCTTCTCTTATCACTGATTGCTGCTTTTGATCACATAGGAGCAGATCAAGACTGTGCCTCCTGCATTTTTACAAGCCCCTTCCTGTCTAGTTGAAGTGACTTCCAGGAGACTTAAGGTGCCAGTGCTTTCTGATCCCCGTTTTGTTTTTTTGTTTTTGTTTGTTTGTTTTTGTTTTGTTTTGTTTTGTTTTGTTTTGCTTTTCCCCCTTGGAGGATCCCAATATTAAATACTAAGATATTCAAAATCGACTGTTTCTATGTGAAAAATTAGGAAGTGACCATGTGTCCCAAGGGAAAGCCTCAGCAAAGACCTGAAAAGACATTAAGATGACACTTTGGGCTAATCCTCAGCACAGAGAGTAAAAAGAAATCTATATAGAGAGAGTAGATTAGAGATTGGAAAACTTGAGGAGATTTGGGAAGTGATTGCTGATGGGTATGGAACTTCTTTTTGAGGTGATAAAAATATTCTAAAGTTAGTTCTGCTGATGGTTGCACAACTCTGTGAGTATATAAAAAAAAAACCCATTGAATTATATAGTTTAAATAGGTGGAATACCTGTATACATATATATATGTGTATATATATATATATATATATATATATATATGTGTGTGTGTGTATGTGTGTGTATAATCAATTAAATCTCAATAAAGCTGTTATAAAAAAGAAAAAATAAACTGATAAATTGAACTTCAAAATTTAACATTTCTGCTCTTCAAAAGATGCTGTTAAGAGAATGAAAACATTATCCACAGACAGGAAGACAATCATTGCTAAGCATATGGTTGATAAAAGACATATATGTGAAAAATTCTAATATCTCACACAACAGAGTAATTTTTTTTTAAAAAAATGGCAAAGATTTGAACACTCATCAAAGAATATATATAGATGGCACATAAGCATATGAAAAGATATTCAGTATCATTATTCACTAGGTAAATCTAAAAACATGAAATGCTACATATCTATGTCATTCATGACTAGAATGCCTAAAATTAAAACAACTATGATACTGTGTTGTTGAGAATGTGCAGGAAATAGAACTCTCATACACTGCTGGTGGGAATTCAAAGTGTTGTAACCACTTTGGAAAAGTTTGTCAGTTTCTTATGAAGTTTAATATATACTACCTTGAGATCCAGCCACTCCATCCCTATATATTTACTCCAGAAAAAAGAAAGTATATGCCTATACAAAGACTTATATTTGAGTATTTATAGCAGCTTTGTTTGTAATAACCAAAAACTAGAAACAACACAAATATCCAACAACAGATGAATGGTTTAACAAGTTGCAGTTTATTAATTCAGGGAATACTACTCAACAATAAAAATAGGAATAAACTACTAATACATACAACTACTACATTTATGAATTTCAAAAATTATTATTCTGAGTTAAATAAACCAAGCCAAGAAAAATAGTATACACTACATGATTCCATTTATATAAAACTCTAGAAATCACAAACTAATCTATAGTAACAGAAAGCAGAATCTGCCTGATTGGAGATGAGGGAAGAGGCAAGAGGGAAGGTCTACAAAGAGGCACATGAAAACTTCTAGGCTTTATGAATATTGTCTTAATTATGGTGATGGTTTCACAGGAATATGAATTTTCAAAACTAATCATATGTTACACTTTAAATATGTGCAATTTATTGTATGCCAATTACACCTCATTAAAGCTGTTTAAAAAATTTTTAAGTGTTAGGGACGCCTGAGTGGCTCAGTCAGTTAAGTGTCCAACTCTTGGTATCAGTTCAAGTTATGATCTCAGGGTCATGGGATGCAGCCTCACAACTGGCTCTCTGCTCAGTACAGTCTGCTGAAGATTATCTCCCTCTCCTTTCTGCTCTGCTGCTCTACCTGCTCACCCTTTCTCTCTCTCTCTCTCTCTCTCTCTCTCTCAAATATAAAATAAAATCTTTTTTTAAAAAATATTTTAAGATATGGGTGCCTGGCTGACTCAGCCCATTAAGAAACTGAGTCTTGTTTTGGCTAAGGTAATAATCTCAGGATTACGAGATTAGGTCCTACACTGAGAATCCACACTGGGCAAGGAGCCTACTTAAGATTCTCTCTGTCTCTCCCTTTGTCGCTCCCCCAACTCTCTCTAAAAAAGAAAATTAAGATGCAATTTTACTATCCAAAAATAAGGATATTTCCTATTTGTTTGAGTCTTATTTTCCAAAATAGCATTCCAAAGTATTCTTCATATAGCCTCCATATTTCTTATAAAGTTCTTATATATATTTTTGTATTACTGTTACAAATGAAATTTTCTCTACTGCATTTTTAAATTGCTTTTGATTTGTTTAAAAGAAAACTTTATTTTTGCTATAACTTCAGAATTAATAACATGGTGAAATACTTATTCTCCATTCTCAATTCTTTATTTTGACTCATTTCTTATTTGATTTGACTTCATATTACCAAATAACTTTTCACAAAGGACTTATGATTAGTATATATGTTTCATGTTTAAAATAAGCTGCCTGTTACTTTTTTGGTAGGTTGTGTTATTGTTGGCAATTATTCACTATCTTTTTTCCAGTAGGAAGGTTATATATCCCCATCCAATCTACTTTGGAAGGTTTTAAGAAAAAGATAATTAGCAGTATTAAACAGGTCACTTAAAGAGAGAATTGTGGGGCTTAAGCAGAAGAGAAGAGACAATGAAAAAGTAAGTATAATAATTGACACTTATTAGGTTCCAGTACTTACTCATTCCATTATCGAAGTTTCCTACTATTATTACATTGTTAATTATTTCTCCCTTCAGTTCTGTCAGTGTTTGCTTTTTATACTTAGGGGCTCTGATGTTCAGTGGATGTATAATTGTTATATCTTGGTGAATTGATCCTTTGATCATATGATGTCCTTCTTTGTCTCTGGTGATTTTTTTTTTTTTACTTCGAAGTCTATTTTGTCTGATAATAGACAAAATAAACTTTGAAGACTGCTCTACTTTGGTTATATTTGCATGGAATATTTCCTTCACTCAGCCTATGTATATTCTTTTTTTTTTTTAAGATTTTATTTATTTATTTGACAGAGAGAGATCACAAGTAGGCAGAGAGGTAGGCAGAGAGAGAGGAGGAAGCAGGCTCCCCGCCGAGCAGAGAGCCCAACACGGGACTCTATCCCAGGACCCCAGGATCATGACCCGAGCTGAAGGCAGCGGCTTAACCCACTGAGCCACCCAGGCGCCCAGCCTATGTATATTCTTAAATCTAAAGTGAGTCCCTTGTAGACAGCATAGAATTGGATCTTGTTTGTTTTTAATCCATTTAGCTACTCTTAAAAAAACCATGTCTTAAAACTGGAGAGTTTGATCCATTTACATTTAAAGTAATTATTGTTATGAAAATAAAACTATTGATAAGAAAATTATTAAAAATGAAAATTATTAATAAGAAATGCTAATTAGGAACTAGCATTACTAATGCTAATTTGTTAATATTGTCCATCTGTCCTGTAGCTTTTTGGTTCCTCTCTTCCTTTTGTACTGTTTTCTTTTATATTTTGCTGATTTTTTTTGTAGTGATATTCTTTGATTCCTTTCTTTTTCTTTTGTGAATATGCTGTATGTATTTTCTTTATGGTTACACTGTGGCTTACACAAAACACCTTCGAGTTAAAACAGCCTATTTTAAACTGATAACAACTTAATTTCAATTGCATAAAATTCTATAATTTTACTTCTCTTACACACACACACACTTTGTGTTATTGATGTCACAATTTACATCTTTTTATATTGTGCATCCATTAACATATTTTATAACTATAGTTATTTTTAGTGCTTTTGTCTTTTATTTTTTATACTAGAATTAAAAATGATTTACATACCACCATTACAGTATTACAGTATTCTGCATTTTTCTACATATTTACCTTTGCCAGTGAGTTTTATACTTTCATATGTTTTTGTGTTACTCTTTAGCATCTCTTTATTTCAACTTGAAGACCTCCCTTTAGCATTTCTTGTAAGGCAGATCTAGTGGTGATGAACTCCTTCAGCTTTTGTTTGGGAAAGTATTTATCTCTCATTTATATTTAAAGACACTTTTTCCAGGTATATATTCTTGGATGGCAGTTTCTTTCAGCACTTTGAAAATACCATCCCACTTTCTTCTAGCCTGTAAATTTTCTGCTGAGTAGACTGCTGATAATTTTATGGGGGTGGCATTTCCCTGTGTATGACAAATTGTTTTTCTCTCGTTACTTTTAAATTCTCTTTGTCTAATTTTTGACTATTTAATTATAATGTGTCTCAGTGTACTTTTTTTTATTTATTTGATGGAGAGAAATCACAAATAGACAGAGAGACAGACAGAGAGAGAGAGAAAGGAGAAAGCAGGCTCCCTGCTAAGCAGAGAGCCTGATGCAGGACTCGATCCCAGGACCCTGAGATCATGACCTGAGCTGAAGGCAGAGGCTTAACCCACTGAGCCACCCAGGTGCCCTCAGTGTATATTTTTTTAGGTTCATATATTTTTGGGATCCACCATGATTTCTGGTTCCTGATATCATTATCTTCCCCAGATTGAGGAACTTTTGACCAATATTTCTTTGAGTAAACTTTCTAGTCCTTTCCTTCTCTCTTAGCCTTCTGGGACACTTGTAATACATACATTGTTCTGCTTGCTGTTGTCCCATAAGTCCATTAATTTTTCTTTATTTGTGTTCATTATTTTTCTTTTTCTCCTATGACTGGATAACTTCAAATGGTTTGTTTTTGAGTTCACTGGTTCTTTCTCCTGCTTGATCTAGTAGGTTGTTGAACCCCTCTAGTTAATTTTTCAGTTCACTTATTATATTTTTGAGTGCCAAAATTTCTATTTGGTTCATTTTTATATTTTCTATAGTCTTTGTTGAAATTCTAATTTTATTCATGCATATGTTTCTAGAATTCTTCATGACAAGTTATTTTTAATTCCATATCAGGTAATTCATATATCACCATTTCATTAGGAGATTTTTTTTTCTGGAATTTTATCTTGGTCTGTATTTTGAGTATTTTTCCTGTTTCTACATTTTTCTTAATTCTTTGTTTTGATATCTGCTCATTAGAAAATGCAGCCACCTCTCCCAGTCTTCATGGACTAATCTTATTTAGGAAAAGAGCCTCATCAATCAGCCTGGCCAGAGACATTCTGTAGGAATCTCTCAAGAATTCTCTGTGTATTCATCTTCTCTGGATTTCCATTTGTATATTCCCAATTAAAGGGATTTGGCAATTGCTTCCCCCACTGCCCCAGGAGTTCATAATCTCTTGCTCCCTTTGGTGTCTGTTATACAATGGGTCTTCTGAAGCAGTAGCAAATCTCAAGATTTTTCTTCCCAATATTCTCAGTAGCCTCTAGCCATCTATAGTGTGCCAGGTCCCATCTATGTTCTGAGACTGTTGACAATGAAGCTGATTTCAGGCAACCAACTAAAAAGTCTAAAAGTTGTATATTAGTTTCAATCTTCTCTTTCCTTTCCCATGGATAAACCAGGCTCTGGGATATTTGCTGATGGTGTTGTGTTAAGCCAGGGCAAAGCTAATTGCACACTAACCCAAATACTTGCCTTCATTCCTAGTGGCCCTCAGGCATCTAAAGTATACTGACTTTCATCAGTGCTCTGAGACAGGCAAGACAGAGGCCAGTACCTCAGTCAGCCCTCAAAATAGCTGGAACATTGGACCTATGGGCTACATTATTCCCCTCCCTAGGTATTAGCTAGGATTTGAGGGTTTGTTTGTTGTTTTGTTTTGTGTTTTTTTTTATTTATTTATTTTCAGAAAAACAGTATTCATTATTTTTTCACCACACCCAGTGCTCCATGCAATCCGTGCCCTTGTTTTGTTTTTTAATACTTGCTCCACACTGAGCTGGTGGGTGGGGCTATGTGAGTGGTTGCATGCTAGTCTAAACTACATTCAAAAGCCAGTCCCTTGGACAATCCAGAAAAATCAGACTATTGGATACATATTCCAGGCTTTTTCATTCCTCCTCTTGGAGACCTGGGTATTTCCTTCTAGTCATACCATGCTGGGGCAGTGGAGAGGGGGACTACAATGAGACAATGTCTCCAATTTTCCTACCTTGGAAATAGCTGATTTCATGTTTATTTCAGGTTCAGAAGCCTATCAACTGCTGCCTGGATTTCTCACAAGGGAAATTGTCTATGTATTGTTGTTCATTCAGTTTGTCTATGGGGGAAAGAAGGTTCCAGGCCTTCCTATTCTACCATCTTGCTAATGTCACCCATGGTGAAATATCTTTATTTAGCTGCTTCCCTTCTGGTTTAAGAAATTTTACTGAGAACTTATAAATAATGAAATACTATAATGTATTAATTAGAAAAATTAGCACTAGAAGAAGATTTTTACAGACAAAGAAAAGGCAGCAAAAAAAGAAATGAAGAATTAAGGAATAGGTACAGCAACTTGGTTGTCAATAAACAAAACACAAGTCTTTTTTCTTCCCATTTTATTTTATTTTATTTATTTTCAGAGTTCCAAAATTCATTGTTTATGCACCACACCCAGTGCTCCATTTAATATCTGCCCTCCATAATATCCACCACCAGGCTAGCCCAACCCCCCAATCTCCTCCCCTCAAAAATCCTCAGTTTGTTTCTCAGAGTCCACAGTCTCTCATGGTTTGTCTCTTCCCCCATCTCACTTCTCCTCTCCATTCCCCCAATGTCTTCCGTGTTATTCCTTATGCTCCACAAGTAAGTGAAATCATATGATACTTGACTCTCTCTGCTTCAATTATTTCATTCAGTATAATCTCTTCCAATCCCATCCCTGTTGATATAAAAGTTGGGTATTCATCCTTTCTGATGGAGGCATAATACTCCATTGTATATATGGACCATATCTTCTTTATCCATCCATCTGTTGAAGGGCATCTTCATTCTTTCCACAGTTTGGTGACTGTGACCATTGCTGCTATTAACATTGGAGTACCGATGGCCCTTCTTTTCACTACATCAGTATCTTTGGGGTAAATACCCAGTAGTGCAATTCAGGGTATAAGGAAGCTCTATTTTTAATTTCTTAAGGAATATCCACACTGTTTTCTAAAGTGGCTGCACCAACTTGCATTCCCACCAACAGTGTAAGAGGGTTCCCCTTTCTGCACAACCTCTCCAACACTTGTTGTTTACTGTATTGTTTATTTTGGCCATTTTAACTGGTGTAAAGTGGTCTCTCAATGTGGTTTTGATTTGAATTTCCCTGATTGCTAATGATGATGAACATTTGGTCATGTGCCTATTAGCCATTTGTATGTCTTCTTTGGACAAGTGTCTGTTCATGTCTTCTGCCCATTTTTTTGACATGATTATCTGTTTTGTGTGTGTTGAATTTGAGGAGTTCTTTATAGATCTTGGATATCAGCCCTTTGTCTGTAGTGTCATTTCAAATATCTTCTCCCATTCCATGGGTTGCCTCTTTGTTTTGTTGACTGTTTCCTTTGCTGTGTAGAAGCTTTTGATCTTGATGAAGTCCCAAAAGTTCATTTTTGCTTTTGTTTCCTTTGCCTTTGGAGACATATCTTGAAAGAAGTTGCTGTGACTGATTTGAAGAGGTTGCTGTCTATGTTCTCCTCTAGGATTTTGATAGATTCCTGTCTCATGCTGGGTTTGTGTGTGGGGGTTGTTGTTGTTGTTGTTTTTTAATCCATTTAGAGTTTATCTTTGAAAACATGGATCTTAATGTAGAATTTTCTTAATGGCCTCATCCATGCCAAAATACAGAAAGTCAAGGCAACTTTTTATAGCTGATCATAAAGGAAAGGAAATATTCCACTCACTTAAGGAAGGAAGTAGATTTAAAGTAACTGGTTGGTTTTAGATTGGGGAAGACAAGAGAAATGTGAAGGCAAGAGGAAGAAACAATGGCATGAAAGGGATTAGAGAAACAATAGCAGAGGGATAATTAATATAGGGGAAGCCCCATCATCTTAACCCCATGGCATCTTCTGCTCAAAGACACATTTGCTTTGTGGAAATTGTATCAGAGATCTGATCTTAATCCCAAATTCCCAGCTGGTGGCATGAGGCAAATCTGGAACTCACTTTCTCATCTATAAAATGGCCGTAACACTATTTCACAAAGCTCTTTGTGGATTATATTCACTAGTATAGGAAAGCTTCTAGGGTAATCCTTCAGATATACTCAAGAATTTTATTAAAATATCTCAAAATGCTCAAGAATTATTTACTTTTAACATTGGCCTCCCCCTTGAAATAACTATTTACACTCACATATATTAAAAAGTGGGATAAGGAGTGCTCACTTCAGGAGCACATATACAAAAAAGGGGGTGGGAAGTAGGATAAGGAAATATTCTAAAGTAATTTTTAGTCAACATGGGGAAAAATATGGTCTCTTATAAATTCAATTAATATGTCACTATTAGGAAAACCCCTCTGGGCAGCCTCCCTGAGGCTCCAAGATAACACAACAAAACCCGCAATATTAGTCTTGCAGATTATTGTTTGTCAGATCTGAATGTATATGCCTGCATCACAAGACCATGCAATGTGATGCCCAAGCTTGGCTAAAAACAACAAGTTTTTGTGAAGGGTTTTCTGAGTCATAATCCCTCTCTGCCCTGCGACGTCTTTGATAACCCCTCCTAATCCAGTCCCTTCTTCAATCCCATTTGCAGCCCACATTTCAAAATAAGCAACTGAAGCATTATTAAGAAAGAAGAAGCCAGTCAAAGCAACCCTCAGACCTGCGTATCATCTCAGGTATCACCTGGGTATAACCTCAGATGTGGGTATCATCTGATGACTTTCTATTCTTCTCTGTTATTTTATTTTGAGGGCATCTGGAATCCATAGTAACTACTAACTATCACCGTCAAATTCCCACAGAGAACTGGTACTTGATACCAAAAGTTTTCTTTATTTCTTTATCATTTTGAGGCCAAATGACCCTCTGAAAACCTAAGCAAATATTTAAATCTTCTCCCCAGAAAATCTCACATACACAAAAATTTGGCATACAACTTGAGACACACTTGTACTCAGAAAGCCATACCTGGACTCCTGGTTAAAAATTCCTGGGTTAAAAGCACCTTGATATCCAATAATCTGAGATTACATAAATCCCAAAATCCAAGCTCTCTCAGTCTATCCCTGAGGTCACAGAAGAAGACTATAAAATACTTTAAGATAAAAAGAATAAAAGCATGCAGCAGGAGAAAAGGAAAGAAAATACAAGCTAAAGTTATGTGGGCACACATACTTCATTCAATTCCACTGAAACATCTCCATTTCTATGCCTTCCTAGCAAAAGGCTTAGTTTGTAGGTATTTGAGTGAGACTGCTCAGGGAGTCTCAAGACCATGGGAAATGATGAGGGCCAGCCTCTCCTCATTTTTTTTTTTTTTAAGATTTTGTTTATTTATTTATTTGACAGGCAGAGACCACAAGCAGGCAGAGAGGCAGGCAGAGAGAAGGGGGTGGGGGGAAGCAGGCTCCCTGCTGAGCAGAGAACTGATGCGGGACTGGATCCCAGGACCCCAAGATCATGACCTGAGCCGAAGGCAATGGCTTAACCCACTGAGCCACCCAGGTGCCCGGCTCTCCTCATTCTATTCTACCATACAGAAACTGAGCAGAAGGCTTCTAATATTGGGCTTATTCCAGGGCTTTCTCCAACTGAGAATTTTTTATGAAGTAAAACCTTAAATACTGACCTCTTTTAATTTTAGCCTGGTTCAACGCAAGATAAACCTATTCATAATTCATCTAGTACAATAAATCTTAATATTAATAAATTATTTAAATTAGTTTCATTAAATAGAAAACTAGTTTAGCATCTTTCCAAAATGTTATTTTTCCCCCTACATCAGTGCTTATTATCAGCCAACCCATTTCTAAAGAGTCCCCACACATGGTGGCTTTGACTTTACAAAGAAAAAAGCTTCTCCTTCACATGAAAATCATTTAAAATGTTCAGCTCAGTGTTCCCCCTTGTCTAGCTCCACTGATATCAAAGTATTTGCAACAATAAAGTCTTTTAAAAGCCTACTGCTGTCATTTTATAGTTTGATGATCCCTCCCAACCATCAGTTCCCCCAAATATACTGGACTGGTGCTAGGCTGGTTACAATAAAATCAACTGGGGGCCCATCCCAGAAATTCCAGCTCAGAAAATCATGCACGAGGTTCAAGAATCTCTATTTTGCTATGCATCCCAAGGTGATTCCCAAGGATTCAGAACCACTTCTTTAGTACATTTGTGCATTCATACATCATTTCAGAGCAATCTTCTTAAATGCACATATCTCTCACATACTACCTTTACTCTCAACAGAGGCATCCTTCCTGCTTCACATACATAACAGACCCCAGTAAGATTGAGCTCAAATACCCTCATTGCCACTCCAACATATCACATCCTGGACATACCTCTCACTGTATTCTTTGCCTCCTAATCTGCTCTGAGATATCAGGGAAAAAATGTACATTTTCTCCCTTCTACTCACCAAAGGCAGCTCCTAAACTCTACTAGTTTATGCCCTCACTAAGAAAAAGTTCATTATATAATGATTATTACATCATTTCCTTACATTTGACTTCAGAGTACAATAGCTATTAGATATAAAACACTAGAATAAAATCTAGACAAACTAAATAAAGATGTATCCTTCTCCAACCTCTTTGCCCACCCCATTTCCCAGTGTTCATTCCCTCCGCCATATAGCAGGTACCTCTGAGTGAATGAAGGGTCAACTTCTTGGCTTCTCAGTTTCTAAATGTAATGTTTCAGACTTGTAACACAGGCAACAGTTTTGAAAGCCAGACATTACAAGAGTTTTAAGGGAGAAAATGTTTTGTAACCGCTATTGTTATTGCTTACTGTGTGCTTGCATTAGAATTCCAAACTTCTAACTGTAACTAGCAAGAACAATCCTGGTTTACCTCTCTTTTTACTCCCATGTTCATCTTTTTTTTTTTTCTTAAATTCCACATATGAGTGAAATCATATGGTATTTCTTTCTCTGATTTATTTCACTTAACATAACAGTATCTAGCTCCAACCATATTGTGGCTAATGGCAAGATTGTACCTTCTTTTTATGGCTGAGAAATATTCCAGCGTGTGTGTGTGTGTGTGTGTGTGTGTGTGTGTAGCACATCTTCTTTTTTTTTTTTTTAAGATTTTATTTATTTATTTGACAGAGAGAGATCAGAAGCAGGCAGAGAGGCAGGCAGAGAGAGAGAGGGAAGCAGGCTCCCTGCCAAGCAGAGAGCCCGATACGGGACTCGATCCCAGGACCCTGGGATCATGACCTGAGCCGAAGGCAGCGGCTCAACCCACTGAGCCACCCAGGCGCCCCTGTAGCACATCTTCTTTATGCATTCATCAGTTGGTGGGCATTTGGGTTCTTTCCATAATTTGGTTATTATTGATAATGATGCTCTAAACACCAGGGTGCATGTATCCCTTCAAATCGGAATTTTTTTATCCTTTGGGTAAATACTTACTAGTATAAATGATAGAATAATTGTATTTTTAACTTTTTGAGGAACCTCCATACTGTTGTCCAGAGTGCCTACACCAGTTTGCATTCCCACTAACAGTGCAAGAGAATTCCCTTTTCTCCACATCCTTGCCAACACCTGTTGTTTCCTCTGTTGCTAATTTTAGCCACAGAAGATGCTTTAGAGTTTGAAAGGAAGCAGGGAGAAACACAGCTTTTTTTTCCAAGTTCAAGGTTACTTTTAAAAAAAAAAAGTTCCTGTTAAAAATCTAACCAGTTAATGAAAGAAATTTTTTTAAAGTGATGACTAGAGGGACGCCTGGGCAGCTCAGTCAGTTAAGCCACTGCCTTCAGCTCAGGTCATGATCCCAGGGTCCTGGAATCGAATCCCGCATGGGGTTCCTTGCTCAGCGGGGAGCTGCTTCCCTCTGCCTGCTCTTCCTGCCACTCCCCCTGCTTGTGCTCTCTCTTTCTCTCTCTCTCTCTCTCTCTCTCTCTCTGACAAATAAATAAAACCTTTAAAAAAAAAGTGATGACTAGAGTTTACTTCTTACTGCCCCACCACAACCTCATCAAAATCCTTATGACGAATAATTTAAAATACTGAAATAGGGGTGGGTAAAAAAAGACTTGACATCCAATTCACATTTGTGTCATCAGGCTAGAAATGGTAGTGAATCAATTTAGGAGAGTTTAAAAAAAAAAAAAAAGCTTCAGACAGGCCACAGAGTAAATAAATATTCTTTGGCTGCAGAGAAGGAATGGAAGTTACCAATTAAGGGCTAGGGTATATGATAGACACCTGGGAGTTGGGTCAGAAGGAACAAAGACATCCTCTGGTTTGCAGAAAGGGAAGCCAGAGTTCCAGCAGAAATTGTACCAGGTATGGAAGGCCAGGAAGACACCAGCAGAGAAACCACCCTTTCCATGATGGACCATGACTTCCAGATCTCCCAGAGGAAGGGGAAGGAGGAAATCTCCAGCTGACAGTATTTACCCAGTCTCAGCTTGACCACTTATTACATGAGTTTTAAAGTATACTATTAAAACTTAAGTATTAAAATTTCACTATTTAAGTTTCACTATTAAAACTGAATCCCTCTTAATGGAATTGTGCTTTTCAAGTGAATGTTTTGCTTTTGCTTATTTGCTTTTTTTTGTTTTGCCACCTGTCTTAGTCCACTCGGGTAGCTATAATAAACTGCTATAGACCAGTGGCTTATAAACAACATAAATTTATTTCTCGGGACACTCAGGTAGCTCAGTTGGTTAAGTGTCTGCCTTCTCCTTGGGTCATGATCCCAGGGTCCTGGGATCGAGTCCCAACATCAGGCTCCTTGCTCAGCAAAAAGCCTGCTTCTCCCTCTGCCTGCCACTGTCCACACCCCAGCCCCCACTTGTGGGCTCTCTCTCTCTCTTTCTCTCTGGCAAATAAACAAAATTTTTTTTAAAAATTATTTCTCAGGGTGCCTGGGTGGCTCAGTCACTTAAGCATCTGCCTTTGGTTCAGGCCATAAATCCCAGGGTCCTGCGACTGAGTCCCGCATCTATCTCCCTGTTTAGCAAAAAACCTGCTTCTCCCTCTCCCTCTGCCTGCTGCTCCACCTGCTTGCCCTCTCTCTGTGTGTGTCAAATAAATAAATAAAATTTTTTTAATTTTATTTCTCATATTTCTAGAGATGGAAAGGTCCAAGAAAAAAGGCACTAGTTTGGTTTCTGGTGAGAATCTGCTTCCTGGTTCATGGACTGACAGCCATCTTCTCACTCTGTCCTCACATAGTGGAAAGGGGAAGGGGCAAGGGAGCTTTCTGAGGTCTTATTTATTTAGTTAGTTACTTTAAGTAGGCTCCACACCCAGCATGGAGCCCAATACAGAGCTCAAACCCATGACCCTGAGATCAAGACACAAGCTGAGATCAAGAGTCAGGAACTCAACCAACTGAGCCATCCAGGTGTCCCACTGGAATCTCTTTTCTAAGGCACTATTCTCATGCTTGAAGGCTCTACCTTCATGACCTAGTCATCTCTTAAAAGCCCAACTTCCAAATACTATTATATTGGGGTTATGTTTCAACATATGAATTTTGGGGCAACACACTCGATATGCAGTACAACCTAACCTCCATTCACTCTTCTGGTGATCGTACCTGATTTCTTTCAGGAAGACCATCTTCTCCATAATTATCAGTCCATGTCCTTCTACATGTGATTCAGACATGACTAAAGAAACCATTTTCTCAGTTTTTGGTTGAGGGACCAGTATGTGTCCCAAACAAAGTCCATAAAACATTAAAAATTTTTCTGGGGCCTCCAAGGAAGAAGAAAGTAGTCATTTCCCTGATCTTGTAAGTCTCTCAGTTTGTGTAGGTTTGGGAGCTGCTTTAGTGATTTGAACTCCATGTGAAATCTAAAAATTGGATCCACCTCCTAGGAAATGCACACTCTCCTCTCAGAGAGAGAGAAAGAAAGAAGAGAAAAAAAAAAGAAAAAGAAAAAGAAACTTGGTTCTGAAAACATTATTGAGCTCCTAGATCCAGCCATGCCTGAAACAGGTATACACCTAAACATTTTAGTTATGTGAGCCAATCAGATCACTGTTACTTATGGAAGTTAGAGATGGATTTTCTTGTTACACAAAACTAAGAATGTTACCAAATTATAATCTAGAACGTTTAAATATTATAGAAGACCATAGCTGAGGGGCGGGGGATGGTGGGGAGGATAGCGAAGATGGGAAGAAGAGTGTTTGATTGATGAGGGAATTGACTCAGAGAGAGTCCAGAGGATGAGCAGTCCCAGTAGTCTGCTTAGGAGGACATGCGCAGTCATCAGTAAAGTGTGTCAGTCATTTCACTTTAAAAATTATCTGAATATAAAAGCATCAAAACCAAAACTTAGCTATAGGTCCTACAAAAAGCATAAGCATTCAAACAGCAAATGACACAACTCTAGTTGATAGATTTAAAAGAAAGTGATATGAGATAGGAAGCTGTTGTCCTGAAACCAGAGTTAATAAAAAATAAGACCAGTTCCAAGGTTTACTTAAAAACAGAATCTTTCCTAGCAATTGACTAGTGGTTGTGACAACCAGGGTAGGCAGTTGCACAGGGCAGAAGAAAGATATTCCCAGGTGAAAATCATAGAGTCTTCCCAAAGAAGTAAGGGGAGACTATATAAAGCACCAGGAAGAAGTCAGTGACAACTGTTAGGGTCTGTGATCAAAGGAATGAGACCAACACAAAGCAAAAGTCAAGCAAATCTTTATTTTGCGCCAAGCATCAAAAATCAAACCAACCAGTTGGGGCCGTCTCTTACAAAGAGGCGACGATGACCAGGACACCAACCCCAACGACTTCCCCTTACCCAACGATTCCCCTTCGCAGGGAGGTTGCTCCCTCCTGATGACCACGATGCTCCTGACAACCAAGATGCTCCTGAGGACGCTGCTCCCAACGATCCCCACGCTCCCAACTACTACGCCAAGGACTATCACTACTCCTCCCCTGCCTCACAGACCAACCTTTATAGAGGTGGCTGAGCGCGGCCCACACAATGAGATTGTGCCAATGAGATTGCAACACACAGGGAAAACTGCACAGTCATGCTCTATCACCAACAGGGGTGGCCAATTGAATTCCAATTCACCACAGCAAATATATGCGCACCCCACTGATTGGCTATCTCCATCGGGCCTGGCCCGCCCGCATATCCGGGCCTGCAAGCAAGTTCCTCTGGGAGGGGCAGGGCCAATCTAAGCCCACAACGAAATGGCTCCCTCTAGCCAACCAGGCCCTTACAACAACAAATTTAAAAAGTCACTCTCTCACACAGAGGTCCTATTCCCAGACCAACAAGCATGCTGATTCTTAATGCAAGGTTAGCATTTCCCTCAGGATTACCTTCGAAAGGACCTCACGGAAAAATCTACAAAGCAATTAAACCTAGGTCTCATTACATTTTAGAAATCATCACCAAGACTGTGTTAAAACTCCTTGAGACTCCCAACAAAATCTTATTCCTTTATTTTTTGTTTTGTTTTACTTGTTGTCAGTGTTAGCCACTGTCAACTAGCTCCATCTCCAGAGTAAACACATACAAGTATATATCTTTTGGAACCATAATCCAGAAAACCTGACTCTTGTTCTACAAGCATTCTTGGAAAATGTAAAGGTGTGGGCCAAATGCCCAGGGCCCTATCAAAGAAAGGAAGGCATGCACAGTTCAGTTAACCTCTTGTCTTGGTCTTCTCATGACATTGTGGTAACATGTACAGGACTCATGAGGGGTCCCTTGAGTTCATAGTGCATATCCATTTTTCAGAAAGGGGTAAATCAGCTGCAAGTTGGTGAAAGAAAAAAACTGGGACCCACGAGGTTCCCAGTTGCACCTGAGCTGCTCACCAAAGCAGATACTGGTTTTACCTGCTGATGTCTCTATTCCAGACAGGGAAGGGTGTTCTCCCCATATGTCCCTGCAGCCTGAGGAATGTACTGATTTCTTCTGAAGGAAAACAGTTTCTAAATGTCTAAGTAGTGTCATGATCTTTTACATAAATACTTGCACATGCAGCACTTCTAAAGAAGAAGAAAGAAATAGTGGAGGAGGAGGGGGAAGAAAAGGAGGAAAAGAAATGGATTTTCTTTCGTTTTATACTCTTGAGAACTTACTGTCACCTTCATTAAGTCATTCAAGACATAACCAAATTATATTTTCAAATGTATATTTGATTTGTGCCCCCTTCTGCCATAAACCTGATCATTAAAAGCACCGGGTTCCATTTTTCTCTACTACCAAGGTGAACTAATGCTAGGAAATGCATATTCTTGCATTTTTTATCTGTGTGTAGCAGAGGAGAAAATTCTGTTTTAAACAGGATGTGTGCAGGATAAATTTTGTTTCTAAACTGCAATAACAAGAAGCTTTAAAGTAAATCAGACACTGTAAAGTAATTTTACAATGCCTTGGAAAGAGCCCAAAACTGTGGGTTCTTAAGTAGGTTCTCCCTGGTAAATGGTGCTACCACCCCCTACATGCACAATAAGTCTATTCCCTTGATAACTTCAAGAAATAGCCACTGAAGTGCATTTTAGTCTGATAAGAAAAAGAGTGGAAATATGTTCAGGTCTTTAAATTGTTTTTAACTCATTATGGGGAAGTTCTTTCTTTTCTTTTTTTTTTTTATGATTTATTTATTTGAAAGAGAGCCAGAGGTGGGGAGGGGGAGGAGGGGGAGCAGAAGGAGAAGGAGAGAAACCCCACACTGAGTGTGGAGCCCAACTCAGGTCTTGATGGTATGGTCTTTCTTTTCTGAGCCCAGCTACTACAGAGACATGTTTAAGATCAATCCACTAGGGACCCATAATCACTGGGGTCCATTCCAAGATGAAGGGTTATCACAATTATTGCTTCACTGTCCTCTTCAGCTCCCAAACCACCAAAATTCATTCTTTTCTCTTCTCAAAATAAGATTGCCTCTAAAGGTGGTATGTAATGGAGGCAGATCCTAGAAACACAAAAGCACCGGGTTCCATAGAAACACCCTATGTTCCTAGAAACACCCCTTTGGGAGGTGATGTGCCAATAAGTCATGTCACAAGAGGAAGAAGACTCAGGTACTTCTCCTTTTCAACATTGTACAGAAACATTGTACAGAAAGTCTTAGCCAGTGTAGTAAGGCAAAGAAAAGGAAACAAAGTCATACAAATTTGAAAAGAAGATATAAAACTTTATTCACATAATGCAGAACAAAATCCCAAATAGTCTACAAAAGAAAAGAAAAGAAACTACTGGAATGAATTGTGCATTAGCAAAATCACAAGACATAGCTTAACTTTTTAAAAGCAAATTTATTTCTGTAACTAGCAACAAGCAATTAGAAATTGAAATTTAAAATTTAATAATATTTTATTTATTCAGAAAACATAAAATATGTAGGGATAAAGATGACAAATACATGCAATATTGAAGTGCTGAAAAATACAAAATACTGTTGAGAGAAACCAAAGTCCTAAATAAATGGAGAGATATGCTCATGGATTGGAAAGGCTTAATATTGGTAGACTCCCAATTCTCCCCAAGTTCATTTACAGATTTAACTCAAGTTCAATGAAATTGACCAATTGGTTGCTACAATTTATATGGGAAAAAGGAAAAGACCTAGAGTAGCTGATACAATTTTTGACAAAATAGATCAAGTTGCAGGACTCATACTACCTAACTTAACACTTACTATAATTCTACAGTATTTAACACAGTGTGGCATTGGTTCTTTACAGATCATTTGAACATGTTAGAAAGTCCAGAAATAGACCCACACATGTATAGTCAATTGATTTTTTTAAAGATTATATTTATTTATTTGACAGAGAGAGAGAGATCACAAGTAAGCAGAAAGGCAGGCAGAGAGAGCAGGGGAAGGAGGCTCCCCGCTGAGTGGAGACCCCGATGCAGGACTTGATCCCAGGACCCTGGGATCATGACCTGAGCAGAAGGCAGAGACATAACCCACTGAGCTACACAGGTGCCCCTCAATTGATTTCTTTTACAAAGGTGTCAATATACTTAGATGGAGAAAAGATAGTTCTTTAAAAAAAAAAAAAAAAGATTTGATTTATTCACTTGAGAGAGAGAGAGAGAGCAAAAGTAGGGGGAGCAGAAGTGGGAGAGGGAGAAGCAGTCTCCCCACCAAACAGGGAGCCCAATGCATGGCTTGATCCTAGGACCCTGGGATCATGACCTGAGCCAAAGGTAGACCCTAAACTGACTGAGCCACCAAGGCACCCCAAAATGTATGTTCTTTAAAAGCCACAATTAGGAAATAAAAAGGCAATTAAGGCACCTGGCTGGCTCAGTCAGTAGAGCATGCAACTTTTGATCTCAGGGTCATGAGTTCAATCCACACATTGAGTGTGGAGCCTACTTGAAAAAAAAAGGAAGGAAGAAAGAAAAAGACAAGGCATATACTAGGAGAAAATATGTACAATATAAATACCTAACAAAATACTTGTACCTAGAATATATAAAAACTACTCTCAACTCAGTAATAAGAAAACAAACAACCCAACAAAAAGGATATGGAGATGTGAACAGACACATAAAAAAGAATAATACATGGATGGCAAATAAACGTAGGGAAAATGTGCAACATTATTAGGTATCAGAGAAGTACAAATTATATCAATTAAGATTACCACTATATCCCATTAGAAAGGCTAAAATTTAAAACCATCATAATAACTGTTGACAAGGACTTAAACCAACTGGAGCTGTTATTCATTAGTCGTAGGAATGTACAGTGGCACAAACATGTTAGAAAATAGTTTGGCAGTTTCTTAAAATGTTAAACATATATACTTTTAATATAATCCATGTAATTCCACTCTTAGTATTTATCCAAAGAGACAAAAGCATATATTCACATCATTTGATCATGAATTAATGAATATGAGGTCTCTTCATGACAGTCAAATCTGCTAACAACCCCAGTGAATATAAGCTAAGAAATGGATAAACAAACTGTGGTACATCTATACAATGGCATACTAACTATTCAGCAATAAAATAAAACAACTGGCACATACAAACAACACAGATGAATCTCAAAACCATTAGATTGAAAAAAAAAAGTTGCTGACTTTAAAAAGTAAATTTAACATGATTCTGCATACATAAAACTCCAGAAAAAAAAAATAAATAAACGTAATCTACTTGACATAAAGCCAGATCAGTGATTGCCTAGGCCCAAGGTTGGGAGGTACTTGCTGTGGAAGGGACACCAGGAATATTTTGAGGTAACAGAAACATTGACAGGTGATGGGAATGTGGATATGTATGCTTGTCAAAACTCATCAAACTCTAACCTTAAAGTGGACGCATTTGTGGTATGTAAATTTATATTTTAATAAAGCTGAAAACAATTTAACCTCAACAAGTCTTGCTTGGAATTGGACAAACCAATCATGAAATTCATATGGGATGTGAAGAGAACAAAAATAGCCAATATAATTTTGGAAAAGAACAAGATGGAGGAAATTGTCCACCAGAAATCAAGAGTTACTGTAAAGGAAGGCTAATTAAAATAGGAGCATCTGGGTGGTTCAGTGGGTTAAGGATCTGCTTTCGGCTCACGTCATGATCTCTGGATCCTGGGATCAGAGCCCGCTTCCCCCTCTCTCTCTCTGCCTACTTGTGATCGCTGTCAAATAAATAAATAAAATCTTAAAAAAAAAACAAAACATAAAATAGTGGTACAAAAACAGACAAATGGATTAATGGAAAAAATAGAAACTAAAAAGGCATCTACAAACAAGAAAATTTGCATGGCAAAGTAAATATGAGAAAAGTGTGGACGACTATTCAAATAAATAATGCCAGAGCAATTAGTTTTGATACAGAGAAAATTAAACATCTATGTTGAGATAACAGATTAGCAGCTTGCTAATATGATCTCAGACAGGAAGCCCAGATTAAGTATATATTTAATCCCATGCCTATATATTACATGTAAAACCATGGGATTTGAGTAGCTAGGAGTAGTAGAGATTGCTCCTGAGAAATCTTGGGTAAAACTGAAGAAGTAAGCAACAGCGCTCAACATTCTTTGATGGAAATTCATACTTCAAGCTTCATGCTGCATTGGGAAATGATGTGAAGGCTGAAATTTCTTTCCATAGGAAGAGGAAAGCCCTGAGACTAGTTGCAGTAAACCCAACATAGCGCAAACCATATTACATTTCAGCTGAGCTCACTTATTTCCTCTGTATATTTGGAGGCCCTCAGTCTCCACAAAAAATGATGAACGTGAAACATTCACCTGCTACACAGTCACTTACAAAGAAGTTGGATAGAAATGGAAAGGAAAAAAAAAAAAAGCATTCACAACATATCAAAATAAATAATATAACTGGAAAGAGTTACCTAAACCTGAACAAGACAAAAAAGAAGCATCAGGGAAATGATGCAAACATACTGAAGTACTGGGGCACGAAATGTGATGAACACAGGGAGAAAACGGAATCGAAGGAATGGAATAACACTCCCTGTAACAGCCTCACAGCTAATCCACTCAACAAGTAACTGCAGAGCACTTGCTACAGGTCAGGCACTACTGTAGGTGCTGGGGGTTCAACAGCGAACCAAAAACAAAGCCAAATTTCAGATTCCAGAGCCAAACTGCATGGGTTTGAATCCCAGCTCTGCTGTTTAGCTATGAGATCCTGGGCGAGCTCTGTAACTGCTCTGTTCCCCCATGTGTGCTTCTGTAACATAGGAGCTCTCCAATGGAGTTGCTGTTGGGACTAAACGTAAGTACTTGCATAGAGAAAGAAATGTTTAGTGCTACTTATTATTTTTATTACTATCATTACTATGTAAGTTAGATCTTTGAAAAAAAAAAAAAACAGGCACCCAAAGATGATCACATGACAAACGGGATAAAATAAATTTAAACCAGTGATTTCTACTTGCAGAAAGCTGGTGTGGACAGGGCACCAGGCTGGCTTGGTCAGTGGAACACGCAATGCTTGATCTCGGTGTTGTGGTTTGAACCCACACTGGGCTTTGAGCCTACTTAAAAATTTTTTAAAAATTGAAATTAAAAAAGAAAGTAAGGCAGGGAGGGAGGAAGGGAGGGGTGAAGGAGAAAGGGGGGAGGCAAGAAGGAGGAGAGAGAGAGGAAGGAAGGGAGGAAGGAAGAAAAAGAAAGAGAGAAAGAAGGAAGAAAAAAAAGAAAATTAGAGAGAACTATAACAATAGAAAACGAAATAAGGTCAACAGCAGAATGGAAAGAATCCACCCCTATGCAGTCGTAACAAGGCACCCCTCTCCTACTGCAGTGGTGTCAGAAGAGGTCTCTACTGGAGAGTCAGGACTTTCACAACTGCCCGGTGGAAATAAGGCAATTTCCCCCACTACAATATGAGTGGGGTCCACATAGAGAGCCAGAATTCTCACCCCCAATCAGCAGGAATGGGTCTTCCTGCCAGTGTCAGAAGCCCAGTGGAAAACCTGGACTTATTCCTCCATTAGGCATCAATGGGAAGGCTTCATCTGTTCTCCTCCCAGAGTGGTACCAAAGAAGCCTAGCTAAAACAGGAGGTTTAAATAAAATCCAATCTCATACTATAATATGTAATACCCAGGTTTCATTTTAAAATCATTCATCATACCAAGAACTAGGAAGATCTCAAACTGAATGTTGGTTCACAAACTAGCCCCTGCACACAGAGGGCAAAGAGAGAATGAAAAAACAAACCACTCCAGGTACGTAGCAGGGAACTTACATGTAAGACTTATCTTGGTGGGAGGGAAGTGGTCCGAAAAAAGAGTAGATCTAGTACCTGCCCACCAGAATCTTAAAAAACTAAATAGAGGACTTAAATGGTTTCAGTCACATATTCAGTCTAGAAGGTCTCAACAACTCATTGCTCTCTCTCAAGGCTGCGTCCTTGCGAACAGCCCCTACCGTGAGAATATGAGCAGGGTGAAAGTTCCTGCTCAAAGGACAGGGGATGGGTGGGGGCTCAGATTGCCCTGGACCAGCTTGAGGGTGAACTGGCAGTCACATCCTCTCAATTACCTCCTCCAAAACGGAGCAGACAGTCAATAGAGGCCAACACCAAGATGACGGAGATATTAGAATTCTCTGACCCAGATTTTAAAACAATCAGGATATAAATACTTTAATGAGTAATTTTATATACATGCTTGAAACACATGAAAAGTTGTAAAGCCTCATAAAATAAGTAAAAAGCTGCATCAAAGAAAGAATAAGATACAAAGAAGAACC
Source organism: Mustela erminea (assembly GCF_009829155.1). Taxonomy (NCBI): domain Eukaryota; kingdom Metazoa; phylum Chordata; class Mammalia; order Carnivora; family Mustelidae; genus Mustela; species Mustela erminea. Next base: position 8,005,417 of record NC_045629.1, on the reverse strand, counting down.
AAAAGGAAATTCTGAGCTGAAAAATACAATAACAGAACAAATTCAGTAGATTTTGCTAAGAAATATAACAATAGAAAATGAAATAAGGTCAACAGCAGAATGGAAAGAATCAGCGACTGGAAAATAAAGAAATAGAAATAACCCAATCTGAACAGAGGGAATATAGACTAAAAAAATAAGATGAACAGAATCTCAGGGGTCTATGGGACTATAACTTAAGGCTAGCATTCACATAATCAAGAGTCCCAGAAAGAGAGACAACAAGGCTGAAAAAGTACTTGAAGAAAAAGCAACTATAATTTCCCAAATTTGTCAAGAACATAAATCTACAGATTAAAGAAGCGGAGCAAATTCAAAACAGGATAAATTCAAAGATATTCAAGCTAAGACACACCAGAATTAAATGAAAAACTAAAACAAAGAAAAATTCTTGAAAGAATTGAAACCAGAAAAAAAAAAAAAAACTTTACTGACGGGTGGTGGAAGGAGACAAGAAATCAATTAAATTGAAACAGAAAAAAAATAAAGAAAATCAATGAGCAAAAAAGCAGTTTCTTTGAATGAAGGGAGACGGAAGACACAAATCGTCAATATCAGAAATGAAATAGGTGGTAGCAGATATGGAAAGGGTAATCAAGGAGGGACACCTGGCTGGCTCAGCCAGTGGAGTGGGAGACTTTCAAGCTCAGGGTTGTAAGTTCGAGGCCCATCCCATCTTGGGTATTAAGATTACTTAAAAGTTAAAAAAAAAAAATTAAAGGTTAATAAGGGAATACTATGAACAACTTCATACACATAAATTTGGCAACTTTTGAAAAACACATACTACCACCCACTATGAAATACATGATTTGAATAGCCCTGAAATAGATGATTTGACGAGACCTATTTGAACACTAACTGTTGAAGAAACTGAATTTATAAGCAAAAACTTCCCTCAAAAAAGAACTTTCCTGGGATGCCTGGGTGGCACTGTTGGTTGAGCATCTGCCTTAGGCTCGGGTCACCGTCAGGGGCCTGGGATCGAGTCCCAGGGATTGGGATTGGGCTCCTTGCTCAGTTGAGAGCCAGCTTCTCCCTCTGCCTGCCACTTCCCCTGCTTCTGTACTCAATCGCATTCTCTCTCTCTCTCTCTCTCTCTCTAACAAATTAATAAATAAAATCTTTAAAAAAAAAAAAAAAGAAGAAGAGCTTCCTTTGCAGAGATGGTTTCACTAGAAAATTCTCCCAGTTGCTTAAAAAATTAACACCAATTCTATGCAAAATCTTCCAAAAAACAGAAGAGAAAGGAAGACTTTCCAATTCATTTTATGAAAGTATTATTCATACCAAAATCAAAGTACCAAAAAAAGTCTATCCAGGTACTTAAATATATTTCTCCAAATCTTTTGTCCATTTTGAAACCGGGCTCTCTGTTTATTGCTGAGTTGTAGGTATTCTTTATATATTCTAGACCCTAGACCCATATCAGATATATGATTTGCAAATACTTTGTCCCAGGTTGTTTTTTCACTTTCTGGATGGTGTCTTTTTATGTACAAAAGTTTTCAATTTTGATGTAGTCCAATTTATCAATTTTTCTTTGTTTCTTTGTGCTTTTCATGTCATATCTAAGAAAACATTACCTACTTTAAGTTCATACACATTTATACCTATACTTCCCTGAGTAAGTTTTAAAGTTTTAGCTCTTACACTTATGACTTTGAGTTAATTTTTTTATATGGTGAAGGTAAATGCCTAACCCCATTCTTTAGCCTTTAGGCAACACGTTGCACCAGGAGCATGTGGTGAGGAGTTCTATTCTATTTATCTATAGGTCTATCTTTATGCCAGTACCACATTATAGCCTTGTAGTGAGTTTTGAAAGTCGGAACATGTAATTCCACCAACTTCGTTATTCTTTTTCAAGATGTTTTGGCTATGTAGGAACGCTAGCATGTCCACATGAATTTTAGGATCAACTTGTTCACCCCTGCAAAAAAGACAGTTGGGATTCTGATAGCGATTGCACTAAATCTGTAGGTCGGTTTGGGCAATACCAGCTAGAAATACATCATGAAAACATAAATTTTTCCAAAAGTGAGCTACAAATGCACTAGAATTCCAATTATTTTCCAACTAGAGAAAGGGATGGATGTCGAGTCACCAAACACAGACCTAAAAAGTACTCCTGCAATGGGGCCCGCTGTCTTGCTTGACTTCTTATGAGTGGTGGTGAACAAGTATCTGTTATCTGATGTACACTATTATACTCTGTAATTTTGAATGATTTACACATTAAATAACAAATCATTTTAAGTGAAATACATTGTAAAAAACAATATTTTAAAGGCAGAGGGTGACAGGAATGCAATAAAGGAGTATGGAATTCTGAGCTCTGATTGGCATCTGGCTCGGAATCAGACCTGATGATTCCCCCTAGACAGAGAGAAAGGGAATTCCAGGGAAAGTGGCAGGGCAGGGAGAGGGCAACAAGGGCAGCCCAGGGTACCCTCACCACCCTATGGGTGCATGAATTTCCCTGGGGCCAAGTGGACACCATGCAAAGTGGCCAGGTCTCTGCCATCTTACAGCTACTCTGCAAAGAAAACTGAGTTGAGGTGCAGGCCCCTGAGCACAGAGCCTGTGTGATTATGGCCCAGGGCAATGACTGAAGAGAAGCAGATAGGGATGAGTACAGCCACAGTTCATACCCCACTGGAGGAAGGAGCAGTGAGGAGGCTCTAAGGCACTTACATGTGGTCCATGAGAGAGCCAGACCCTGTCACATAGGGGCTTTGAAGGCAGTAAGGGTTTTTCAGAGAAACATAAGAGAGATCAGCAATAGCCAGGTAAATAAAGACGTCTGTCCCTTTCCCTGTCCTTCTTCCACACCTCCACCACCACCACTGCCCCCCCACACACACACAGCAGGAGCTGGCCTTAAAGAGGGCGGGGGAGGGGCTATCTATAAGACAGCAGTATCTCTCCTCCTCCAGGACTGGTAGATGAGGTCTCTCAAGCCTTCAGAGAGAATGGAAGGCAAAAGCTTTGAACTAAGATAGAGGCTTTACAGTGAATTGACTTTTTACATTCTTAGTTTCCAAAATAATTCAGATGAGTTACATTTTAACAACTTAAAGTAACTAGAAAGTAATAAACTCTTCTCAAGAGTTATTAAGAGGGGTGCCTGGGTGGCTCAGTGGGTTAAGCCTCTGCTGTTGGCTCAGGTCATGATCTCAGGGTCCTGGGATCGATCCCCTCATCGGGCTCTCTGCTCAGCAGGGGGCCTGCTTCCTCCTCCCTGCCTGCCTGCCTCTCTGCCTACTGGTGACCTTTCTCTGTCAAATAAGTAAATAAAATCTTTTTAAAAAAAAGAGTTATTAAGAGACAAGATAGAGATATTTAAGAGAGCATAGTTAAAGCCACACAAAACCATTTTGTGTTTATGTCCCAGTAAATTAAGACTAACCAGTAAGTTGGTTACTCTCCAGGCTCAGGCTGCACTGTTAGGTACACAACTGGTTTGATGGGGCAGAAGCTCTTTGCTTCGTGCCCACCCATGGAAAGACCAGGTCAAATGAACTTAGATTTCTTCCTCATAACATCACTGGCAAAGTCACAGGGCCAGTAAATGAGCTCATGATTTCTCTGGAACACATAACGGGGTCTATCTGCCTGTGGGGCCCTTGGCCTGCTCACCACAGTATGCCAGTTATGTTAGCCCTCCTGGGAGGCCCTCAGAAACCCTCTCCAAAACCGTGTCTGGTCTCTCCACCGTGTCTGAGCATGAAGAACTTCTCTTTCTCTACTTTTGGGGGTTTCCCTTTCCATCTTCACGGATGGATTTTTCAAGTCCCACCTCTTCCAGAATGTTTCTTCCCACAGTTCACACTGATCTTCCTGCTTTCAAATCTCCAGAAACCCAAGAGCCTGAGTCCAGTACGTTTGATGTGATATTGCAAAGGGGCAGAGGAAACACTTCTCCGGGAACCCCCTGAAGCTAAAAAACAGTCTCGAGCTCACCCTGAGGGAGGAAGTGGGGCGGATCAACTAGAAAGGATGTTGACCCCCACGGGTCAGACGAGAGGAGGGGCCCTCTAGTCAGAGGGAAGTGAGAACAGGGAGTGCCTGGAAGAGATTGTTCATGCTTTAAACCCGGGCCAAACTAAATGAGTAATGAGAAAAAGTGTGCAGCCCTTCACTATATATAGCTAGCCCTAGAGACTCCCTCACTGGGGCAAGAGACTGTCCCTCCTAGATAGTCTTAGGGTCTACTGGCCCATGACAGACACAGTGATACAGCCTAGGAGACAGCTGGGGAAAAGCCAGGAACTCAATCTTCCCCTTTTTTGATTCTTCCAAGTGGTGTCAGTGGAACAGGATGTAGGGTCCACTTGGGAAGAGGAAGGCCTCCCTTCCGTTGCAAACATGGATGTCTCAGCCATTGGTAATGCACCACTAAGAGAGAGCTGACTCCTGCCTCCACACAATTGTCTGGCTGCAGTGGGTATAGGTTGCTCAGGCATCCTTGGGTTGGTGGAACATGGCATCTGTCTCTGAAAGTCTTTGGGAAGCTCTGCCTCTCTATAGTGGGTGCATCTCAGAGTCTCCATAGCTGTATTTTTGGAGAAAAACTTCTCTAGGAAAGGAAAGTTCTGGGAGGACTCCAGCACCCATGTCTCTATGTCCATACACAGCTTTCCTCCTCTCCAGGGAAATTCTGAGGAAGCTAGCCATCTTGTGGAGTTCCAGTTATGCACCAGATACCTTAAACAATCTGGCATTTTGACAGAAGGTGTTGTCCTGGTGACTGTTGATGAGAATTCTAGCATTGCTCTACATTAGGATAAAAGAAGCTCTCTAGGATGTGGGGGAGGGGAACGTCAAGTGTGGGAAGTCAGGCACCCTTCCAGGGTAAGCAGAACCATAACTAATGCAAGGTGACTGGGGCTTTGCCTCAGGATGTCAATATTGAGGTGACTGAAGGGGGTAAAAAAGAATTTTAAGAACGACTTCAAGTAGCACCTAGTGATCAAGAGCAATTAATTCAAACTGAAAATTCTCAGAAGCAGGATACTGCTAGTAACACTTATCTGTAAACTCTACCACTGATTACAAAGTTGACAAGAGCTGCTCTCTTGCTTGGCCTTGAGCTGCTATCAGCACCAGCAAAATTTCTGAATTCCAGGTCTTTTATCCTAAACTGAAAACAATCTATCTCCTAGTTTCCAGAAGGATGCACACAACTTCCTTCTATCACTGAGAATTTCTGCCACTTCTTCCTCCATATTTTCCATTCTGAGTGAGATTTTCCTGTTTCACTGTTGCTCCATTTTGCATTTCAATGACCTGACCTTTGCTTTCTGGTCTAACTCCCCCTCCTTTGTATCCTGAATGACTTGATTAAATCCACTCATGAAATATGCACAGAGAATGTTCCAGTCTTCCTACCCTCCTCTCTTCCCACAGAGGTGGGGGAAGGCTTCAATAACCACTAGGGAACCCAACCCACTTCTCTGACGACCCAACTCTAGTGATCTTCACCTTCGACCCCTTCGGCAGCCCCACCCTGTACATTATCAGCACTCTGACCCATATCATCTCTGAAATCCCCCTCTGATGCATTCTCTTGTCATTCTGGTTTCTCTTTCCCTTTTTTCCAGGCCTAACATGATCCAGAACTGATTTCCTCCATGCTCATATCCTTTAAACTCCTGAGCCAAAATCTCACCAGTGCTTCTTGGCCCTGTTGTCTGTCTTTCCACTGCTCCTAAAACTCCAGCTATGGAAGAACCCTTCAGTCCCATCTCTCTGTTTCTACATTGGACCTGCTGTCCATGCAACCCTGAAGATGGGAATAAATCTCTGAAATCCATCCCCTTCCCCCCCAAAACCAGGCATTCCACAGTACCTCAAGGGCTTTCCAGAGTACACTAAGAACCTTCCAAAATGCACCAAGCACCTTCAGGCTGGAGTACCTCTTCTCAAGTCTCGGACTCCACCTCCCACACCCCATCCCCCACCATCTTCTTGGACATGACTCACCTAATTTTACAAGGAAAGCAGAAATGATCTCCTTTAGTTGCCTCACCTTCTCACCCTCATCTCCCTCAACCTCGACTCAGAAATACCTCCCCATACCCCGCACACCTTCCCCACTTGGCTTTCTCTTCCTTCAAGGCCTCAGGTAAGCATCAGCACTTCCCTGAGGACTTCTTGATCCATAGTTACTGCTCAGTAAGTATCAGCCAGTATTACTTTTATCCCATGTACTTTGAATCCCATGTACAATGAATGCATCACTCTGCTTTCTGGCAGAACATCTTTTATACTGAACTTTATTACACTGACCACATCAGTGATTATTTATCTACATGCCTGTCCCTCATGCAAAACCACCAGCTCCTTGAGAACAGGGAAAACAGTACAGTATCTGGCATATAATAGATGTTCAATAAACACTTGGTGAACTAAATACATAAGTAACTGGCTTCTCAGTTAGTTCTGTGATATCAATATGTTCCTCTATTTAATGGCTGTAATTAGAATCACTTCAAGAGATTTTTCAATTTTGAAATGCCCTGAGTGCTGGCCAAACCAATGAAGTCAGAATCTCTTAGGAAGAGACCAGGTCTTTTGTTTTTTTTGTTTTTTGTTTTTTAATGTTTTATTTATTAATCTGTGGGAGAGCAAGCATGAGAGAGAGTACAAGCATGAGGGAGGTGCAGAGGCAGAAGGAGAAGCAGACTCCATACTGGGCAGGGAGCCTGATGCAGGACTCGATGCGGGACTTGATGCGGGACTTGATCCCAGGACTCTGGGATCGTGACCTGGACCAAAGGCAGATGCTTAACTGACTGAGCCCACTCAGGCACCCTAGGTCATTTGTTTTTCGAAACTATTCAGACTTATAAACCACCTACTAAAGCTACATTTTTATATGGAATATAAAATTACTGGGATGCCAGGGAGGCTCTGTCTGTTAAGCATTCAGGTCATGATCCCAGAGTCCTGGAATCCAGTCCCTCATGGGGCTCCTTGCTCAGCAGGGAGCCTCCTTCTCCCTCTGTTTCCTGCTCCCCCGGCTTGTCCCCTCTCTCCTTTCTCTCTCTAACAAATAAATAAATTTTTAAAAAAAATAAAAATAAAGACTGATGATAGTCTGCAGCTTGCTTTGAGAATCACTGCTTTATGGGAGGTGGTGAGACTCAGAAGACCTAGCAGATATCTATTCTATTCTGCTCTGTTATAAGACATGCCTGACTGTGATCTCCTAAGAGAGACAAGCAAACAAGAAATAAATTCTTGAAACATTAAACAATAAGAAGTTGAATGAGATCAGTAGAGGTGCATATTGGATAGAGCAGAGGGCTTCTCCCAGCACAGACACAGGCTATGCCAGCTCAAGTCTGTCAGATTTGGAGGGACATACACTCACTGTTTATCTCCCTGGTTCCTCCTCTCAATAAGCAGCATAATGTCCCAATGCTATCATACACATGTGCTTCTAATTGGAACATTTCCAGGATATTAGAGAAAAGCAAGATAACCTCAGGTAGTTGGAAGGGCAGGCTGTGCAAGGATAAAGAGCAGAGCAGAAAAAAGAAAGAAAGAAAGAAAGAAAGAAAGAAAGAAAGAAAGAAAGAAAGAAAGAAAGAAAGAAAGAAAAGAAAAGTAAAGAAAAAGAGCAGAGCAGATATGGCTGTCAGGCAAAAATGACCCAAAACTGTCTAGTCTAGTGGCCCTTCTGAAATGACTTTATGGTGTTTGTTCCTGAACTTAGCTTCCCCCCCACCCTTCAAGAACAGTCTCTAAGAAGGGGTGCCTGAGTGTGGCTCAGTTGTTAAGCCTCTGCCTTCAGCTCTGGTCATGATCCCAGAGTCCTGGGATCGAGCCCCACTTGGGGATCCCTGCTCCATGGGGGAGCCTGTTTCTCCCTCTCCCACTCCCTCTTGCTTGAGTCCCCTCTCTCACTGTGTCTCTCCCTGTCAAATAAATAAATAAAATATTTTTTAAAAAATAAAAATAGGGGCGCCTGGGTTAAAGCCTCTGCCTTCGGCTGGGGTCATGATCTCCAGGTCCTGGGATTGAGCCCCACATTGGGCTGCCTGCTCAGTGGGGAGCCTGCTTCCCCTGCCCTCTCTCTCTGCCTGCCTCTCTGCCTACTGGTGATCTCTGTCTGTCAAATAAATAAATAAAATCTTTTTAAAAATAAATAAATAAAAATAATGAACAGTCTCTAAGGCAGTATGGATAAGGGATCGGGGGTCTGCCTCATTTAAGAATTTGGTAGATGGGGCACCTGGGTGGCTCAGTGGGTTAAAGCCTCTGCCTTCGGCTCAGGTCATGATCTCAGGGTCCTGGGATCGAGCCCCGCATCAGGCTCTCTGCTTAGTGGGGAGCCTGCTTCCTCCTCTCTCTCTGCCTGCCTCTCTGCCTACTTGTGATCTGTCTGTCAAATAAATAAATAAAATCTTTTAAAAAAAAAAAGAATTTGGTAGAAATGTAGAATCATAATTTGTGTTTTAGCAAGATCCCCAGATGATTTGCATGCACATTCCAGTTGGAGAAATACAGTGCAAGGCCAGACTCTGATGTAAAAGTCCCTGAAATTCAGTATTTCTAACAATCTCTCAGGCAATGCAAATGCTGCAGGTCCAAGCAAATAACCCATATTTGAGATTTCCCTGAGTCAACCAAAAAAATCAGCAGTCACATCTGCAGCCTGCTGTATCTGGTTACCTGTTATTAATCCTTGTGTTTCAAATGAGAAGAAAACCAATTTCAAGTGGCTTATTATTCTTTTAAAGATTTTATTTATTTGACAGAGAGAGAGAGAAAAATCACAGGCAGGGGAAGTGCCAGGCAGAGGGAGAAGCAGAATCCCCATTGAGCAGAGATCCCAATGTGGGTCTTCATCCTAGGACCCTGGGACCATGATCTGAGCCAAAGGCAGACACTTAACCAACTGAGCCACCCAGGCACCCCTCCAAATGGTTTAAATAGTAAACACCTTGTATTTGTTCACAAAACTGAAGAATTCAGAAGTATGGCTCCCCCCTCACCGTGAATCACATGGGCTCAGTTACCATCACCTAAAATCTAGCTTCTCTCCTGTCCCTCTCTGCTCTGCCTCGCCCCACAGTGGCATCCTGCCCATCCTCCAGTCAGTGACCTCCAGGCTCTCCCCTCATGAGCACAATTTCTGAGGCTGAGAAGAACAGCAGCTAAGATCCCTCCCTACTTTCTTTTACCTTTCACACAAGAAGTATGGCAATCAACTTCATTCGATCAAGTCTGAAGTGCTGTGCTGAACTCCATTCTGTGGAGCCATTTATAGAAAAGCCTAGACTTCCTCTACCCCAATAGATGGGCTCCTCTCTGTGGCATTATCCACAGGCACCCTGTCCTCTAGTTTTGTGGTCAGCTTTCGCCAATGAGAGATACAATCAGAACTTCAGCAACAGGACAGGAACAGGATTTTTGTCCAGGGCCTATTTTCTGGTCACATTGACAGTGGCTTCATTCCTCTTCTCAAGGCCACAGCCATGACTGGCAGGACCCCTGAAGCTACCATTTTCCTGGGATCCAGTAACAGCCTCTCCCCATTCCCAGTCATGACTGGCCTATGCTCTGAACTAAGGCAAAATTTAGGATGCTTCCAGTCCCTCTGCAGATTCCCTTATACAGATCATCTGTTCCTTGATCTTTCTTCACCCATTTTAAGTATACCACCTGTTTCCTTGGGACCCTGACTGACATTAACACATCTTATTTAGTTTTGCAAAAGAAAATATCCAAATACACAAAATATGTTTAGAGCTTTATTTCCAAATTTACAATGCCAATAACCAAGAACCTTAGAAACAATGATCTGAAATGTAGAAGATACGCAGTACATGTTAATTACATGTTTAGAACTAAGGGAAAAAAAGTGCTTTCTACTACTGCTCATTTTTTTTTCCACTTTATAAAAAAAAAAAATTTAGGGGCACCTGAATGGCTCAGTTGTTAAGTGTTCCCCTTTCCGCTGGGGTCATGATTCCAGCGGCCTGGGATAGAGCCCTGTGTCAGGCCTTCTGCTCCATGGGGAGCCTGCTACCTAATCACTCTCTGCCTGCTTCTCTGCCTACTTGTGATCTCTGTCAAATAAGTAAATAAAATCTTTTTTAAAAAATATTACTTTATGAAATAGGGCGCCTGAGTGGCTCAGTCCTTAAGCGTCTGCCTTCTGCTCAGGTCATGATCCCAGGGTCCTGGGATCCAGGCCCACCCACATCAGCCACCCTGCTCCGCGGGGAGTGAGAGGGTGGGGGGTGCTGCTTCTCCCTCTCCTACTCCCCATACTTGTGCTCCCTCTCTCTCTGTGTCTGTCAAATAAATAAATAATCTTTTTTTTAAAAAAAACTATTATTTTAGGAAATAAAAACTTAATTGTAAAAAACTTTATTGTTTCTTTAAATCAAACGTTAATGTGAAAATAAATGCAATATATAGAAAATGGGAAAAGATGGATTTTATATATGTTTAAGCAGAGCACATTTTTGCATCTACTTTGAGATGTTAACAACGTTAATCAAACGTTGTTCTTACTAAAATGTTCATTCTGAGAAAGAAAAGTTTCATATTTTGTGACAGTTGCAGCAATACACCGTAAACTGACAACGGAACTCAGAGGACAGAGCCGGGGACTCCGGCCCGGGCCCGCACCCGAGCTGTCCGAGCTGGAGGAGACAGTGGCTCCGACCGGCAGGCGGGGGAGCACAGGTCGGAGGACCTGCTCGGGTCCCCGCGGTCGCGGGAGGGCAGAGCCTTGGGAGAAGACGTTGCTGGCGAGCGCATCACCCCGTAGTACACTTTCAGGGCACTGGGGGGCGCCGGGAGGCCCCCACATTGCCGGGCGGTGGGGTTGGGGCCCAAGCGGGGGTGCCTGTGGCCGGCGGGTGGCTCCGAGGGAGGGCCCCGCATAGTCGGAAGGGTGTAGGAGCCCACGGACACAGTCCCCCAGCAGCCGCACGGCAAAGAAGGCAGAATTCAGCTCCATGTGGTCCAGCAGGGACCTGTCCGGCGTGGGCAGCCGTCGGCTGGGGGCGTGCCCAGTCCCTGGCAGTCGCACTAGTGGCCTCAGCGGCGGACCCGCGGGGAAGCCCTGCTCCGGGAAGGACAAGCACATGGCCTTGTGGCCCCCTGGGTTTAGTAGTCGGGGGTTGGGGGTAGAACCAGTTCCGGTTACCCAGCGCAGCGCGCCCTCCTCCAGGAAGGCCGCTTCTCCGCCCTAGCCCGCCTTGACGAGGACAGAGTTGCTTCCCAACTCTAAGTGCGCACATCTCTCCAACCCGAGAGAAGCCGGAAAAGCGGCGCCTCACAGGCTTTTTTATCCAAACCACGAAAGTGTGACAGTGCAGGTTAATATTAACTATTATGCCAGAACAGGAACACCAGGAAGTCCGTCAATTAATGATTACTGGGGCAGATTTCACCACTTCGACCAAATCAGCGTGCTGGGACGCCATCTCAGTCTTGCGATATTAGGGTCCTGGAAGGACAAAGCTTCCTGGAAGGGCCAACACCTGCCCCAGTAGGGTAGGCAACTTAAGGAAAGTCTCCAGAAACAAGTACGGCCAGCGGAATGTATGGACCATTTGGATGAGATGGGACACGGAAAGAACGGGTCTTTTATGTAAAAGATGGCACCTGGGGCGTGCACTTTCTTCCCCTTTTCCTCTTGAGTGAAACATCCCCCCCCCCCAGAGTCCCCTATATTTGAAGTGCAAGTATTCTCACGTGCACACAGGTTTTGCAGGTGTGAGAGAGAGTCTTAAGACTCTTAACTGTTCATTGAAGGGATTAAGTCAAGATACAACCGTATATTGGACCTGAGCTAGGACAATGGGGCAGATCCCACTGAAGAATGGAGAGAACCACCCTCCAGGTAAATAGAAGTTCATCTATATACAGTTAACTGAAAAGGCAAGCTGCAGAATAGTAGGAAAAACGTAATCCCATTAGTTGGGGAAGGGGAAGGAGAAAATCCTACATGTCTTTAAGATTGTAGATGTGGAGAAAACGTTCCCAAGGGAAATCGGGATTTCTAAGCAGTCACTTGCTCTGAAGTTCGACTCGGACAGGAATAATAGTTTTCCCTTGGTTTGGTACTTAAATTTTTATTTTAAAAAAGGAAATTAAATTCTTTAATAAAGCTATTTATGCAGAAGACAATTATCCTACATTGGCAAGATGATACTAAAGTCTGGCCATTTTATTCCTTCTGTTTTAAAACAAAACAAAACAAAACTCTCCCTCCACATCAAAAGACTGAAAGCAGAATGAGCTGGAACTCTACAACTAAAGGTCACCGTGTCTGGCTTCTCTAACACAGATTTCAGCATTAAAAACAAAACAAAATAAAAACGCTCAAGATTGCAGCTTGTCTCGCTTGAAATTCTAAAGCTTTTCACATTTTTCTGAAAAGTACTGTTGAATGTGTTTCCAGCGCCAATTAATAATAAGCAGTTTTATTTGTATAAACCTCTCAGTTTCTTACCGGAGAAATGAAGAAAGAATCAGTTCTTTCATAAGAGCATTCGAGTTTTCTTTTTTAGGAAGCCATGCCTGATTAGATGATATATTTAGAACCTTTCCGCAAAGCGCAAAATTTCATGTTACCATTTAAACCCGAAGGTGGTAGAGAGATTTTTCTTGACCCTCTTTGTTTAATTTCGTCTCCCGCCCCCAAGATAACTTGCCGGCCAGTTGTTTCCCCAGAGGTGAAACTGCCTCCAGGAAGAAAGGTAAAGCCACCGACTAACGCACCGCGGATTTTCCCGGAGCCCCCCTGCAGACGCCCACTCGTCTCACGTGCTTCTCGGTTATCGGTGCCTGAGCCCGCGCTCTCTCTCTTCCCGGGCGTCCCGCGCAGCTCCGCGGCCTGCGGGGATCGGGTCTCAGAGCAAGCCAATGGCACTCAGGTTCGGCCACACCTTGAAGACGCCGGAAGCGAGACTGGCCCTAGGCTCGACCCGCCGCCCCCGCCCGCGCCCCGCTGCTCACTGCCGCCTTGCCCAACGCCTTACTATCCCCGAGGGGGCTGAGCGACTCCGCCCAGGGCGCAGATGCCCAACCTGGCCATCACCGAGGGCAGCGCGCTGCGGGTCTGGCTCTGGTCGCCACCGCTGTGCCACAACCCTCGGCCTGACAAGCCGCCTCCCTCGGGCAGGGGAAGGGGGTGGGAGTGAGGGTGGGAGAGGTCCCGTGGGCTGCTCGGGTCTTCGGGGCCCGCAGCCGCGGCAGGACCTGGACAGTCCCAACCCACCGCGCAGCCACCGTCCCTTGTTGGCCCAGTGACCGTGCGGGAGCCCGGGGAAGCAAGCCCTTTCTGCACTGATGTGACACATAGAGAACCGCCGCTCCAGCCGCCCAGGTCCACACGTGCGGCAGCGAACTCGGGAGCCGAGCATCGTTTTACCCAGCCACTTGCCGGGTAAAACGAAGCCTACGGATATTAGGTTTCATTTTCCGGTAGGCAGAAAATAGCATGCCGAGACCCAAATCCCCTTCTCTAGTCAGAGGATAGTCAGTCCCGGATGTCACGTCCAGATGACCTTCAGAAGTCTCCACGCGGCAGGCAAGCTCCCGAAGCAGTACAAAAGGGAAGCCCTTGTTCCAACCTTAGAATCGGATTCATTTTAGGCCGAGTATACCCGCGCTGGACGGGCACCAGGGCCATAAAGCTAAGGGCTCAAACGCCCCTAGGCAAGCGCACGACGTCGTATTCTGTTACCAGGGTGGCCTTGCTGGCGTGCTTTCCTTGAAACACACTCCCGGCTTCGCCTCCCCCCCCCCCGCCCCCCGCGAAACCTAAGATCCTAAGGTATTTTTCCGTCTAAGTTAAAGTCATGGCAGAGTCTTGTTAAAATGTTCCCCCTGAATTAAGGGCAGCCAGAGTGCCGATTCCCCGCGAGGGCAGCGCAGCGCTCTTGGCTTGCAGTGCCTCTTCTGCTCCCAGACACCCGCGCAGGAGGGGAGGGCCGCTGCCTCCCCCGCACTTAGGACGCGAGATGGAGGGGTGGAAGTGGAAACCGACCTCGTAGTTTACAGATGCCCCTCTACACGATTGTAGTTTGTCTTCGCGTAAAGCTTCGAGAATATTTCTTCTCTTTCTCGGTGGGTGTAAGAAGGGTGTGAATTTAAAATTACGACCAGGCTGGTAAGTAGTGCCTTTTATTTGGAATTCATTGAAATGCTAAAAATTGGATAGCTTTCCGTATAACAAGTGCATCCGTATTCTATTCCATCTCTCTTGCCACCAGAGAGGAAAGAAAAGAACAGAAAGGAAAAGAAAAGAAAAAGAAAAAAGAGAAGAGAAGAAAATTCGGAAAGGAAAGGAAAAGAAAAAGAAAAAAGAGTCTTTACCAATACACACTTTTGGGGTGCCTGGGTGGCTCGGGTCATGATCCCAGTGTCCTCGGATCCAGCCCCACATCAGTCTCCCTGCTCAACAGAGAGCCTGCTTCTTTCTCTCCCTCTGCCTACAGCTCTGCTTACTTGTGCTCTCTAACTCTCTGTCAAATAAATAAATAAAATCTTTAAAAAAAAAAAAAAAAAAGACCAATACTCACCTTTGCAGAAGAGAGGAGTATAGCTGGGAGGGAGCATCAATATCCTTACCGTTCACAGTGGGGAGTAGGACTTCCTGCCTTTGTGATGAGAATGGGTGTGTAATACTACTACTTTAAAAGGCAATGGCAATCAATAGAAGAAATGGGAATAATGGGTATCCACCTTCGTGGATAGAGCTACAAGAGTAGGAAGTCAGTGTCTCAAACTGATAAACACAGAATGAGCTGAGCGGGCATATTAATTAATTAAGGTCCAGAGGAGGAGTTATTAATGTCTGTAGATAACACTTAGTAGAACCTCCCTCCCCCAAAAGGATTGGTTGACCATGGAACTGGGGTTAGGGAAGGATGGAATCTTCCTACAACTCTGTTTATATTATTAGCCCATCTGTAATGTTGTTCTTTTGTGAGCGTGTGCATCATTAAAATTTTTAAATTATTTTTAAATGATTAAATAAAAACTACACTTTCTATACCCACACTCTCTTTACTGAAACTACAAACTTGTAATTCTTTTTTCTTATTCTCTTCTCTTTTCTCTCTCTCTCTCTCTCATATAAGGTCACCAAGCCCTTTTCAGTTTAATATGTTTGGTCTGTATGTGTGGCTGTAAGCCCTACCAATGTTTTCAAATGTCCAAACGGATTTATTAAAATAAACATAAGAACCCACTACCTAGGGAACAACTACAAAATTGTTCATTTCAAGGATATCAGAACTTTCTTCTCTTCATCCCCGCTACCATAGCCCTAAGGAAAGAACTAAGGACCGAGTGATTCACAAACCTGAGTATCAAGATTCACAAGCCTGAGTATCAAGTTTCAGTGTTACTTGGAACTGCTGGAAGTGAGAACTGATTTCTCAATTTGCTGTCCTTCCCCATACCAGTCTGCTTATTCATCCTCAAGAATTCCAACGCAGTTTGTCCTAAAAAAGAAAATGCTATGCAAATATGATTCAGGACTTGACAAACTGTGATTGGTGGGAAGAAGGCTGGCCTGAATGATGAATGTTAGCAGACTTGATATTGCTTTCTGTGTGTCCCAATTACCCGACCTTTGATAAAGACCTTGAGACTTTCATGTGAAATGGAAACATAGGAATCGAAGTGACAGCTGTTCCTATTCTCATCTAATAATCAGTCTGTGCAGTGCAAAGTTCATAGTGAAACATAGATGATCTGTGTATCCAGCTAATATGGACCATCTTAAAATTCTCAACCCACTAATCAAAGCACCAGGGGAGGCGAGTTCCCGTTGTCTTCTCTTTTCCAATCGAATAATGAAATTGAATCCTCCAACTCTGCTGGGATAGATAGAGATACACAAAAGCAAAAGGTAAATAAAGCAATCCTTTTAGAACAAACTCATTTGGTACTTACAATAATCCATGAGGAAAACAGGGCTTTTATCATTATGCCTATTGTCTTTTCAGATGAGCAGACTGGAGTGCAGAAAAAAAATTAGTGACTTCTCCAAACTCACAAAGCTAAGTTGTTGAACCAGATTAACTTCTGACTCAAAATGCAGAGCCTTCTTTTAGAACACTGCCCTTCTCTACTCTTTGCTCCAATATCTTATTCTCTTGTGTCCTTAAATTTAATGTTTGAACACACTTTTCAGGAAAGAGGAGTTATAGCATGACTATAGGAGAAAGGCAAAGCAGGAACTCCTGAATTCTTCATGAATCCCCAGTGGAAAACTAAAGTATTAACTAAGAAACATGTACTTGGGCAATTTTTGAGTACTCGTGAGGTTCCTGGTCAGGTGATACAAAGTGAAAATGGACAGTGTTTGCCCCAGGAGCTCTCCTGGTAGCCAGAAGAATGAGACAGACCAGAAAACTGCTGAGCTGACTGCAAGCCTGCCACAATTCTTCTTTCCCTTGCCTAACAAGAGATCAGGTATAAGGGAGGGCACTGATTCCCAACAAAGTGAGCTTTGACCGTGACCCTGGAAAAGGCTGGGTCCACATGTCTACTGTTACTTGTGCTCATCTGAATCACTACATAGAATAACTTCACAAATCAGCTTTTTTGAGCAACTTCAGTTTGGGGACTAATTATGAATTCAACTTCGGCAAAGTGTTTAAGACTTTGATTAAAGTGGAAAGACGGGGCCCCTGGATGGCTCTGTGGGTTAAGGTTAAGTGTCTGCCTTGGGCTCAGGTCATGATCCCAGGGTCCTGGGATGGAGTCCCTGTCAGGCTCCCTGCTCAGTGAGGAGCCTGCTTCTCTCTCTCTGCCTGTCGCTTCCCCTGCTTGTGTGCCCCCCAACCTACACTGGCAAATCAAATTAATATTTTTTAAAAAGGGGAAGAAAACAAGACCCTTCAAGTTAAAATGTCTTTAGCAAGAATTAAGATGTTTAAAAGTTTTTTGTTGTGTTTTGTTTTGTTTGGACCTGAGCTGCAGAGAAAGTTATATTAAAGCACATCATTGTTACCATAGCAACAACTTATTTAGCATTTGCTGTATACTGTATGCTGTATACTAAGAAATTTTATACTACACTAAGAAATACTATTAGACTATTTAGGGCGCCTGGGTGGCTCAGTGGGTTAAGCTGCTGCCTTCAGCTCAGGTCATGATCTCAGGAGTCCCGCGCAGCGGGCTCTCTGCTCAGCAGGGAGCCTGCTTCCTCCTCTCTCTCTGCCTGCCTCTCTGCCTACTTGTGTTCTCTGTCAAATAAATAAATAAAATCTTTAAAAAAAAAAAAAAAAGAAAAAAAGAAATACTATTAGACTATTTAAATACTGTTTTATACTGCATTAAGAATTTTTAATACCAAGAGTGCCTGGATGGCTCAGTTGGTTAACCGTCTGCCTTTGGCTCAGGTCACTGAACCTGGAGTCCTAGGATGGAGCCCCACATCTCATTGGCTCCCTACTCAGTGGGGGAGTCTGCTTCTCCCTCTCCCTCTGCCCCCTCTTGCTCACTCTGTCTCTCAAATGAATAAATAATATCTTTTTATAAAATAAGAATTTTTAATATCCAGAATCTTGAATAAAGCTAGTGGTGAAGTTTCCATGTTTGCGCAAGGGGGGCAGTGCAAATTGAACTGTTGATTCACATAAAGCTGCCTAATAATTTAGAAGCAAGCACACAACAATTTTCTCATTAAAAGAAAGGGATGTGTGGGTGTTATAGTGGAAAATTAAAGAGACACAGCTGGTTCCCAGGTCAGAGGCCCTGAAGAAATGCTTTGTCTGCCACTGGCTCATCATGTGGAGGAACAGGAATCAAACACCCCTCATGCTACTCCAGATGGGGCTGGGTAGGGACCTCAATACCTCTTTTCTTCAGATGGATATCCTGGACTCAGAAGGAAGCACCCTCTAAGCAGGAAGAAAAAATTTATGCTGAAGTAATGGGTATAAAATACCTCTCCCTGTCCAGTATTACCAAAACAAATCAAAGGGAATGGGGGCGGGGGGAATGTTGAACATCTATTATATGACAGACACAATTCTGAGTATTAAAAATGAAATGAGGGTGCCTGGGTGGCTCAGTGGGTTAAGCCGCTGCCTTCGGCTCAGGTCATGATCTCGGGGTCCTGGGATCGAGCCCCGCATCGGGCTCTCTGCTTGGCAGGGAGCCTGCTTCCTCCTCTCTCTCTCTGCCTGCCTCTCTGCCTACTTGTGATCTCTGTCTGTCAAATAAACAAATTAAAAAAAAAATAAAAAATAAAAATGAAATGAAATGGGACCTTTTAAATGTTATAGAGATGATATATTTTGGTTCAAAGCACCCCATTCCATTTGTTCTGTATTCCTTTTGCTTGGATGTGCTTTTCCTCATATCAGCCAGCTGGTAAAGAACAAGCCAATGTCTTTGCAATGTGATTCAAATGAAATGTGCAATAATCCTCTGAGATAAGAATAATAAGTAAAAGATACAGTTTCACTGTGATATCATCTATTAGCTGCTTATATAAGTAATAAGTTTATTTGTAATTTATTACACCCACCCTCGTAGCTTTAATAGAGATGTAGTCAGTGTCTGTGAGAAGGAAAATATCCTCTTACTTTTTATCTGGGTCTCTCAAAGGTGTGTAGGCTATGCTGGCATCAAGTCAGGCTATCCCAGTCTATTTCTACCTCCTGACAAACTTGTAAAGTACTCAGAAGCAAAGATGGGCCGGGGGATGGGGTGGGGGGGGTGAGTGTTGGAGGCAAGCAACACATCCTTTGTGTATTTGCTTCCAAAATTAAGTACTAAGAAACTGAGATGCATTTAATTTCTTTACAAACCAGTTACTAGCTGCCACTTCCGGTCACTTCAGAGTTGGCTGAAGAAAGAGGGCTGTGTGCATTTGGTGTTCGCCGAGTTTTACATTCTATCCCTCACTTTCTTACTTGTGGAGCATAAGAAATAACATAGAGGACGTTAGGAGAAGGAAAGGAAAAGTGAACTGGGGAAATCAGAGGAGGAGATGAAGTATGAGAGACTGTGGACTCTGAGAAACAAACTGAGGGGGGGCGGTGAGCGGATGTGTGAGCCTGGTGGTGGGTATTATGGAGGGCAACGTATTGTGTGGAGCACTGGGCGTGGTGCATAAATGACAACTATAGTGGTGGGTATCTGGGTGGCTCAGTTGGTTAAACAAATGTCTGACTTCCCCGTGGGTCCTGAGGGATGGAGCCCTTCCCTCCTTGTTGGGCTCCCTGCTCAGTGGGGAGTCTGCTTCTTCTGCTTCTCCCTCTGCCCCTTCCCTTGGCTCATTCTCTCTCTCTCCCTTAAGTAAGTAAGTAAATAAATAAATAAATAAAATCTTTAAAAAAAAAAAAAACTATATTGGTGTCTCTGACAGGTCCCAATGCTCTTTTCATAGCTTTTCCACCCGTGCCTACATCCCTATAGTTAAAAATAAGAAGGGGCGCCTGGGTGGCTCAGTGGCTTAAAGCCTCTGCCTTCGGCTCAGGTCATGGTCTCAGGGTCCAGGGATCGAGCCCCACATCGGGCTCTTTGCTCAGCAGGGAGCCTGCTTCCTCCTCTCTCTCTGCCTGCCTCTCTGCCTACTTGTGGTCTGTCTGTCAAATAAATAAAAATCTTTAATAAAAAAATAAATAAATAAGAAAGGGTTATTTAAGGTTAATACCTGTTTCAAAACCCATCGCTGCATAACAGAGCTCCCCCAAAACTCAGTAGCTCATAAATCATTTTTTAAAAATCTTAAAAAAATTAAAAATAAATAAACAAAAATTTTTTCCCCCATGCATTGCCCAAGCTCATCTGGGTATTTATTCTTCTGGCCTCTCTTGATTTACAAGCAGATGGAGTCAGCTGTCAGTAAGGCTGAGCTCTCTACCTTCACAGGGAGTCAAAGGGCTTCTCCTTTCCATATCGTCTCTCCAAAAATGGTCTCATTACCCTGGTAATTGCACTGGTTCCCAGTAGCTCAGAGCTCCCAGGAGTACAGGAGATAACCTGCTAGGCCATCTTAATGGTTTGTTCCCCAGCTGACACCGCCATCACTTTTCTTCCATTCTGTTGGATTAGAGTAGTAAGTCCAACCTAGATCACATGAGGAATTTATACAAGGATAGAAGTACCCAAGATATGGTTCATGGAGGCCAACCCTGAGGACTCACTACTGCCACCATAAAGGTGAAAATCTGTTCACCTTGGCAGGGCATCATGAGTTTCCTTTATACTTCGAGAAAGGGACATACCAGTCCCCGTGTTCCTTGATACACAGGTCTCAAGACGATACAGAAGAGACAACTCAGTAGAATGAGAGCAGTTTTGCTGTGTCCCTTTGTGTTTTCCAATATAGGGAAATTGCTGTTTTGCTTTATGCTGGGATGTCAAGCTTTCCAACAAGCTTCACCATCACAGTTTCTAAATCTGAGGGTTACAGGTTGCCACAGCCCTTGGATGGGTTGCCAGGAGTCATGAATTGCCTAAAATTATGTCTAAAATACTGTGTGTGTCTGTGTGTGTCGGCTCCTGGGGAGGGACTTCTGGCTTACCTCAGACCATGATCTAAGGTGAATTCAAATTGGCAAGCAAGACCGCTGAGAGTGCTTACAGCTTCAGGAGCAGTACAACCCTGCATTTTTTTGTCACTTTTTTTTTAATTTATTTTTTATTTTCAGCATAATAGTATTCATTATTTTTGCACCACACCCAGTGCTCCATGCAATCCGTGCCCTCTCCAATACCCACCACCTGGTTCCCCGACCTCCCACCCCCTACCCCTTCAGAACCCTCAGATTGTTTTTCAGAGTCCATAGTCTCTCATGACCACCCTGCATTTTTACCTCCTGCCTTACTTCTCCAATAGGGGGAAAGCAATGTGTCTTTTATGGATTTGTTTCCACAGTAATACAGAAAGCAGTCACTAGCTGCCACCTGAAATCATCTCATCAGAGTCTGCCAGAGGAAAGAGGTGGAATGAGCTGAATACCTATATGCCCAAGAATTATTGTGAGCACTAATTCTCGTTTGTTGGGGCTAAAGGCCCTGGAATTGCCGAAACTTTTTTAGCTTATTTTTTTTTCCCACCTGTACCTGGTGAATAGTTAAGAATGTAACTTAACAGGATTTTAATTCTCTGCCCCCAGCCCCACCCAGCCCTCTACTTTTCTCCTTTCCTCTTTTCCCTACTTATCTTTCTATTTTGTAAGACATAGCGGCCAAGGGTACAACTTAGTCTCCTTGCGCCAAGTATGTGCCAAAATGCCTAGTGTGATCTCAACCGGAGACATGGCCTTGAACCTGAGCAAGTGAGGCCCCTCTGCTCACTTTATCTGCTAGGAACTCGGGACATCCTGGGGAAGGAACTTACACTGGAAGCAGAACCTGTTTAGGGGCAAAGGAATAAAGAATGCGGAAAGGGTAAGACAAGAAAACTGGATTAGATGGTAGATCTAACCCAGGAGTGAGCTTCAGAATTTCAAATTTTTAAAAAAGATTTTATTTATTTATTTGACAGAGAGAGTGAGAGAGAGGGCAAGAGAGGGAACACAAGCAGGGTTAGTGTGAGAGGGAGAAGCATGACTCCTGCTGAGTAGGGAAACTGATATAGAGTGAGAGAGAGGACAAGCAGGGTTAGTGTGAGAGGGAGAAGCAGGACTCCTGCTGAATAGGGAACCTGATATAGGGCTCCATCCCAGGACCCCATGATCACGACCTGAGCTGAAGGCAGAAGCTTAATGACTGAGCCACCCATGCACCCCCAGAATTTCAAATTTTTAATGTGACCTCTACTATGCAACAAAATAGACTCAACTTTCCTTACTGGTCCTTTTGGTCCCAAACATTTTAGGGACACCCTCCGAAAAACATCCAGGGACACCCTCTGAAAAACACACCTTGCCATTTTTTCAAGAAAACACAGAGTCCTTTTTTTTTTTTTTTTCCCAGCCAATCATTTCAACTCAGATATTTCTCTCCAAGGTAAATTCTTTAAGCTATTCTCCTACCCCTCCCTTTTCTCTATAGTGTTTATCAGTATGAAGAATTATAGTTTCTCACCACCAGCATGCCAGTCCCCCGGTGCCCACACATATACCCTGGCATGAAGGAAAACAGTGATTGAGTGTGTTTTAAGAACTTGTTGGGGTGCATGACTGGCTCAGTCAGTAAAGCATGCAGCTCTTGATCTAGGGGTTGTGGGTTCAAGCCCCACTTTGGATATAGAGATTTCTTAAAAATAAAAAATTTTAAAGAAAGTGTTAAGAATTTTTAACACTAAGTTTTCACCACATATGTGGCAGGTGAGGGCTCCAGTGCCTCCTTTCCTCACTTGCAAAAGGGGGAAAGCAGCATCTCAGTTTACAGGCTTGATCAGGCTCCAACTTGGTACAGAAATGACCTTGACCGAAACACCTGGCACTGGAAAGTTTGTTAGAAGTCATCCATTATGTCTCAATCTGCAAAATCTGATGGATAGGGACACAGCAGTTACCACTGCAGCACACAGCAGGGACTAAACCCTCACTTTGTTTGACAGAGAGAGAGAGAGAGAGAGAGAGAGAGAGTTCCCAAGTAGGCAGGCAGAGAGGGGGAAGCAGGCTCCCTGCCAAGCAGGGACTCCCCCCCCCACCATGGGGCTCTATCCCAGGACCCTGAGATCATGACCTGAGCAGCAGGCAGAGGCTTAAGCCATCCAGGAGCCCCTAAACCCTCACTTTTACAACCTGTGATTTGGTTTCTTCCCTACAAGGGCAGAATAGTGATACCTGAGTGCTGCAGCTTTAGCTGCACTTGTAAAGCACACTAGCTACAAATCATCACCGGGACTCTCCAAGGCTTAAGAACTGCTCCTGTCAGGAAATGCAATGCACCAGGTACCCAGTTTATAGGAGAGCATCTTATTAAAATTTCAGAAGCAGAGTTTCCTTCAAAGTTAAGGTTACAATGCACATTTTCTTTTTATTAATTCCTGTGAATAATTCGTTCAGATTATTTTTAACCATGCAACACTACTTCCCAAGGTTTAGACATGTGAGGACTGGCAAACTCAGTGTTGAGAGGAAGTGTACAGATGACTCCTGGTGAAAGGCAGACAAAGAAAAAAACCAAACCTCTTTAGTTCAGTCTCAAGATTCAAACTAGAAAACTCAAATTCCTTAAATGTTCTCCTCTGGTGAAAAAAAATATAAGAAAATTGAAAATACTTAAGAGTGTTAAGATTAACCATTACTTTTTAGAAACTAGGATCACTGAAATGTGTAACATAGGTTCATTTCCCCGAGGTTTTTCTACCTTGCAAAAAACAAAACCTTAGATATCCAACATTCATTTTTAGGTTTTATCCTCGGATTATTTAGTTCTATGAATATAAGAGAACAAGAAATCTGCAGCAACTATATATTAAATATCATTAAAATGTTCCCAATGCTACCAATACTTAACCTTCATCTTAAAAATTGGCTTTGGTGACAGAGGCACTTGCAGAGCGAAAAAGTAGGATTCCAGATTTTATTTTTTTTAAAGATCGAGAAAACACACCCAGGACAAAATGTTTTTTTGATCAATAAATTCTCAGAAAATGGATCAAGTTATTCTGGGACACATTCAAAACTGGTGATCTTGAACTGGTAAACAGAGTTTTCACAACGCAACTGTGGGAAACAAGTATCTGAACAAATCTTAAAACACGACCTCACATTTTTCTCCCTCCAACTGTTCAAGTGGCAGACAAAATAAATTACCATAAATTATATGCCTAGGCAACTTAAAAACAAAACAAAACAACATGAGGCTGAGGATTTCCTTAGCCCCTCCAGGAAGTGTGTAACACTGTGCTTCTGGCCTGCAGGCTGGATCGGATCGGGGACCTGTCAAACGTCAGGGTAGTTGCAGTAATATACCGCAGAGCTGGCATCGGACACCACCGAGGAAATGGCCCCGTGGCTGTCAGGGAGATTCACACTAGAGTCATGTCCCTGGTAAGGGAGACCCATCTCGGGCTTGCACACGAAGTGTAGATACTGTTCAAATTCCGTGCGGTCCACCTCCCCGAGGAGCTCGGCGGGCTGATTGGGGTCCGCGCCGTCCCGGCAGGGCAGGGCCTCGGGAGGGGGCGACGGCTGCCCGGGGCCGGGTGGGTGCTGCTGCGGCTGCATGGGGAAGCCGCGCCCGCCGCCCGCCGCCGGCGAGCTAATCGCGTTGTAGTACAGCTGCAGGGCGCTGGAGGGCGCCACGTGGCCCGGCATTGCAGGGCCCGCCTGTTCCAGGCCTAGACGGGAGTGCATGGGGCCGACTGGCGGCTCCGGGGGCCCCGCGTAGTCCGAGGCCTGTGGGTAGCTGTAGGGGCCGGCCGCTTGGCAGTCCCCGGGCATCGGCGCGGCGAAGAAGGCGGGATCTGGCTCCACGCCGTCCAGCGGGGACGTGTCCGGCGTGGGCAGCGGGTAGCCGTCGAGCGGAGGCGCGCCCAGTCCCTGGCAGTCGCGGTAGTGGCCGCCCATGTGCGGGGGCAGCAACGGCGGGCCGGCCGGGAAGCCCTGCTCGGGGAAGGGCAGGCCCAGGCCATCCATGGCCACGCGGCCGCCCTCGGGGCCCAGCGTGGCGGCCTGTGGCTCGGCGAGGCCGTGCAAGAAGCCGCCCTCCACCCGCTTCAGTCGCTTCACCTGCTTGCGCCTCCGCGGCCGGTATTTGTAGTTGGGGTGGTCCTGCATGTGCTGCACGCGCAGCCGCTCGGCCTCCTCCACGAAGGGCCGCTTCTCTGCCAGAGTCAGCGCTTTCCACGACTTACCTGCATAGGCACAGGAAGGTGGAGGGGCGCCGGGATTACTGTCCGAGCTCCCACTCCCCACCAGGCCCTACCTCTCTCCTCCAACTTTTAATTGAGCAATTAGAGACGCGAAGAGGGCACGTTAAGGAGTGCAAGTCTCCAGAGACTGAGTGGAGTCCAAACACTTGCGGGAGACAGGACATCTTGGGTCCTCTAAGGGCAACCCTCCCTCTCTTTCAGCCTCTAAGAAGTGGCTTCCCAGGTCACCCATTCCCTGTCTTTCAAGGACTTGAAAACGTCCTCCACTCGGGGAGGAGTAATGAGGCAACGGGCAGGACCAAACCCGCTCTGTTCCCGAGATACTCGCGCGGTGGCCCAGACGCGCAGGGAAGCCGCCTCCCCGGAGCCGTTGTAACCGCGCCCCCGGTCACCCTGGTTACCCGGGCTCCGACTACGCAGACCGTTTGGAGAGTAGGGAGAGGGGATGCGGGAGGAGAACCGAGGGCCACAGGGAAGGGCCCTGAAGGCACCACATCAGTGGCCTCGAGGGCAAGGCAGCACCCCCTCCCAGGTTCAAGGAAGCGGCTTCGCGATCTCCACCGCCCTGGTCTTGAGCTCGGACTCACCCAGCATCTTGCTCAACTCCGCGTTGTGCAGGTCGGGGTTCTGCTGCGCCAGGCGCTTGCGCTCGTCCTTAGCCCACACCATGAAAGCGTTCATCGGCCGCCGGATGCGAGACTCGCCCTTGGCTCGGCCCGCCGGCCCAGCCGGCGCCCCGCTGTTCGCCACCGCCTCGCCCTTCACCTTCATGTCCCCAAGGGGGCTCAGCGACTCGGCCCAGGGGCAGGCGCCCAGCCCGGCCATCACCGCGGGCAGCGCGCTGCGGGTCTGGCTCTGGTCGTCACTGGCGTACCCCGCATCCGGGCTGCTCATGGCGCTCCAGCCCTGCCCCGCGCCTCACAACCCTCCGCCGGACACGCCGCCTCCCCCGACCCGGGGGAGGGGGTGGGAGCGAGGGACAAAGATGCCCCGTGGGCTACCCAAGTGTCCCGGGCTCTACACCGCTGCCGACGTTCCTGGCCAGTCCCAGCCGCAAACAGCGTCCCCGCCGGCCCAGTGACACTGCGGGCTCCCGGGTCCGCGGGCCCTTTTCTGCACTGATGTGGCCAATGGAGTGGCGGGGGCGGGACGGGCGAGAGTCCTTAGGCCCACGCCCAGCCAGCCGCCCGAGTCCCAAGTCTCAGCTCAACCCCACGCCCGCCCTTTCCCCTCCCCCCGGCTCCGCGCCCAAGGTTACACCTGCCCCCGGGAAAACTGGCTGAAGCCGGGCTCTGGCGCCACATTCCCTCCGACCCGGGAAAGGGGACTCCTGAAAAACCTTCTGGAATGTTGCCTGTACCTCCGGATAGAAGGACTTGGCCACGATAGTTCGGATGAACACACAGAGCATACACCTTTTCCCCCCTTAAATATGATATTTCTATAATTTGGGTACTATGCATCTATTTAAAAAGAATAAATCTATGTATGTATATACCATATTCAGAAAGATTTTTATATTAGGTGGGAAGAGTAAGGTAACATTTGAGCATACACTATTATGGGAGCTAAGGATTTCATTTCGAGGGGGGTGACTTAAGTACCTTCAGGGAACCCCACGGGTGACTTCTTCAAGTGTATTTTAGCGAACCCAGTAGATACTGTTGATAATAAATTTAAAATACATTGTCTCCCCAGGGACTCAACTTGCTTTTAATACTACATTCAAAATGCTATGTCCAGGGTAAATTCTAATTTCTAAAACAAGGTTAAATACAGAATGACATCCTGTAGCCATTATTCTGTCATCCTGAAGAATTTAAAACCTTTATTCATAACAAGGAAGCAACCCTTGAAAATTTGTGCATGAAATGTGTGATAAACATAAAAGGTTTCTCAGGTGTGTTCAGTAAAAGAGGCAAGACTTAGTTTTGATTTCTAAAATGCGGTAACACTAGCAGCAATATTTATCTTAAAGTCCCTCTAAGGGAGGAAAAGAGCTATCCCATTGCTCAACAACGTAACTGTAGCTCTTATGGGATTCTATAATTTTCTTCAGACTGAAATGAAAATCTGGATGAGTTTTCAACTTGTGTTTAAAACTGAAACCTTTTCAGTGGGATTTTTAAACAAACCCTGGCATTGCATTTACATGGCACAGCCCTCCAAATTTAGCGAGCCAGTTTATCCTTATAATTGTGTGAGGTAGACACTGTTACATATTACAGGATAGGATCCTAAGACCCAGTGAGATTAAGGAACTTTCCTGAGGTCACAGCATCGGGGAGTGGAATTCATCTCCACTAGTCTGCCCTGATTTTGAGCTCCTAATCACTAAACCAGGCTGTTTTGCTTGTGTATTTGTGTTTTTCTGTTTTCTAAGGCAATTAACTCAGCCATTTCTGCATAATTTCATAACTTTGCAAAGAAATTAATACATCCATCTCCCTAACAGATTTTCTTTGTTTACTGTGAAGGTGTGATGACAAGCAAAGGTTTACATCTGGGATTTGGGAGGTAAATGCTACAACTTTTTTGTAAAACTAGATTAACAAAGTATGCTATCAAGTCGGCTTACTGGTGGCATTGATAAAAACAAAGAAACACAACGTCTTAGGGAACCTCTGGCCTTCAGTTTCTCTGACATTGCTATTCCCCCCCAAAAAAACTCCTTCACACTGGTTTTAAGCCAAATTTACTTTGACTCTGTGAGGATCTGTGAAGCGTGGGTTGCCCCCCCTCACAGTTAGAAGCCAGTCTTCACACACAAGATAAATTAAGTGGTTCTACATTCTGGGTCTCTGAGGTTCAACCCAGAAAAAAAAAAATTAATCTCCTTAAGAAAATCATAGACAAGTATTATTTTTAATGGGTAGTTTTGAAGTAGCTGATCTTAAACAAATTCAACTGATTGTGTACCTTTCCTTTAAAGCTTTTTTTTTTCTGAAATAAATATAGGCTTGAAAATTAAGCATAATTGCTTTGCAAATTGTTATATAAATAAGGAAACTATAGGAGTAGAGAGAACAAATTCACCCCATAGCGTCTTGCTCCTTGTTTTCTTGGCTATCTTCTCTAATTCTTCTAGGTAATAATATCTTTGTAAAGATCTTAAAGCAGATTTTGTACCAGCGCAAAAGTTTTTATGAACAGGAGTTTCGTTTGACTAGAGATCAAAAACCAAACAAAAACAATGCCCATTCCAGAATCCATTTTATCTGCCTATATTAATCTACTTGATTAGTCCTGTAAATAATAATAATAATAAAATAAGGTACAGGAAATTCAATCCGAATGTGAATCCAAAAAAATGTCTATGCATGGATTTACCCTTTTACACTTTCTTCATCCTCTTCTTCCTGGCCCACACCATTCCAAGGAGAGATGCAGAGAGGCGCTGATGGGAGATACAACCTGGAGATCTCCATTATCATTTGCACGTGTTCCTGGAGACAGACTGCTGACTGTTGTCAGGTAAGATTACTGAGAACTCAGGTGAAAGCACAGCATCCACAGGATGGAGTGGGATATTCAGGTTTTGCGTCCCTCCCCCACTTCTTAGAACGCCTTCCCTGGCAGTTATAAAATAGTAGTTTACTTGTATTTGCCAGTTGGGAATTACGGTTCCTTTTTAAGACGAGTCCCTTTTACCTACCGTTACCTAGATTTAAATTCTTCTGATAATTCACTTGTCAGGTATTTTGGGGGGGGAGGGCGTTGGGGGCTGCGGCGCCGCAGACCAGTCCGTGGTGTGTGTGGACTCTTCTATTTCGGGCTCTTTACTAAACGCGGTGTTGGAAGTCGAGCTCTAGACGTTATCAGAGCCCGCCACAAATGCCACATGAAAAGCAGCAAACATCCGGAGTGGTTTCCTGCAAGCCTTGCTTTTCTCAACACGAGAGATTTACGCGGGGGATTCGGGCGGGGGCGGGGTGGGACGACAAACAAGTTTCGCGAGTAAGAGTCTCGTGTAGCCGGCCGGGTGCATTTGCACCGCACAGCCCAGGATCTCTGGGTTCCTGGCTACTAATTGCACTCGCGGTCCCCAGGCCAGACTCGAGGCTCGAAAGGCTGGCCGAGGAAGCGACTAGCGCAGCAAGAAGCTGTGCCCGCTGCCACTTGGGGCCTTTGGCCAGCGGGCGCAGAAGTTAACCCGGGTAGGTGACGAGCTGTGGCTCAGACCCAGGGGAGTCGGAGCCGCTCATTTTCCCGGGCCCCCGAGTGAGCAGGCGAAGACTGGGTGATTTCCTGCAGGCTTTTGTGTTTTCCGTGCTCGGGAAGCGGGAGCCGGTCGAAGGACTTTCAAGTCGTTAGGGAAGGCCGTGGGCACCCAGACAGATCCGGGTTGGCTCTGGAGAGCAAGTCTTTGGGGGCGGGGAGGGGAATGCGCGCCTCAAACCCAGGGAAAACGCCGCGGAGGCCCGCCGATGAATAGACAATGGTATCCCTGGAACAAAGCACAACAATAAGACCTTTGCATTTATAAATCGCGCGCCGGCGGCGGCCCCCGGGAGCCCGGCGGGAGGCGGCGTGCGGCGGCGGAGCGCCCCCGAGGCTCCGCACCTCCCAGGTAGGGCTGCGCAGCCGGATGCCGCCGATTTGCACCGCGCGCCCCGGCGCCGACCCGGCGGCGGCGCCGCGAGTCTCGATACCTTGCGCGTCTCCTCCCTGTCCCCCGTGGGTCCGGGATGCGAGGTCGAAGGTCGCGGGCGGGATGGAAGAGGTGGGGAGGACCGAGTGGCCCGGAAGACGTGGCCACCCACTCCACCGCCCCTCCCCATCCCTCCTTAGGTCCTTAGGGTCGGAGCCCCACGGACGTGGCACCTTGCTCTCGGCCCCAGCCCCTCCGCTGTGCGGGAGCCGAAAAAGGGGATGGCGAGAGGGGCTTTGGCGGCGGATGTTATGCATGAGGATGGGAGGCGTGTGTTTTGCTTTCACGCCCTGTCGAACTCCCTCCGTCCGAATCCCTCCCCAGTATGCGGACCTCTGCAGGCGCCCCCGAACCGCGTCCTGGCAGCTGGTGACTCCTTGGTCGTAACCCTGTTCCCGCTTGGCTCCGCCTGGGGTTTGCACCGGCGAAGCAGGAAATGCGCTGTTCCCGGTCCACTTCCCTGCTCAGAAACTCGTCCGCGGGGGTGTTTCTTAGATTCCCCCACCCCCAGCCCCAGCTGTGGTCCTGGTTGAAGTGTGGGTTCCTTCCCTTTATTCTCCGGCAGAGAGAACTTCAGACTCCCCGGGGTTGGAGGGCAGGCGGCCTTTGGGGTAAAGGAGAAGGCAGCCCAGCTCCTTCTCCGTTTTCTGTGCGCACGCAATCCTGCTGTCCCCTTCATATCTGCCTTGCGACTTTAAAGGGATTTTCAACAGCGGCATGGCTTCTATGCATCCGCTTCTGCTAACCTACTCCCACCCTCCTCACACTCTAGAAGAGGCCATGGCTTTGCTGGTAAAGCTGTATCTTCAACTGACCCGTGTTATCAGCACCAAGCCCACAATGAGCAGAACACTAGCACTCCCACCAGAGTCACGGCCCCTGCCTTGGAGGAATTCACAATGCAGCACCATTAGTCTTCCTCTGATTTATTCACTTCCAGCTGGGTGTTCTAGGCCTGTTCTCCTGTGATCATTTGTTCCTGGCTTTTAAAGGGGATGCCGACATCTGTAGGCCAACTACTCCGAGATTATTTTTTCTAGTAGAGATTAAGAAGTTTCTTTTCCCCCTAGAAAACTCTGGCTTGCCCAGTTTCCCTAGTCAGCAGGGCTGGATTTGGGCAGGTGGCTGGTTAGGGCAAGGTGTGTGTTCTGTGATCATGGGATTGATCATAGAACATAGGTCATAGGACAGGCCTCTCTTGACACTCTTCTATGCAACCTCAGCCATAAGCTCGTCAGATTTTGAAATGGGCACCTGAGTTGGCTTCCAATGTTTCTAAGCAGAAGAGAAAGCATCAGGAATCCTTGATGATTTCCGTGGCAGTCAGTCTTTCATGGACCTCTGTGGCCTGAGTTTTCTTCTCCCATTTATTAGACCTTGCCAAAAACGTTGTCATTACTCTCTAAGGCCTGCACTATTCTCTCTCACCCTCTCCTTCATCAGCTTCGTCTCCAGTCACTGAGCACCTGAACTCTCACCTCTTCTGAGGATGAACTCTGGTCCTGTTGCTTTTCTGAACCCATTCAGCATGGAAGTGCAGCCCAAGAATGTACATACTCGCAGGTGGTTATAAGGCATAAGCAAATTTCTATCTTGAGGCATTTTGCACAGCCAAAACCTTGAGTATTTATAGCTTCATAATCGTAGAGAAAGAAGTTTCACATACATTCACTCACCTGATTCTCACAGAGGCTCTGGAAGTACACAGTCTTTATTATAGTCCCCACGTTTTAGGCAAGGAGACTGAGACAGAGCAAGGCTAGGGGACACAAGAATGGATGCTTAGACTTCCTGTTTGCCTTTGTTCTCAGTGGTGGGTCTTGGTCTGAATTTCTTTTCGTGTCATGTCTCCAACCCGTGAAGGGCCTGATGGTGTTTGTAGGAACTAATGACAGCAGACAGGTTGAGAAGGATTAAGATTCTTGCACAGAAGCTTCTGGTGCCCTCATGATCATTTCCTTAATACCAGGATGCAGGGCTGTAATGAGAAAGCATTTTCATTTGGAAGATCTACAGTTTGGTATTTTTATTAGAGCACATAATCTAAGCCCAAGCAGACATCTCATTTATTCTGAGAATTATTGAACAAGCATTATTTGAGTATTATATTTGTGTACTGTGAACACATTCTAATTCCACTAGAAAAATGAAAACAGTTCAAAGTTACATGGGGATAAAGTTCAAATGCAAGGAAGTTGAGGTCTTCAAAGCTCAGCCCCTGTACTTCCATTATATTAGACCAAAAGAGACTCAGTTAATTATATGAAACTCTTGGGGTCTTGTCACATGTTTAAGGTTTATGCTATTAGTCTCCAGACCTACTGCTGACCAAGCCTTTTTTTTTTTTTTTTTTTGACAAAGAGAGAGAGACAGACACAGAGCACAAGCGAAGGGAGCAGCAGAGGGAGAGGGAGAAGCAGGCTCTCCACTGAGCAGACCACGTGATACGAGGCTTGATCCAGGACCCTGAGATCATGACCTGAGCTGAAGGCAGAGCTTAATAACTGAGCCACCCAGGCGCCCCTAACCAAGTCTTTAAGGCATAACAACATAAAGGTAGCAGCTAGGTAAAGTCTCTTCATTCTCACTGCTGTTTGGGAGAGCAAAGGATGGCAAGTATCAGTTTTATTTGATGAAGTGGAAAATTAAGACACAGAGCCATGGGGTAATTTGCTTAATACTTCCAAACCAATCTAAAAGACCAGAGAATAATTTATTTCTTTAATCACCAAATAATCCTCTAGCACCCCTAAGTCTGAGGCTCAGTGCCTCCTGGTACATTAGTTATGAGTACAGATTTGGGAGTTGAAGGTCTTGGGATTGAATTCACATTCTATAGTTTATCAGCTATGTATCCATGAAAATGAGTTAATTGTTCATAAACTGCTTAGAATAGGGCCTGGCACATAGTGTTACACAGGTATTTAGTAATAAAATAATAATAATAAAATTTAAATTAATGCATGCCGGCATATGAAGACATGTTGGATACATTTTAAAGAGCTACCATAATACTGAAGGTAAATTCACTGTAGCAACTAAAGAAATGTTTTCAAGAAAAAACAATTAAGGGAATTTCATAATATTGTAGCATTATTATAACTGGTAATAACTAACATTATCCTGCTTTCATCAAAATTGTCTATTACATTCGCAGAAACTTTTAGAGAGTTCTATAAACTATTGTGCATCCTCCAGTTACAGGTGAATATGAACATTTTAATTTTGGTAGTAAAAAATATCTTTGTTGTATGCATGTAAACTTTCTATAGTTGTGTTAAGAGTGGCAAAGAAAAAAATACTTAGAATCATAAGACATTCAGTATTCCATTAGAACATCTGTGAAATGCGAAGAGATACCTTGCAACCAGTACTTATCTGAGTAGGTCTAGATTCTTCTCCCAAAGTCACAGAGACAAAGTTCAATTTTGAGAACTATGCCTGGTACACGTATATTTAAAGGAAGAGTAACCCACCAATGCACAAACCTTGCCTGGATCTTTGAGTGTACTACAATGAAAAGATTCTAAAGTCTAGTTGTGGTTGTTCAGTAACTTGCCACCAGGTAAACAGTGAGTCTGTTAAACTGTCTCATGCTCAGCTTTCTCAAAAAAAGAAGAGGATAATACCTCATGTCTTCCCAACTTTTCCAGGTAAAGATAAGAACAAAAGTCACAAGACTTTCACAAAGTGAAAGCACTTTTAAGTGCTGAGTGAAACTGTGCGTGTGTTTGTGTGTGTGTGTGTGTGTGTGTGTGTGTATCCATGAATGTCTGGGTATGTATGCATTTAAAGAAGATTCTTTATACAAAATATATTAATTTGTTTATTTACTTATATATTTATATATATGTAGCAAATTTGAGTAAAATGGAAGTAGGGATTATACAGAAGACTGTACTGCTTTGGTCTATAATGGAATGCTGCTGTTTTTAGAACAAAAGATCTTGTATTGTGTTGTTTTTAAACAAATTACTGTGCAGGAGGTCTCACTGTTGATTCCAGGACAAAGCAGATGCTGTTTTTATGAACTAAGACTATGGATTTACTGGATAGCCATTATTTTAGGAGAGCTAATAGGTTGTTTCAATAGTTAACTTAAAACCGGAATTTGGAGACCAATAGATGACTCTTTCAATACTTCATTTTCACATAGCATTTCCCTGGAACTCACCTGACATTTACAGAATCCTAGGATAGAAAGGGATTATATACCCCACATCTGCTTTTTTCCAAGTTCCATACAATTACCCTAGTTAGAATTTGGAAACATGGAAATGTCTTACATGGGAAATATCACATGTTACACTAATATATGAAAGCATTTGATATATATATTTATATATATATATACACACACACACACATGCACACACTTATATATGGTTGTATAAGTAGCATATATATATATATATGCATTTGTTATATAATATATATAAATATATAACAAATATATAAAATGTTGAACATATATAAAGTATTTGTTAATTATAGTTGTGTATATATATACACACACATTTGTATACTTATACAGCTATATATATATACTTGTATAATATAAAATATGTATAAAAATGTATATTTTTAAATCATTTATTTTGAAACAACTTCAAACTTAGAAATTCCAAGAATAGTATAAAGAACTGCATCATCTTCACTGAGACACTTTGGTAGTATTTATCTCTTTTGCTCCATCTCTATCTAAATAAATAAAAACATTTCCCCACATTTATTTCACTCTCCCTTTCTAAAAATGTGTCAATGTATAGAACAATATATAATATATATATTAGTTACCATTAACATACTAAAATATACCAATACATTATAGATGTTACGTAAAAATGTAATATATCCATGTATTATTTTAGATCTTATGTACTAAAAATAGACATGAATGTATATGTCACTAGCCCTTTTCTGAACCAGTTGAGAGCAAGCTGTGACATGATTTCTCACTCATTCTAAATATTCCACGGGACACTCTCCCATATAACCACCAACTAACCAAACAAATCAGAAAGTTAACCTTATTACCAAACATTTAACATTACTACCATCTAAGTCCCATGCCCAGTTCAAATTTTGCAAACTGCTCCAACAAAGTCTGTCTCTTTTTTTCTGGTCCAACATTCAATCCAGGATCACACATCCCATTCAGTTATCATAACCTCTTCACATTTATCTGAAGTAGTTCCTCGATTCCTAGTCTTTCCTGTTCTTATAACCTTCATAATTTTGAAGGAGACATGGATTTCATTCCAAAAAGATGTTCTACAACTAAGTATGTCTGATATGGGCTCATGCATTCTTGGCAAGAAAATTACCGAAATGGTAACATGCTCTTCTGGGGCAGGACAAGGGAGGCTAGAAGTCAGACTCTATCATCACTGGTGAGTTAGCCTTGATCACCTAATAATACTGATACCTGCTCATTTCTTCCATCTACATATTATCATTTTCTCCTATGCAACTGAAGTATTTTTTGGTAAGGGGAATTCTACCATTATGCTAATAGCCTACTACTCATCCAACCTCCACCTACTTGCCTTAGCATCCACTTAGATGGGTGAAAAATGGTGGTTTTCTATCCCCATTATTCCTTCTACTATATGGAAGTTTTTCCTTTTTCTATTTATTTGTTTATATATTTATATCAGGATGGACTCCTTCTTTATTCAATGGTTAGTCATCCTAAACTAATATTATTTGTTTGGGTGTTCAAGTTGTTGAAGATTTCGCCAGCAAAGACTTGGTGTCAAAGTTCTGGGCACCTTTCAAGCTGGCTCCTGTATCCTTTTGACATGCCCTTATCAATCTTGACTATTTCCTTACTTTCTAGCATAATAGGATATTCCAGGATCATTTTAATCTTCTCCTGCCTCTGTCCTGATTCAGTCATTTCTCCAAGGAGTCAAGAGCATCTTTCAGTGGAGGATGGGCTTTAGAAACCAGGATCTGGGCTCTCATCAATACTGGGATATCATTGCTTCTACATACACTCAGCAGACTGAGCTAGGAAACATGCACACATGTATACATATATATACACACTTGTATCTACAACTGTGTCTTTATCTACCTCTAAAATCCATTAAAACCATGAGTTAATTGAAGGTACCGCCAGTCCAACATCTCAGAGTTATTGTTTGCCCACTCCCTTTCCATATTTGAAAATCCCTTTTCCAAGAGTAAGAAACCCGGTTCTCATTACCCTCAATATATTAGCATTTTTGCTCACTGTAATCAGTCTTCCTACTGATCTACCTGCCTGCTCCTGGCCCCCCTTTTCTTGGCTTCCAGGCACATAAATATCTGCGCACATCTCCACTAGGGCTCTACTTTTCTATGTTTAGAACCAAAGGAAAGAAATAATTGTTTAAATTTATTTTAAGGGCACCTAGGTGGCTCATTTGGTTAAGCATCTGCCTTCCTCTCAGGTCATGATCCTGGGGTCCTGGGACTGATTCCATGACAGGATGCCTGCTCAGCAGGGAGCCTGCTTCTCCTCCTTCTGCCCCTCCCTTGTCTTGTGCACACCCTCTCTCTCTCTCAAATAAATAAAATCTTTTAAAAAAATTTATTTTAAAATTCTTCATAACATATAAAATGTGACCATAAAATATAATATCAGTTTTCTTTACTGTCTTTACTTGCTAACAAATTCTTCAAGAATAAATTAGAAACAAAATTTATAAGGCATTTGGTTTTGCTTGTTTTGAATGAGGTCACCCATACTTCTGGAACTACAGGATTGTACCTTTAAAACCAAGAAAATAGGGTGCCTGGGTGGCTCAGCGGGTTAAGCCACTGCCTTCGGCTCAGGTCATGATCTCAGGGTCCTGGGATTGAGTCCCGCATCAGGCTCTCTGATCAGCAGGGCGCCTGCTTCCCTCTCTCTCTCTCTCTCTCTGCCTGCCTCTCTGCCTACTTGTGATCTCTCTCTGTCAAATAAATAAATAAAATCTTTTAAAAAAAATAAAATAAAAAATAAAACCAAGAAAATAGGGGTGACTGGTTGGCTCAGTCCATAAAGCATGAGACTCTTGATCTTGGGATTGTAAATTCGAGCTTCACATTGAGTGTAGAGGTTACTTAAAGATAAGATTAAAAAATATATATTCCTTGGGTTTTCAGTCAAAGCTAAAGCAAAACTAGAGATTGGCTTGACCTAGTAGGATTTTGTTTACTAAAACTTATAAGGAAGTGGGGCACCTGGGTGGCTCAGTCAGTTAGGCATCAGACTGTTGCTATCGGCTCAGGTCATGATTTCCTGGGGTCGTGGGGTGAAGCCCCATGACAGGCTCTGCTCTCAGTAGGGAGTCTGCTTGAGATTCTCTCCTTCTCCCCTCCCCCTTTTCTCTCTGCCTCCCGCCCCATGTATGCACGCACTCTCTTTCTCCGAAATAAGTAAATACGTCTTTTTTAAAAAACCTGTAAGGAAGAAAGGGGAATAAACATTAAATAATCATTTTCCAGAAGTGTTAATAGAATTTGTGGCTGCTTTGAAGAAATACTTCATAAATATATTGCCTCTCCCCTCTGTCAGCCACGCCCACACAGACATTACTCTTCATGATCTTAAATGAAGAAAATAATGCATAACAGGGCAGATTCCATGACTTGCCCAAAGTGCAGAGGTTGACCAATCTCATTTACACTGCTTCTATGCATGATTGAATTCCCATGAGTCATTTCCATCTTCAGCATGAGAGAGAAAGTTCGGTGGAACTATATTAAAATGAAGGCCAAACAGGGAGCCTCTAGGCCAGGCTCAGCCTTTCCCTAACCTGCATCTTCCATGGCTGCTTTCTCTCAGCATAGCTCAGGACCTGTACTGTTGGCATCCTGCAATCCACAGTGAGCAGGTGCAAGATCAAATGCAACCAACAGCCCAGGGCACAGACCAGACTCTTCTCTGCTTGGTAAGCCTCTTCTCCCTTCCCAAAACTAAAGGAGGAAAGTCCTACTGGGCTATTTCTTCAGAAAACATGATGATCAAACATCCTAGAGCTGGAAGGATCAGCGTCTAGTTAAGCAAAGATCTTGGGCACGAATGATGTAACAAATATTAATCATATGCATATGTATTAACTGGTTTGGTCATTGCATGTAATGAGACTTCCAAAACATTTCTAACATACCAATTGAGTTTTAGGACAGTTGTTCAAATTGAAACTTCTATTCTTTTTTTTTTTTTTTTCTTCACGATAGATGTTCCATGTTTTTATTTTTTTATGTGGATTATCCAGTTGGTTCCGTGGAAGGTAAAGCCTTTTATTTTGTAAAAATGATGTATGGAACCAGAAAAAAAAAATGGGCACTGGTCATAGTATTTGGGTAGGTCCCAACAGTTTCTGGAAGCAGAACAGAAAAAGACGATCTGGCTCTTCATCATTATTTGTACTTTAACATCACTCCCATTGCCTTTTCCAACACCTGCAGCCCTCACTGTGAGGTCAATGGCAGTTTGGATGGCAGGACTGGACTTCATGTTGGCCCACTCCTCTGCTGGTCTCTGTGGAAGGCCAACTCTCCGGAGCTTATGACGGGTGTCTCATATCCCGCCAGGACAGTTGGCCCTGCGTGCTGCTCGGGCTCCGCCGCCGGCAAGTCGCTCTGCCTCCGCCGCCAGGGCAGCCGCTTAACACCCACGTCGTCCGCCGGCCAGCCTTCCGCCCCGCACTCCCGCGGGGGAGCGCAAAGGGCGGCGGCCCCCGAAACTTCTATTCTTAAGCAGTTTGAGTCTTTAATTGTTGAAGGGCTTATGCTAATTTGATTTTGCCAATTATATATAATTGTAAATGATTATATAATATTCTATTACAATAGCATATTTATAAAAATGAGTAATGTAAGTACTTTTCAACATTCTTGACTAGCATTGGATTTGGGTACATTTTAGTGGTGAACATTTCCAGTGCTCGGTCATCACATATACTCACCAGTTACCAATCACATATAATCATCAGTGCTCAAGCATCACATATAATCACCAATGGGTAGGTATCCCATGTAGTCTGTGTCATCTCACATAAACTAGCCCTTACCTATTTACTCCCACCTCTCATTACTCTCTGCCTCCATCGGCCAACCTGTCTCTCACCCTTCCTAAAATCAGCCAAGCTTCTTCCTCCTCAGAGCCTGCGTTCTCTTCCCTTTGCATGGAACCAAGGTCCCCAGGATTTTCCTTTGGTGAGCTCCCTCATTCAGTGGCATGTGAGACCATTTTACCTAAAATAGCCGATGTCTGCGGTCTCCCCCTCAAACTTGTCACACTCTGTTCTCTAATTTGCTTTATAATTTTATTATTGGCAGCCATCATATTTTATGTTTATTTGTTTACCATCTCTCCCTCTCCCCATGAAAATGCTAGCTCCCTGCAGTGTTATCTGTGTTGTGCATTGCTGGCTCCGCTGTCCCCTTAGCGACTGGCACATCATGGAAACTCTACAAGATTTGTTAAGTGCATGAAAAATCGCCTGGGGTGGAGTTCACTAGAGGATTTCCCTATGCCTTCTGTTAGACCAAAACTGGGAACACTTTGGATTGCTGGTTAGTCTTCTTACTATGCATTTTCACGTCTTATCATTTCTTTAAAACACTCTTCCCCCTTAGAGTTTTTATTTCTTCTATTGAAGCCTCATTATGTCACTTGAAGAGGAGGAATGTTCCCTATGGACATGTATTTCATTAACAGAGTATTATCTCACAAAGTAACTAAGAACTTTCAAAAGAAGGGTGATGGTTATAAGAGCCTCTAAATAATTTTGACTGATTAGGTATCTTAATCCAGTTGTCAGTTAATTGTGTTTGTTTGTGATTAAGAATATGATTTTCACCTACCCCCCACCCCAATCTCCCTGTGTTTGGAGAAAGCCAGTCTTCCTGCTCACTTCATATCTACAGCTAACTCTTTGAAGGTGTTTGCTGAGGGGATGAGACCACAGCTATCACCTGGAGCCAGGAGCTGGGAAGAAGGAATCTCTACCAAGCCACCTGCAGGTTGACTAAGAAAGACCCCTACGCCCACAGCAAACAACAGGGAGATCTGAGGACAGGAACCCCTTCCCCGCCCCCTCTCTTTATGCCCAGGGCACTGTTTCTAGGGAGAAAATGACTCCATAGATGAAATGTTCTCTTTTTTTTTTTTTTAAGATTTTATTTATTTATTTGACAGAGATCACAAGTAGGCAGAGAAGCAGGCAGAAAGAGATGGGGAAGCAGGCTCCCTGCCAAGGAGAGAGCCCAACACGGGGCTTGATGCCAGGACTCTGAGATCATGACCCGAACCAAAGGCAGAGGCTTAGCCCACTGAGCCACCCAGGAGCCCCAAAATGAAACGTTCTTTTAAAGCACAGCTTTTCGATCTATCTGTGGAGAAGGATCAGGTTTTTCCTTCATTCCCAATCTGTCACACACTGATCCTTTCAAAATACAATAAACCTAAATCACTAGAAAAATGAAATAACAAAGTCATGCAAAATACATGTTTGCATTTTTTGTCCTTTGTCCCTGTCCTACAACTTCCGTAACTCTCAAACTGCTACGGTTCCTTCCTGCTTACTTGCAGATCTCTGCTTGCCTTTCCTGCCAGGTAGGAAAGGGCACAGACCTCAGGAGAGCCTCTCTCAGAAAGCCTGGGGCTTCAAACAGTAGCCCTTTTATCGTTCTTTGCAATTTTGGGTTCCTAGTTCTTCTTTAATTTTTTTAAAGGAGCTATCAAACTGATGATAAAAGTGAAATTAGATGAAAACTTTAATTGCTAATAACCACCAAATCAGCCACCGATTCCTGACATTATTTACTGCGGAACAATGAGGCTGTTTGCATGTGAACACATTCAGCTTCTCTGATTTCGTGTGGGTGTAGGAGAGAAAGGCTGGAAAGCAAACTCCAGCAAAGAGGAAAGGGGGAGTTGGACCTTTTAGATTAACCTAACCTTGTAATCGTTTTCTTCTGAGTCACAGACTTGAATTCTTTCTCCTGCTGCCAAATTGAAAACCACGTTATTAACTGTACTACTCCTACACATCATCTATATAAATTATTATATTTATATATACATCTATATATAAATCTGTTAATTTATTATATTGTATATACATACATAATAATTATATATACCAGAAGCCAAAACTAAAGGATGCAGTCCTTTACCTAAAGCATTTAGAGCTATAACCTCACAGGTGCCTAAGTGTGCCTCTCCTATAGATGGCATGTAATAACCCCATGACTTGTGAAGTGCTATGCTTCTTTCTAATAAGGTCAGACTTAGGGTGTCTGAGTGGCTCAGTCAGTTAGGCATCAGAGTCTTGAT
This sequence comes from Mustela erminea, assembly GCF_009829155.1. Lineage (NCBI taxonomy): Eukaryota > Metazoa > Chordata > Mammalia > Carnivora > Mustelidae > Mustela > Mustela erminea. The sequence goes on along the minus strand of NC_045629.1, from coordinate 7,964,623 downwards.
TTCAGCTCAGGTCCTAATCTCATAGGTCCTGGGATCAGCAGGGAGTCTGCTTCTCCTCCCTGCCCCCCACCCATTTCATGCACTCTTTCTCTCTAAAAAAAGTAAATAAAAATAAATTTTTAGAAGTTCAGGCTTTTTGGACAAACTCTTCACACCTTCCCCCACTTATCCTGACTTCTAACTATGTAGTTCACTTGGAAATCTGACTGCTACAAAGCCCTCCATTTATGACACTGTTTGTTAGTTTGTTGGTTCTATCACTTCATATTATTACCATACTAAGGCCTTTGTGCAGAGGGTTTGAAATTGTTGATTGATGGAAAATTGCATTTGACCTATTCATCCAAAATTCTTTTCATCCTAAGTTGCAATTAGCTATAGTCCCAAAGATGCTTAAATTGTCTAATCGTATTCCCTCCATTTTAAATTTCTTTATAAATAGTTTTCTTGAATTCAAATGATCTTATTCAATAATCTTCAAATTATCTTGTTTTACTATTTCACATATCAGGAGGTTTTCTCTACGCCAGTCTTCAGCAAGTGTCTTCAGGGCTTTTAGAGCAAGAACTGTCTGTAAGGAAAATATCTAAAATTGTGACGCTATCAAAATTGTTATACCATAGACTAATACACAAAGGTTAAAAATGATTTCTTTTGTACATTTATTTTCAGATATAACGGACTCACATAATATACTTAAAATGGTATGTTCGTTCATTTTTTAATTTTTTAAAAGCTTTAAAACTCTAGTTAGTTAACATACAGTGTAATATTAGTGTCAACTGTACATTACAGTGATTCAACAATTCAGTACAATATCCACTGCTTATCACAAATGCACTCCTTAATCTCCGTCACCTATTTCACCCATCCCCCACCCATCTCCCCTCTGGTATGTGTTCATTTTTTTAAAGGGGGGGTAATTGCTTTTAAAGCACATGAATGTGGAAAAGTGCTTTGTTGTTTTGCAAAATATAATAATATTTATACAGCACTTTGCAAAGTATTTTTATTTACATACTTCAAATTAATCTTCAAAATAACCCTACCGGTTAAGTATTCTAACTGCTTCCTTTTTTATTCCCCCCACAAGAGGAAAATGAAGTTCAAAGAGATAAAATGACTCACCCAGAGTCACAAATCTAGGAAGGATTGGATCCTTTGATCCCACAATTTATGCTTTTTTACTGTTCCACACGGTTAACATGGCTTCCCACATATAAAGAGCCCAATTTTACCACGTTCTTGTTAGCCTGTGTTATTCTCCCACAGCTGGAAAGACTTTGGTTGCCTTAGATTACTGTGAGCACTCCAGCCTGGCTTGAAGATTGAGGTCAACATGCTTTTCATGCAATATTTTTGCGATGATACTTTCTATCCATAGACTAATGTGGTAACACAGTATCCTAAATTAAGCTTACCGTCTTGGATTGCAAGGGTAGCATGCTGGAAGCAGTATCTCCCACGGTCCTCTTCTTGAGGAGGAATACCACGTACATATTAAAAGTAGTGAAGTGTTAATGATATGCAATAGAATTGTTCCAACACAGAGGAAAACCAAAACACATGCTAACTTAAATATATGGCACCTTGAGTACTATTGTTCCTGAAAAACAAACAAGCAAAAAACGTATCTTACGTTCTTAGGCCCTGATTGTTTGTAAAATAAGGAAACTTCAGAGGGGACAATCTTCTTTATCTTACACATTTTTTCCATAAAACAGATGTAGCTTTGCCATCTTTGGCCTTTTGCCGAATTATGACTCAAAGTTTTCTTCAGGGACATCCCCTTCTGTGATTCCCATAGAGTATTCCTCCCAGAAAGAATTAATTATACCTTCCATAACTATTTTTCAGAAATTTACTTGTTTAAGTACCCAACATGGGGCTCAAACCCACAGCGTAAAGATCAAGAATCACAAGCTCATCCAACTGAGCTCACCCAGTGCCCTGCTATTCTCCAAAATTATACTGACAGTGCGGGTCATGGTATCCTGCAGTTGGTTATTTTGTTTGTTTGTTTTTTATTTGGGGATTTTAGTTTTTGTGGTGATGGTGGTTGTTTTTTAAATTTTATTTTGGTTATTTTTGTTAAAATTGGACGGCAGTCATCTTCCTCTTTATGCCACTTTTATAACCACTTTGGGGCACAAGGTAAGGTGCCTAATAAATACTAGTTAATTGTAATTGCAATTTGATAAGAATGGTGAAAAAGAAGCATCTTCTCAGGTTTCTTAAATCCTATTTCTTGTATGTTCAGTTCATTTCAGTTGCTAGAGGTGTAAGCCTTCATGTATTTCTGAACACATACAAAAAGAATCAATTGGTCTGTATCAAATACATTTCCACCACTGACTTAACCCTGGAATTTCAAGTAATACTAAGAAGGTTCAAAATGGCAATCCAAATTATTTATAAGCAATCACAGAGCATTCATACATAGATGTAACATAATTTTTTAAATGTTGTATTGCTGCAGTAAAGGACTTTGAAACCCTTTAGACATTTGATTAACAAGAGATTAATCTAGATATGGAATAAATGGATTTTTGTACAAGCTTTATTTTAGTAACTCTCCTGTAAGAGTTGAAAATTATTCCCGGATGAAAGGGTTTTCTTCTTATAGTCAGACATTAAACCTTAAAAACACATTATACTGAGTGAAAGAAGCCAGTTACAAAGGACCATATATTGCACGATTCATTTATATGAAATGTATAGAGTAGGCAAATCCATAGACAGAAATTAGATGATCAGTTGCTTAGGGCTGGGGTATTGGAGGAACAGGGAATAAGGGGGTGATGGCTAAAGGTATAGGGTTTCTTGGGGGGTGAAGGAAATATTATAGACTTGATTGAAGTGATGATTGCACAACTCTGAATTTACTAATAATCACAGAATGGTACCCATTAAATGGGTGAATGGTATAGTATGTCAATTGTGCCACAATAAAGCTGTTATTTAAAATATTACAAGTCAGAAACAATCTGTAAAAGACACAGATATTTAAAGTTTTGTTTGAACTTGAAAACTGATTAGAAGATAACAGTCACTTTGGGTAACACCAATCAGGATATTTCTTCTGTCTTCCTCTCTGCACCCACCCAACAGACACATTTCCACATTAGCAGTAAATGAATTATTTTTTCTCTCACAGTAGTTAATAGGAAAATGTTCTAGAATGTAAACTGATTGATTGATTGATTGATTTTTAAGATTTTATTTATTTATTTGACAGAGAGAGAGATCACAAGTAGGCAGAGAAGCAAGCAGAAGGAGAGGGAAAAACAAGTCTCCTTGCTGAGCGAAGAGCCTGATGCGGGAGCTCGATCCCAGGACCCCGAGACTATGACCTGAGCCCAAGGCAGAGGCTTAATGCACTGAGCCAGCCAGGCACCCCAAACTGATTGATTTATGATTAGTCATAGGATAATTTTAATATCTGACAAGTTTGATTTTAAACATGATTTATTATTTTATGTCTTATTTTCAACTTGAATTCAGAGATACTTTTTTAAAAAAAGATTTTATTTATTTATTTATTCATTTGAAAGAGACAGTGAGAGAGTGAGAGAGAGCATGAGAGGGGAGAAGTTCAGAGGGAGAAGCAGACTTCCCGGGAAGCTGGGAGCCTGATGCGAGACTCCATCCCTGGACTCTGGGATCATGACCTGAGCCAAGGGCAGTGGTTTAACCAACTGAGCCACCCAGGCACCCCAGAGATACTTTTGAAAGAGCTTTTGCTCAAAGCATTGCACAAATCTACCTCAAAATCGTAAATGAGGTGTTTTCTCTCTTTCCACCTTGCCAGGAATGGGTAAAATGAGTTTTTACCCTCTCTTTCTCAGATTATATGGCATTTAAAGTATATGGCTAAAATACTGATGAATGCTAAAAAAAAAAAAAAAAAAAAAAAAGAGAGAGAGAGAGAGAGGTAAGTTTATGGGGTACTTGGGTGGCTTAGTCAGTTAAGCATCTGCCTTCAGGTCAGGTCATGATCCTGGGGTTCTGGGATTGAGCCCTGTGTCCAATTTCCTGCTTGGAGGGTCCGCTTCTCCCTCTCTTTTGCCTGCTGCTCCCCCTGCTTGTGCTCTCTCTCTCTCTCAATCTGGCAATAAATAAATAAAATCTTAAAAAAAAAGATGTTTACCTTAAGTTATTTAATTTATAAGGACACTTTAAAAAATTATTTGGAAATGACACGAGTAATAAATAAGTTTGGATTTTTTTTTTCTTTTCTTTTTCTTTTTTTTTGAGAGACAGAGACAGAGACAGAGACAGAGAGCCAGTGGGGACAGGCAGAAGGAAAGGGAAAAGCAGACTCCTTGCTGATGAATACAGAGCCAGACTTGGGGCTTGATCCTAGGACCAGGAGATCATTACCTGAGCCAAAGTCAGATGCTTGATGGACTGAGCCACCCTGGCACCCCGATGAGAAAAAAAATTTCAACATACAACCCTTTTCCTTTTCCATAATATGTGTTGATTGTGTCTTTTTACCGGGTATTCTCTCACTTGTTCATTTTGGGATTTGATAAAAATATTCCAGAAAAAATTAGCTTAATGTTCAGTGATATTAGATAAGGTTGCCAATTTGAGGAACTTGAAAAATATTTGTGTAGGAGAAAATTTTCATCCATAGTCAATATGTCATATTCTTACATAAGAAGATAAAACATTTTTTCAAATGGATTTAAAAGGCATATGACCATGTTCTGTGCAAAAAAAAAAAAAAAAAAAAAAAAAAAATGCTTTCTTTAGTTTTCTGAGAACTCAAAATGACCAAATAGTTTTTTTGTTCGAATGGAACTGCATACTAACCAGAGGGTTTTCAAATTTGAGCTTGAGTGGCAATATGCCTTGATGTGGAAATTGCTGAGATTTCTCACTGGGCCCAAGTCCATTGCCGTTTCCTTGCAAAGCAAGACATCGTCGCTGTGGGTCAGGTCGGCTTCATCCTATCACACTGAAGGTTAGCAAATGATTTTCCCAGCTGCTGTTTAAACATCTTATTTGTCCTTCTGGCCTCAAAGAGAAATATTTTTCTAAAAATGATTGTGGTAAGTTTTCTGTTTGTAAACATTTATTAGAACAGACAGTGAGCGTTCATCTACTAGATAACAATAAACCAAAGGCTTACTCTTCAGTTTTGATCTGTGGGGTTTTTTGATACCAAAACAGGTAGTATAATACAGTCAGAATAAAGAACTTCTACCCATTTTTCGTTCTTTTATCACCCCACACTTTGGGGGAACTTAGTCACTTTTATTTTTGCCAAGGAAAAAGGGGAGGTTGCAGCCTTATCAAAGAATCAGACTTCCTGGTAGCTTAAATGGATGATTTGCCTGTACTCACTTTAACCAACTCATGATCTTCCCTTAAAAATGAAAGTCTCTACTGCTATAGAACCAGATAATTCCTAGCCTAAACTGGAGAACATTACAAATAAAATTTAAGGTCCAAGGAAAAATATATTCCTTTTATCGTCCCCAAACAAAACAAACCAACAAAAACATCTACAGTGAAAAATTTGAGTTAGAAATCGTGTCTCTATCATCCTAATTATTCATATGTGCTCAGATACATGCAGCTTCTCCATTGATTTTACGTAGTTAATTGGTGCAGGAGGGTTTAATAATAATCATTATTCTCTAAGCTGATCTGATGACTCAGAATTTTAACCTTATAGTTAATTTCAGAAGACATAGCCCTCTTAATGTTGTCAGATAACATATTTAACTAAAATGAGGTGAATATCAGTAGAGCAAAATCCTGTTCTGTAATATCAACTACATTCAGTAATTGTATGTTCTAGTTTATAATCTCAATTTGAATTCTGACTCATTAGAGGCAGAGAAATTTTCTAGAAGGTCCAAGTCCTTGAGTTTTACTTGTAATCAGCTTTACTTGGGGACATTTATTCATTCCACAAATGATCACAAAGTATTCATTAGTAGGAGGTACCCCCCAAATATCTAACAAAATTGTCATCTTTTACCAAAAATCATTAATTCTATTTGAAATAAATGCTTTTTTCTGTGGCAAAAAACAAACAAACAAACAAAACTTGCATTTTTAGAATGTCACCATTTTGACCTACTTTTTACATTGGAATTACTTTCTTAAGTTAGATCAAACACAGACTCTGCCTCAACTAATGGACACGCTGAACCGGCTCCAGAGTTGATTTGTGGGACCCATTATGGACTTCACAAAGTGTTCAAGGTTACTTTTCAATTTGTTTCAGCCAGAATCAATAAATCTCTCACCTGGTTTCTTTGCCGCACGTATTGTACTGGTTAATCATGTATATATTCGGCACAGCACGTTAGACCTGGAGAGAGATTTCGGATGGGAGCCAGATGGTAACTACCGTGCTGTTGAAATGTGAAAACAAAGGAAAACTGCTCCTGTTTATTATTAAGGTGTGATGTGAACTAAGAGCCATAAATAATCTTGCTGGCCAGTTTCCAGCACCGAAAGAACGAAGGAGAAAGAGAGGAGGAGCGGGACAGACAGGGAGAGAGGGAGAGGGGACAAGAGACGAGGGAGGGAAACAGAGGAAATTATCTTATGAAATTGCTTTGTTGAGGAACCTCAACATTTAGAAAATTCTTAATGGGGAGTCACAAGTGCCCAACAAGAAAAGGAGAAATCGTTCTCTACAAATATAGAAGTAAGCTTTCTTATTTACACACACGTACATAATATTTTAAGAGACAGCATGAAATGCTTTTTAGAGACTACATATTCAAATTTAAATTTATATTGGTGGATATAGACAAGCTCTGGCGGAGAAAATGTAAAAATACCATCTTTACAGTGACCCCTTCCCTGTGCTATTTCATTCCTCTCTTCTCTGGATTAGCATATTTATATGCAGAACTAAGTTTCAAGATTCAAGCATATGGTGGATGGACGTGGTATGTACGCCAGAGAGGAGCCCAATCAACCTAGTTCTGCCCCACTGAGGCAGGACACAGCTCTGGGCACTAGAACACCTAAGCTCCATCTTGCCTGGCCTCCCCCCCGACTAGATGTATGGCTTTGGGCTAATCATCTTGTTTCTTCTTTCATAAAATGGGAAGGTTACACAAGATGACTCTCGAGTGCCTCTCACTTTTCACATCCTAGGGTTCTGTAATTCTCCATATGGCAATGAGATTTCAAAATTCCTACCTCTCTGATGAAGTAGGGAAGTAAAATATTTCTAAACCTACACATTCTAGTGTGCATAAAATCACCTGGGGGTATAGTAGGTTTGAGGTAACTTCCCAGAATCTGCATTTTTACCAAGCAACCAAGGAAATTCTCACCTAGATGGTTCTTAAGACGGGACTTGGGCTTGAAGCCTTGCCTTAGGGATCCTTAAACTTTAAAAGGAAAAAAAGGCTGTGAAAATCAAGACTGTTTTAAATGAGTTTACCTAGGGGTAACTTTAACATTCTGAATGCAAATAACCTTGTGCTTTTAGGAAATTAACATATATAAAAGACAATCCCAGGAAGAGGGGCAGTAGCCGTAGCTGGGGGACAATTTCTACATTTAAACCACTGGTACTTGTTACTTGCTGTAAAGAATGAATGGAGATAAAGAATTCTAAGAACAATGTCTCTATTTTCAATTTTAGTGGAAATTACTGTAACAAAATAAACATTCAAGCTATAAAGCACTATAATAACCTCACTTTACTAAATATAAAATAATCACTTTGTACGCCTTCATACTATTACGGGTGTTTGGCATTTCTCTTCTGAGTTTTACCCATTTTAAACTTTCATTTTAATCAATTTCACATATTAATGGTGAATATAGTATTGACTCGTCCATTCACTTTTTTTTTAACAACAGCTGTTTTTGAAATGTGTTTCATGTATCATACAATTCCTTACATAACTTTTAAAATGTAAAATTCAGTGGCTTTTAGTATATTCACAGATAATCAGCAACCATAACCACAATCAATTTTAAAATGCTTTCATCACCCCCAAAATAAACGTTTAGCAATCGCCCCTCATTTTCCCCCAGAACTCTGTAGCCCTAGGAGATCACGAACCCATTTTTTGTCCCTATGGTTTTGCCTGTTTGGGACATTTCATATAAATGGAATCATATACTCTGTGGTCTTTTGTGGCTGGTTTCTCTTGCTTAACAAGGTGTTTTCGAGGCCCCCCACCCCGTGTTGGAGCGTGTGTCAACACTTTATTTATTTCTCCGGTCAGTTAATACGACGTTGCATGGGTGTGCTACATTTTATTTAACTATTCACCAGTTGATAGACATTGGTTGGTTCTGCTTTGGGACTATTATGAGTAAGGCTGCTATGAACATTTGTAAGCAAGATTTTGTGCAGACTAATATTTTCAGTTCTCTTGGAGTGGAATTGCTAGCCCATGTAGTAACTTTATGTATAACCATTTGAGGAACTGCCAAACTGTTTTCCAAAGTGGCTGCACCATTTTCAAATCTTACCAGCCAAAGTTTGAGAGTTCCAATTCCTCCACATCCTCACCAATACTTGCCATTAGCTGTCTTTTGTGATTAGGACCATCTTAGAGGTATGAAGCAGTATCTCCTTAAGGTTTTGATTTGCATTTCTCTCATGATTAATGATATTGAGGATTTTTTCCTGTGCTTCCTGTGATTTGCTTATCTGTCTTGGAGAAATGTCTATTCAGACTCTTAAGCCCATTTTGAAATTGGTTGTCTTTTTGTTATGGAGTTGCAAGAATTCTTTTTATAGTCTACCTACAAGTCCCTTATTGGATATATGATTTGCAAATGTTTCTCCCCTGTGTCTTTTCACTCTGTTAATGGAGTCCTTGGAAGCATCCAAGTTGTTAATTGTGATGTCTATTTTGTATATTTTTTTCATTGGTTGCTTGTGCTTTTGGTGTCACACATTAAAAATTTTTGCCTAATCCAAGATCATGAAGATCTATGCCTGTTTCCTTTTATGGATTTTATGACTCCCTCCTAAGTGAAGCTTATTTCACTTAGCATAATGCTCTCAAAGTTGATCCATGTTGTAACATGTGTCAGAATTTCCTTCTCTTTTAGGGCTGAATAATATTGTCTTGTATGTACATACCACATTTTGTTTAGGTGTTTGATCTATTTTTTAGTTAATTATTGCTTTTTATGGTGTGAAGTAGAGTCCAAATTTAGTCTTCTCATGTGGAAATCCAGTTGTCTCGGCACAATTTTATTCTAAGCAGTTAAGTAATTGTATTTAAATAACTTTATTATTTCAAACACTTACGTGTCAGGGGGAAAAAATCCAGAGGTTGTTTTAAAACATGTAGGGCATAATCAGGACACTTCGTATTGTGGGTGACGATAGCATTTCAGGACAGGTATAAAAAACAAAATATGAAGTTGTTCCATTATTATTTCTTCCTCATACTCTAGATCATTCTACCTTTTTTCCTTTTACTATTGAAAAGTTAACTGTCCTTGCAGGTGCTGCTTTAAGGGAATTGTGAAACTGAATCATACAAACCATAACTTAAAAGACTCAATTATCATCATCATCAAAAATATTTAAATAGAACTGTCATCACGAAGTACGCATATGGACATATAAATGGAAAATGGACATCAAAATCATTTCTAATTCCACTTTAGAGGGAATGTAAGTCACCAAGAATCAATGTATACTTTTCAACCAATAGGTGGCGCTAAACATTTAGTCAGGATTTTATTCCTTTTCACGTTGAAGGTAATATACAGAACCATAGTCTCCCTCCCACTGGGAAAGAGACAGGGGGACCTAAAATCTTTGGGAGAAAATGGACTCTTTTCATCCTAGTCACACTCAAATTGACAGTAAGTGAAAGCAGCTTTCAATGAAACTCATACCAACAAGGACATATTCTCGGATTTGAGAAGCCCCAATATCCAACAAAAAAAGCCCTTCTTACTGCTATTCAGATAACCCTTCCAGCCAAGGATGTAATCAGACCCTCTGGAATCTACTGAAAAAGATACGGGAAAACTCCAGGGGTGTTTGTCTTTATTTCTTGAAGACTTAAAAGAAGACTAATGCAGGAACAGCAGAGAGAGCTCTACATTTACATTTGACTCCAGGTTAGATAGTTCTAGAACCAAACAAATGATTGAGAACAAGATGGAATTCAACTGCTTATATGTATTTTTTTTTTTAAAGATTGTATTTATTTGACAGAGAAAGACACAGTGAGAGAGGGAACACAAGCAAGGGGAGTGGGAGAGGGAGAGGGAGAAGCAGGCCTCCCACTGAGCAGGGAACCTGATGGGGGGCTCTATCCCAGAACCCGAGGATCATGATGTGAGCAGAAGGCAGACAACGACTGAGCAACCTGGGTGCCCCAATCGCTTATATGTATTTCCTGTATTATTACAACACTGGTTAATTTGATCACTGGATTAAACATTATACATATGTTTATGCCCGTACAAATGCACACATCCTATTGATTATTGTTACATTAATATTGGAAAACAAAGTGTCTAAAAACTGACTTTTTACATTAAAAAGCTACACATTACAGCCATATATATATTGGGCAGAATGTTTTGGATCAACTGTGTTTTTATCTATGTTGCCTTAGACCACTGAGGGTTTGTACTTTGTTTCAAACAAGTAAGCCCCATGCTGTCATTTAATCTAACATACAGTAGAACAGAAATCTAATATGGACGATTAACCCACAAAACAAAACAGCCCTGGACTTTCAACCCATCCCTAGAGTCTGTTCAACTCTTTTTATAAAAGTCTTGGCTTTGGATAAACTTGCAATACTATGAGAATTGTCCCAGGGTCCTGACCCAAATGCTGAACCTTTTTAGTTTTAGAACCTCATCTTAGTCCTAGACCAGTCCAGCTTTGGACTGTTTTTTGTTTGTTTGTTTGTTTGCTTGCTTTCAACCTTTTCCTGACTTCTGTGAATGAGAGCAAGCTTTCTTTATCGATATCTCAGTATGTTTGGTGAAGGTAAAAAATCCTGCATTCTTTATTTTGTTATTCCTGAAGTACAACTTACTACCAAGGTAGGTGTCCAATCCTCCACTCCCTAACGCCACTCCCCACACACACCATTTGGAATATTCTCAAGCATAACATCGTAGAGTAGAAAGTATCCACTATGTTGACTACCACTGCATGGAAAATACATGGATAGAATCAGCAAAATATTTCCTAATGTTTCCAGGTAATGCAATGCATGAAGTTTCTTCACAACTTTTTTTTCCTTCCAGTGAGAAAAGCTAAACATTTAAAATTTCAAATGAATTAAATTCCAATCAAATACACTAAGATTTTCCTGGTTCACTTAAAATTGTATTGGTTCATTTTTAATTTACTCCCACTCATCTTTAGCAAGTTAGGTTTGTTCATTTATTTAGCATTTATAAGGAGCTCTTGTCCTTCTGGGCAGGACTCCATTGGACATCAAATATACTTACATTCTTATCATATCCCAGGGAACTACTTGAAGGTAGGAGAGCTTTTGGTACGTGGAATAAATTCTCATGCTTACCTAATAGTGTTTTTCAAAGTGGGGTTCTTAAGTCTTAGGAAACCTCAGGCATTCTTTGAGATCTACGGATATTCTATGCATATAATAGTTTTTGCTTTTGATTGGTTAAAATTATATGTATGTGTAGATATGTATATGTATGTATATATATGTATGTGTATATATATGAGATATATAGATATGTTTATCTCATGAAGATAACGACCTTATAAGCAATCTCTGACACTCCCTTTCAGTTTCAGTGTGATCGGGCTGAATTTGTGTTTAGGCACAATGTCACCAAGCAATACTACTTTAAACATAAAGGAAAAAAGAAACTGGGTGGGGTGGCGGGGTAGGGAGCCCTGTGCTTTTCTGCTGGTTGAAATCACACCCCCCATAGGTCTTCAAATAGAATTAAAATGATGCTTAGTAGTTTCTAAATGTCATTTAAACTTTTCCATTTAAAAATACTGCTGGTTTATAGTACATTTGAAAAATAGTCCCATATCAAATAGTTGGCATTTCTTTTTTTTTTTTTTTTAAGATTTTATTTATTCATTTGACACAGAGAGATCACAAGTAGGCAGAGAGGCAGGCAGAGAGAGAGAGAGGAGGAAGCAGGCTCCCCGCGGAGCAGAGAACCCGATGCGGGACTCGATCCCAGGACCCTGAGATCATGACCTGAGCCGAAGGCAGCGGCTTAACCCACTGAGCCACCCAGGCGCCCAAATAGTTGGCATTTCTTAAAACTGCAATGTCTTTATGTTGATCATTTCTATGCAAATTGTATTTCATGTACCTAACAGGTGTGGTTACCTAGCATTTCTTGTGCCTGAATCAGAAACTTCACTTTGGAAATGGCTAGCAGGGAGTATGTTACTAAAATCCGTGCCCAAAATATATCCATTAATTGGAATAAAGTGTGCTACATAATTTTTTGTTGGTGGATGTTGTGGTGTTTAAGATACATAGGAATTAGGAGGATTACTTGAGCCTTTTGTTCTACATGAAGAAATTACAGGATTTTTAATTCCTTTTTTAAAGTCTTGGGGCTCAGTAGAAAGAGGATATAACACATGTGCCATACAGTAGTTGAAAAACCCAGAGAGGTCTGGGACAGCACTCTGTAAGCAAACACTAGCATTTCAGTACAAAATAATTTTGATTTTCAGTGGTTTGCTTGTGTATTTTGATTTTAGAATCTCAGGCAAGGGACTGTGGGCCAGCAGAAGGATCCATCCCACTCAGGTGGGCTTCCCATCATCATGCAAGTGCACTTACCACAGAGCAAGCTATCCTTGGTCTGGGGACAGAGAAAGAGAGAGGGTTTCTCTGGGCATAAATTCCAAAGAGGCAGATTTTTTGAGTGCTAGCTAGAGCAATTAAATCTGGCTAATTTAAGAAAGAAAAAAAAAAAAAAGAATGGATTAGAGCAATATGGGTGACTAAAAAAGCCTGAAGGACAAGCTGAACCATCAGAAAGGATAGACTCTTGGAGAAGCAGAGGAAGCAGGGTTCATGTGGGAGAACTGGATCTTGTTACTCTAGTCAAGACGGGGAGTGTAGATGAAGGGTCAAGATAGAGGGTGCCAACACCTGGGCTGTAGGTGGAGATGGGGCGATTTCCATCCCTGTCAATAATTCCTGTACCAAGACAGTATCCTGTAAGAAGCAACCCAGTTCCTGTGCTTTCCAGTCTCAACAAATAATGTATTATGAGCTCAGGGGGAAAGGAGCCAGTGAGAGAGCAGTAAGTATCACTTATGTACCATAATGTTAAAAGTCTAGTTTCAGGGGCACTGACGTGCCTCAGTCGGTTAAGCATCTGCCTTCAGCTCAGGTCATGATCCCAGGGTCCTTCTCCCTCTCCTTCTGCTACTCCCTTGCCTGTGTGCTCTCACTCTCTCTCAAATAAATTAAATAAATAAAATCTCTAAAAAGTAATACAATTTAAAAATATAAGTCTAATATCAAATCTTGATCTGCTGTTTATTGTGTGTGACATTGGGCAAATCGGTCTGAGCCTCTGTATTTATTTATTTTAAAGATTTACTTACCTATGTGGGAGAGAGAGCATTAGTGTGGGCACATGGGGGGAGGGGCTGAAGAGAGACATTTAAAGCAGATTCCCCACTGGGTGCCACACCCAACTCAGGGCTTGATCCCACGACCCTGAGATCATGACCTGAGCCCAAACCAAGAGCCACATGCTCCACCAGCTGAGCCACTCAGATGCCCCTGAGCCTCTCCTCTTGAAAACAGTAATAATGGTGCTCACTCCATGTGTTGTAGTGACATTCGCTGTGATGGTGGTGTCAGAGCACCTGGGACCAAGAGCCCTGTGGTGCTCACCAGCTGTGGTACTTCTGTGCACTTACACTGACCCTAATGTTCACCATGCCAGACTTCAAACTAAACAACTCACTAAACAGTGTCAACCTTCCAGTCATTCTGTCGTATCCTTAGCTACCCTCTCGAGGGAGAGCAGTTCACAAAGGTAAACACAGCAACCACACGAATGAATAGCTCCACATCAAAGCCGCTCCCAGAGAGGTGGTCTGCAGCAGGGGCTGGTTAAAATATCACTAAGAGGCTCTCTGAGGGCACAGTTTCTTTTCATTCTTTCCTTCCTTTCCCCCTTCTCACTTACCTTCCTTCCTTTCTCCCTTCCTTCCTTCCTTCTATTCCACTTCCAATGGCTCAGGTGGGTCCCCCAGTGCTGGGAACACTTGGGGTTTAGAAGTATAGTCCAGCTATGTTGCAAGATATTGCTAATTGATTCCCTTCCATTGAATATTATTAGTTATTTCACTAAAATTAAATAACCTGGAAAAAGACATATATTTAAATACCTACTCCTATATATTAAAAAATAATTTTTTTAAACCTACATCACAAGACAAAAAAAAGAAAATGAGTGTTCTGAAAACATGCAAGTCCATCAGGAGAGCAGTGAAATAGGGAAATTCAGTCCAGCCATTTCTCACCAGATGCTCTGCAGCCTTCCCTTATTTCTCAAGAGGCAACACAAGTTCGGGGGTTGTAGAGATCCAAATTTGATAAATTTGGTGGATGAAAGAGTTTGGAAGAAGAAAGGAAGAAAAGATGGTCCCGAAATGCTGAATCCTCAAAGAACAGCTTTTCCCTCGGCTTCCATGTGTCTTCACCGCCTGCCAGGCATCCGAGGATGGACAGAAAATCCCGATTGCTTTTTCTCCTTGCCTCACTGCGTCTGAATTCACGGAGGTAGAAGAATCCCATGTTCTCAGTGCAGAGGGTAAAGTGGGACAGGGTAGAGGGGCTTCTTGTCCTGGAAGGGGCTGGGCTGAGGAGGAGTGGCAGCATGGAATGTGCCTGCTGGCACAGAAAGATCCAAGGTGCAAATGTGCTAGGAAAGTACCCCTGAAAGGGAGCAGTATGATGCTTAAGAAACACTGGCAGCCTCATTATGACATTTACTGTTTTCAGTGGTAAAGGCTACGGTTTTCATCCAAGAAGCCCTTAATTGGACGTGGCTCTAGCGCCTGAGCATCTCAAATTCCTCCCCATAAAGAGAGGTTTTCTCTATTACTGTGTGATCTACTTTCTCTAAAATAAGCAATCAGATAATCCCCAACCCAACCCAGGCAAATTGCGCTATTCAGCCCCCTGGATAAGAGATTAGTTAGAACAGACCTCTTCTGAACAATCAAAGTAAATCTGAGGAATGTTTAAAGATTTAAGAGGTATAGACTGCCAGACTTTGGCATGGGTGGTGACAGGACCGGTCACTAAAGGACTAAGAAAGGTCACTAAATCTAAGGGACGAACAGGGCTCGCTCCAAGCTGCTCTTGTGGTAGATGCCACGGACTGGGGGGTGGGGGGAAGGGGCAGTGGATTGAGGCCACAGTCTTGATGTTTCTTGGGGCAAGGAGAGGAATTGGGCTGTCCCGCTGCAGAGAGATGATTATGCTGGGTGCCGGTGAGGGCAGCTGAGTGGGAAGCAGGGAAGTCTACAGGGCCATGGCAAACATCCCCTGGCTTAGGAAGACCAGGGGAGTAAAGAGGGAGGCTTGTCACCGAGCGTACTGAGAACAAGGCTGTTTTAGCTGTTGATTTGTTCTAAGGGCAGCCCAGACAGGGACCGTCCTGTACGAAGGTACTGATCACAGCCAAAAATGAATCAGAATCTGGAAATACAATATGTCTCGCTGAAACATGTCCAGATCTCAAGAACATTTCTTTTTCTTCAAATCATTCTACCGATTGCATCCTCTCGTCGTCCTGGTAACTGCCCTTTGATTTAATTTTTGCACTCTGTGTGTTACGGTCCCACCCAGCCTAGTTTTATTCTCCATAATTCACACGGGTGTGGATTCCCCTCAGGTTGTCTCAAATATCCTGAGAGAAGGCCCCGGTTTTTTTTATGGTTGTTCCCTCAGTAGAACTCCTGGCTAGAATGGGTGAAATTCGGCCTTTGGATACATTCTAACTCTGGTATTTATTATAAGAGTGTCAGACTTTAATTGTATTTATGAAAGGAAAACCAATATGATCGTCATTGAGCAATCCATAAAATAATTCCTGATATGAAAAAGGGGAGTTTGGGGTTCTGAGCTTTCGAAAGGGATAGTCTCTTAGTCTATGAGAAAAATGCTTAAATCCCCAAAATCAGTTTGTATGTGTAGACCATTTTATCTTTTTTTTTTTTTTTAAAGTATGCTCCATGCGCAGTGTGGAGCCCAATTCGAGACTTGAGCTAATGACCCTGAGATCATGACCTGAGCTGAGATCAAGAGTTTGACACTTGGGGCGCCTGGGTGGCTCAATGGGTTAAGCCTCTGCCTTCGGCTCAGGTCATGATCCCAGGGTCCTAGGATGGAGCCCCACATCAGGCTCTCTGCTCGATAGGGAGCCTGCTTCCCCCTCTCTCTCTGCCTGCCTCTCTGCCTACCTGTGATCTCTCTGTCAAATAAATAAACGAAATCTTTAAAAAAAAAAATCTTTTACGGCTTTGGAAAGGTCTTTAATGACTTTGAGAAGGAACATAATATAATTTACAACTTAAACTGAGAATTTAGAGCAATTAAGCTTTATCCAGTAAACATCCAAATATTTTTTAAATTTTTATTTATTTATTTTTAAAACTATTTTATTTATTTATTTATTTATTTGAGTGTGTGTGTGTGTGAGAGAGAGAGAGAGAGAGAGAGAGAGAGAGAATGAGCAGGGTGGGGAGAGGTAGAGGTAGAGGGAGAATGGGCCCGATGTGAGCGGAATCCCAAGATCCTGGGATCATGAACTGAGCCAAAGGCAGACATTCAACTGACTGAGCCACCCAGGTGCCCCCAAATATGTTTTTAAGTAGATAGGTTATTAGTATTTTAATTAATTAGTATAGTATTTTAATTAATTACTCACTTTTCTGACGGATCTAGAACTTTCTTTCAGTATAATTGGCTCATGGTAAGAAATACATAAACTGGCCGACCTCCAACAGGGCTTTCTAATGTGAACTATTTAAATATTTGAACTATGTGCTTAAGTATAGTTATATATAATCAAACTTCAAATTCTTAGTAGAACTCTTAACCAAAAATTTAGTAAGAAATCGAAGAAGAAAGGCTACCATGTACTCTATTTCCTTTCAAAAACAATTCCTAGATACTGCTGGAGACGAGAGTTTTGAATCTGAATGTTTCCATGGAGACGCTACCGCAGTGCACATTCTACAACACACACTCTCTGGAACTCAAACCTGGAAGTGTGATGAACTGAATGGACAAACTGATGCCGCGTTCCCTGGCAACACAGCCCCGGGCATCTTCCAGCCAGTTGGCCCTATGAAAGAGATAAGCCATTTCAGCCCAACATATCTGTATCCAGCATTGGAATGCATCCAAAGGAAACACGAAAGACTTCTGACATCAGAAAACATCTGTTGACTTTGGAGCATCCATATCGATGTCAGCCTGCTTTGTGGGGGTAAAAGGAATGTCAAGTATGAAAAAAAAAATCAAGAGGAAATGGGGAAAGAAAATTCCAAATTCTTCTCTTCTGCCATTAATTAGGTTAATTTTTCTCTTTTAACTTGGCCTCAGAAACAATTCTAGGATAGTATTTTCAGGGTTCCACTCCCTTAAACACAAACCTGGTTAGAGGTATTTTAAAAGATCAATAGTTACATGACGTCAGTCCCCGAATTTGGCCTAAAGTGGTCATAGCAACCACCAATAATGCTTGCTATTATAAGGAAGTAGTCAGTTTTCAAAATGTTTGGTAATATTTATCTAAATATTTTTATATATTATTTGTAACAGGAGGTATTGAAATTAAGGTTCTTAAAATGGCCCTTCATCTGAGTTCAGTAGAGTCAGAAGAAACATGAGAAGACTTCTGGGGGAAAAAAGACCCATAAATTTTTATCCTTAATTGTTAGATGAACATAAAGTTAGTGTGCTGCTTTTCAGAGTCCTCTTTCTCTGCCTGGTGGTGTTTCCTGAGGACCTGTCACAGTCTTCACTTCCCCTGTACACAACCTCCCTCCTCTAGCTCATCTACTCCCACGAGTGCTGAGAACTCCCAACCGACCCAGATTCTTTCCTGAGCCCTGAATTGTTGTGTTCAACAGCATGCAAGACACTTACATGTTAGTCTTCCAAAAATGGAACCAAGGCACGCCAAAAATGTACTAATGTTCAACAAGATTCCAGGATATAAGACCGATTTTAAAAAACTTGGTTGTATTTCTATACTTAGTTACGAATAATCCTGAAAGGAAAATAACAAAACTATTTCATTCCCAATATCCTCAATGACGACAAGATACTTTGGGATAAATTTAACAAAAGAAGTTCAAGCACAATGAAACCTACAAAATATTATTGAGAGAAAGCAATTAAATAAATAGAAACGAGCCCATGCTCATGGGTGAAATATTTAATATTACTATGATAGCAATACTCTCCAAATCAATCTACAGATTCAGCATAATCCACTTCAAAGTCCCAACTGATTCATTTACACAAATTTACAAGCTGATCCTAAAATTCGTATGGAGATTCAGAGGATTCAGACAGCCAAATCAATCTTGAAAAAGATAAACACAGTTGGAGAACTCAACACTTCCCAATTCCAGAACTTTCTAAAGAGTTTCTAAAAGGCTACAGTAAATAAGACTGTGTGGTACTGACATATGGATAGACATATGGATAAAGAGAATAATCTTGAGAGTCCACAAGTGAACCCATATATTTATGGTTGGTTGATTTTGAACAAAGATGCCAAGACCATTCCATATAGGAAAGAATAGTTTTTTCAACCCATGATTCTGAATACCCACCTGCCAAGGATGAAGTTGAACCTTTTCTTCATACCCTATATAAAAATTAACTCAAAATGGATCAAAAATCTAAATTTAAGAGCTAGATCTATAAAACTTACAGATAAAACATAGGCTTAAATCTTCATGATCTTAGATCGGATGATGGTTTTTTAATGTAGCATATGCTACAAAAGGAAACAGATGAATTGGACTACATCAAAATTAAAAATTTCTGTGCTTAAAAGGACACAATAAAAAAAGTAAAAAGGCAACCCACAGGATGGGAGAAAATATTTGCAAATCCTATAACTGATAAGGGTCAAAATTCCAAATAAAGACCCCTTATAACTCAATAACAAAAAGACAACTCTATTTAAAATAGGCATATGTAGGTTTAAATGTGTTTGTATTCTGGGGTGCCTGGGTCGCTCTGATTTTGGCTCAGGTCATGACCTCAGAGTCCTAGGATCAGAGCCTGCATCTGCATTGAGCTCCATGCTCAGCTGGGAGTCTGCTTGTCCCTCTCCTTCTCCTTCTGCCTCACCCCCTACTCATGTTCTCTCTCTCTCTTTGAAATGAATAAGTAAAATCTTTTTAAAAATGTATTTGTATTCCCTGAGAATGTATTCATTTTAGGTTAAAAGCAATTCATGTATATTCTAAATATTAGGCAGGAATCAACCTATAATTTAAAAATTTCCTTGAATAATTCATAAAGTGAATAATTCAAATACTGATAAATGAGAATTGGCAGTACAATACAGTAGTAACTCTATATATTTTAGAAAAAAATTAAGACAAACTCTTGTCAACTTTTTCCCCTTAAAATTTTGTTCTCCGTCTAAAAAATAATAATAATAAAATGGGTATATGACTTGAATACACATTTCTCCAAAGAAGATACATGAATGCCCAAAAAGCACATGAAAATAAGCCCCGTATTATTTGTTATTAGGATGATACAAATCAAAACCACAATCAGATACCAGTTCACAAGTACTAGGATGACTATACTGAAAATGAAAGACAATAGTAAGTGTTGGTGAGGATGTGGAGAAGTCAGGCTTCATTCTACAGCAGCCACTTGGGAAAACAGTCTGGTAGTTCCTTAGAAAGTTAAACAGAGTTACCAGATAACCCAGCAATTCCACTCTATGTAGGCATATACCCAAGAAAATTGAAAATATGTGTCTACACAAAAATTGGTACACCAATGTTCATAGTAGCACTATTCACACTAGCCAAAAAAAATGGAAACAACTCAGTGTCCATCAGCTAATGAATGACTAGACAAACTGTGGTCTGTCCACACTGTGGAATATTATTCAGCCATAAAAAGACATGAAGTACTGATAGATGCCACAATGTGGATGAACCTTGCAAACATGCTAGAGGAAAGAAGTCAGACATAAAGACCATATTTTATTTGAAATATCAAAAATGGGCAAATCTATGGAAACAGAAAGTAGGCTAGTGATGGCCAGCGGCTATGGATATGGGCCAACAGAGTGTGACTGCTAATGGGTTGGGGTTTTTTGGACATATGATAAATAATCTGGAATTAGATTGTGGAGTTGGTTTGAAAACCTTGTGAATATACTAGAAGCCATGAATTATATATTTTAAAAGGATGAATATTATGGTATATAAATTATACCTCAGTTTAAAAAAAAAAATCAAAAGGGAAGGAAGAACTTCCCTAATTCCAAAACTCTTCCTTCTTGTACTTTTTCTGTCTCCAGAAACTCTGAGTCATGTGGACTTCTTTCTTCTCTTTACCCCACATTCCCTCCATCTTTATATCTTTCAAGTATCTTGCATCTATCACTTCATCTCCACTCATACTACCCGACTTCATAATGCCTTCGTTTCTCACCCACTGACTGCAGCTGGTCCCCATGCTTCCAATCTTGCCCTTGCCCAGTTCTATGATTTTACCGAGGGGAATGATCTTTCTAATATATGTGATCACATTTTAAATTAAACCAAGATATCAACTTATCTTTTATCTCCCTTTGAGGCTTTGATTTTTTTATGCACATGAGTGAATATATATGATTCTGGAGACACAACAATGAAAAAGCATGATCCCAGCTTAGGAAACTTGTAGTCTCGTCTAGAGGGAGTCTCCAAAAATTATGCAGGTGATGAAGATCTAACTGGCTAAGAGCTGCAAAAGGCACATGATCAGGAAGCCTGTGGGGAGGGAGCAGACACCTCTCAGGATAGTGAATCACCTCTCCGAGCTGATTCTTAGAGAATGAATAGGAATTATTCAAGTACAGGAAAAGAAAGGAAATTCCAGAAAAAGAGGTGCCTTATGCAAGTCTGGGAGTAAGAAAAATCATGGACCTTAGGGACTTCTGAGAAGACGTGGAAAAGCCCATCACCAAGGGTCTTATAAGGTCACATGCTTGTAGCCAAGTCTCTTGTGAAAATGAAAAATATCACCTCAGATGGATTTCAATGAAAAAGGGACTCTGTAACTGAAAAGACTGGGACTAAGTGGTTTGAGCAAGTGTGAATCCAAGTGCTCCCACGCGTCTAAGGTCTGTGTGGCTCGGTCTGCTCTGTTGACCCTTCTCTGTTGGTGAGTCTACAGTCCCAAGTCCAGATGACGCCCCGCAGCTCCGGGCTCAGATTCCCCAGGGTACAAACCCAGCAGAAGGAGATCATCGTGGCCAGTAGCTCCAGAGATTGGTTTTTCACTGGGCTGATGGAGACAAACATCCAAGCCTGATTCAATCAATCACTGTTCTGGAGGGACCACATTCCCTTGTTCCTCGGCCCCGGAGCTGGCTTAATGAGAGGAGGTGGATCAAAGCAAAGTAAGGGACAGCGTTGGGAGGGAAGGTTCCTTCCCCCAGCTTCAGTCAGGCACAGTGAGCAGAGCTAGGGGGAATGGGTAACAGATGGGGTAAAATAGCAGTGGCCCCTGAAACCATATGACCCTGCTTGTTTCCTTCCAGCGGGCAGTGGGGCCATGGAACTGTGTGCGACAGATGATCCCTAGTGGAGACAGGGAGGGCAGCAGAGGACAAGGACACTGCCTTGGATCAGTTGTATTAATGCAAGTGACATTGTTGCTGAAATTAAAATCCTGTCTCTACAAATGAGGAATATTTGAGGGGGTGCCTGGGTGGCTCAGTCAGTTAAGCTGCCAACTCTTGGTTTCGGCTCAGGGCATGATCTCAGGGTTGTGAGATGGAGCCCCGTGCCCAGCTCTGCACTCAGCGGGGGGTCTGCTTGAGATTCTTTCTCCTTCTTTCCCTCCCTGCTCCCAGCTCATGCCATTTCTCTCTCTTTCTAATAAATAAATATTAAAGAAATAATACTTGAATGTGAACAATGAGGTGACAGGACATAGGTAAGTGGTTAAAAGTGGCAGCTGTGGGGTGGGGGTCTTAGTGAGGAGGGGAAGTTGAGTGTGACCCCAGGTGCAAAGCTTGGACAGCAAATACTGAGCATGGACTGGCACCCAGGAACAGAAGCTGCTCTGGACAAGGAGAGAGTGAGTTCTGTGACATCACTGTACCTGCATGACAATCCCGAGTACAGTGGATATGTAGGTACCTAGAGTCCCTAGTCTGAAGCTCAGGGCGAGACCCAGGTTTGTGTGGCTCCGGCTGCACATTCATCTGGGATGAGCCCTGCTAAGCAAAGAGATAGAACGATGAGGAATACCTATTCTTGTTTCTTAAGGAAACTGTGAGTCACAAGGGATGGGGGCTACATCCACAAACAGTAGGCAGCAACAGAGCTAGAGGAAGGGTACCCACAGGAGATCCTGCCCCTGCCTTTGAGTTACCCCAAGAACCAGGGAAGGCTTTCCTCATGAAGAAACCTTGAGACTCAGTCAGAGACAAAATGCTTCAGGAGATGATGAGACTCAGAATAAATTAACGTCTAGATAAGTCAAAATATTGTCTGGAAGTCTGTGTTCTCCCTATTCAGTTGGCCTCCTCTAAACAAAGATAACTGGCAGCTGGCTTCTCTCACAAGGGACTGGGAACCAGGACCAGCTACCCAGGACTGAAGTGAGGAGCCCATGGAGTGACTGCAGGGGGGAATGTAGTTTGTGATGTCTGAAAGTATTGGCTTTCTACACGAAGATCAGCAATGGCTCTGTGGTCTCCCCTCAGGGAATAAGACTGAGCATCCCTGGGAGAGAGGGCTCCTCTGACCAAAGACCCTGAAAAGTGAGCCACCACCGGAGCTCACTGAAATCCAACCCTACCTCCTCCTTTCAGTTTTCACAGAAAGCGTAGGGAAAAGATACCAGTTAGAGAGCTTGTCCCTGGTTGGCAGGGGAGCAGAGAGGCCGAGTCTACGCAGGCCAGGCTGCTGTGGAAGTACTCTGGAAGGAGATTCTTGTGGGGGGTCCTGTAAAAAGCCAAAGCACTTGATTTAACCCCAGAGCTCCAGTGAATCTTTGTTGTTCTCCATCTCCAGAAAACGCCAAGCAGGGACTTATGAGGTGCTCCTTAGCACGGCCTAAGGAGAAATAAAAAAGTTTACTTCAGGACTGAAAACAGTCCGGAAACCCCTGAGAAGTGCTGCCTGTCACCACGAGGAAACGCAAAACAGGAGGCAACATGTTTGTGTTGGGCAGATGGGAAATGGCTCTCTGTATTTCCATAGGTGATTATAACATCATCAAGGAAATGTGAGAAAGCCATTAGTGTTGCATGAATGCCCACTAATCTGTCTGTTTTTAAGTTCAAATGGATTAAACCACAGTTTCATGCATCATTTTTCAGAGTAGGCATAAGTGACATTTGACTTTTGCTAATTCACTGTTCATTTCAATATGCGTTACTCCTGAATATGCCATTTTTAAAAAGATTTTATTTTTAAGTCCTCTCTACACCCTTCACAGGCCTCGAACTCACAACCCTGAGACCAAGAGCCTCATGCTCCACGGACTGAGCCACCCACGTGCCCCGTTCATGAGCCATTTCTAATTTATCTCTAAAATTAAGACTAACATAATAAATACACGGGATACTGATATTTCAAAGAAAAGAGCTTGGCCATGACTAATATTGTAATTATACAAACCAAAGTTCTTGTCATAATCTGTAGGGTTTGTCAATATTTATTTGAATGGTCAACTGTACGGAGGATGTGTATTGACTTGCAGGCCAAGGGTGCTAGAAAAATAAGGAAGCACAGCGCTTCCTTTCTTCTGTGAGATCTGTGCAAGCGCTGTCTGTGGGGAGCTCCTGGCTGCTCAGCAATTACCCTGTTCTATGTATAGCTTTGTTGATCTTCATGGTTCTCTAAAAGGCACACACCCAGGGTTTTGTTTCAAATGAATAACGTCAACAGACAGACTGTCTAATAAACCTGAAATGTTGGCGTAGGGATGGAGAGAAAAGGGAGATCTTTGGGTGATTTAGGTCGTTTTTCTTCTTGACCTTGGGGTCCTTCTGTCTCAGACTGATTGGAATCTCCTTCTCGTGTTCAACTAATGAACGTGTGGAATGCCAGCTGGAATGAAGTAATTACTACCTCTTGCATTTGAGAGAATGATGGTGTCTTACCCTTGAGAGAGACTGTGGGTTAGATGAACTGGCCCTAATATGATCATTGGTTTATTCCTACGTGGATCTCTTAGGGTCACACTGAAAAATGCCACTTAGCAGCTCTCTAAGTTACCTAGCTGTGATCTTAATTGTGTGCAGGTTAGAAGAAGACCACATCTTTGCAAATGAATGCCACCAAACAGTTTGGGGCTCCTCTAAATAAGAAATTCCAGCTAGCACTTTCTGTAACAGCTAGCAACCGTGGTTGGTTTTAAGTGCTTTAGCTCCCTTAATCCTCACGGAAACCCTGTGACTGAGGCCAGAGAGACCCAGCAACTGGCTCTAGGTCACACAGGAGTTGGCATATGGTGCAGCTGGAAGAGGAAGCTAGGCAGTGTGAGAACAGTCTTGACAGCTAACACTAAATTGCTTCTAGGTTGTACTGTCTATTCTGTGTGCACCAACCTGCCTTCTTCCACCATTTGTAAACATACACAAAAGATGGTTGACTAGCCCATTATCACATGGGGAGCCAACCCAGTTCTCTTAAACTGGATGGGCTCATGGATCTGAAAATATGTCCAGGACTTTGGGAAATGTCAAGGGTACCATCTTTCGGATGGGCAGAGAAGCAGGTGATGTGTTGGAGCAGAGGATTTGCTTCAGCTGGGAAGCCCGCACTCCAGTCCTGGTTCTTTTCCAGGCCAGCTGTGTGATCACAGAGGACTCGCCACCCCTGCTGGGCAAAGATTTCCTGGTGCGTCCAGTAAAGAGCTGACCCACAAGAATCCTCCACTCCCTTCAGGCTCAAACACTCTATAAGTCCGTAGTGCAAGGTTTGAGGGATTTGACAACATGTAAAGAAAGCAGGTGGCAGTTAAGGAAGGTTAATAGCCTAAACACTAAGTTTGACAGAAATGTCCCATTTCCTGTCCACAAATCCATCTCCCGCTGAGGGACAGTCATTGGCCAGGACTGATCAAACCTCGTTGGGGTGTTAGAAGCTGTGAAACTACTTCTTTCTAAATGCTTAGTTAATAGTTTGGTACTGGAAGAAGTCTAAAAACAGAAATGGAGACTCCTAGGTCTGACAGGAGGATATAGATGCACAGATTTCTCTACTGGTCTGAATAATCGGTGGGAGAGTACTTTGAACATGAAGTTGATTATAATCATGTCTGTGCAAAACACTTAGTTTCTTTTATGTTCTGCTGACTTTAAAATGATTCAATGTGCTGTTGTCTTCCAAAACTAAGCAAGTATTCCTAATGGGTCCAAGGAGAAGGCATATCTTACTTGTAAAACATTATCACATAACACTTCCCTCAACCTTTAGATCTATTTCACTCACTAGATAGCTTATTATGAAACAGCTACAACTCCAATTCTGGAGAAAGACTTCATTTAAGAAAAGTGAAGGATTTGTAAGCTCAACATTCATGTTCTGGTACAATTTTAAAACTATGATTAAATGTAAAGCTGTATCGCTCTTTAACCAAAGCCATTACCAGTGGTAGCCTTGATCTCTTATATGTTTTTTGAACAAGAATTTTTTTCTGATGTTTTACACCAGAGTGCTGAGGTTTGGCATAGGGACTTATTAAAATCCTGTATAAATGCCTCAGATGGAAGAAATTGAATATAACAACTGGGGTCCTAGAGGCATCTCATCAGTACCCTAAACCAAACTCAGAATTATTGGAACTATTTCATGGAACAATTGAGGTGTCGGCCGATTTTGTTGCTAGGAAGACACATACATCCAGAAAAGACAGTTTCCTATTGTACTGTGGAAGCTCTGGCCTTTTGACCCAGAAGTGCCTTTCAGAGAAAGCCTGCAAGGATCTGGAGTCAGGGTGGACACACACTTGAGAAACAATATAAAGAAGGCGGCATGAGCATGGGCTCTGAGAAGAATCGCGAAGCCACATCCTGTCAGGGTTTCCTCTCGTTCCTGTATTTCTTTTTCCCCATAGCTCCTTATTGGCAGCAAATTGACTATTCTTTGGTACTGTTCTCTGTACACTCTTTCCCACAATGCTTTCCCTTTTTATTTCTCTATCTCCCTCATCTGCCTCTCGGACCATTTCCGCCAACTACCTCACCTGGTTTTCCTTCTCTTACCCCATGAGTTCTTTTATCCCAGGATCTTTTTCCCTTGGAATCCTGGTCCGCATTGCTAATCTAGGAGGGGAGGCAAACGAAGGCCCAGGAACAATCCTAGATTCCTTGGTGAGAGGAAATTTCATTTCATCTGCATCACCCAATTTATGTATTTTGTGATTCTCTCTCTCAAGGAGAAAGCAATTCCATACTCCCATCTTGATTGAAGTGTGAAGAGGAACGGATTCCTCTGCTGTTGGTTCAGTGAGCAAACAAGGGAGCACTGTGTGGATGTACCCCGCAGGCCCAGCTAATTCAGTTGCACCCCTGTTAGTGAGCCTGGAAGCTGCCAGGCCCAGAGGAGGCACAGCCCCACACTCACAGTCTCCTGGGGAAACAGACGTGTAAACAAATATCCACAGTACAGCAAGATGTGATAACCGCTGATTCAAGTGGATTTCTGAGTTTGCAAGATAAAGTAAGCAAATGTGCCTTGGGCTGAGAGAGAGGGAAGATCCCAGAGAGAACCTGACCTTTAAGAAGAAACCTGGAGGGCGCCTGGGTGGCTCAGTGGGTTAAGCCGCTGCCTTCGGCTCAGGTCATGATCTCAGGGTCCTGGGATCGAGGCCCGCATCGGGCTCTCTGCTCAGCAGGGAGCCTGCTTCCCTCTCTCTCTCTCTGCCTGCCTCTCCATCTACTTGTGATTTCTCTCTGTCAAATAAATAAATAAAATCTTTAAAAAAAAAAAAAAAGAAGAAACCTGGAAAAAACAATGAAGAGGAATATAGACAGGATGACTTGTGCTGATGAAGAGGGTATGGACACTCTGGACAGAGTGTACCACCTCCCCAAAGGCACAGTGGCACAGCAAAGCATGGCTAAGATATAAGGTCCAAGTTGGGGGTAGCGAGAGACCCAGCTGGAAAAAAAGGTCAGTAGGGCCAAATAATGAAGGACTTCATGCACCGTAGGCTGGTTAAGAAGCATCAAATTCTCCTATACGTGAGGAGAAAGTGTGGAAGGTCTTTAAAAAGCCAAAGTGACAAAGGACAGGTGTTGGTCACTGTTGGAAAAATAACTCTGAAAGGCGAGGCCCACTGATCAATGGGGCTATTGCAGTAGTTCAGGAAAGGGGTGGTGTGAGCATGAATAAGGGGAGGAAAAGCAAGGGTAGATAGGAGAGCTGCTCTGGAGCTAGAACCGGATTTGTGGATGTATGGATTGTATATGTTGGGGGGATTGGAAGAAAGGGACTTCATAACTTTACAAGTTCGTAGTCATTGTTTTAAGGATTTCTAAACTTGTTTCATTTTTTCAAAGAGTTTATTAATTTATTTGAGAGAGAGAAAAAGAGAGAGAGCACGAGCTGGGGGGTGGGGAAGAGAGGGAAAGGGAGAAGCAGGCTCCCCGAAGAGCAGAGAGCCCAAAGTAGGGCTCAGTCCCAGAACCCCAGGATCATGACCTGGGCCAAAGGCAGACACTTAACCTCCTGAGCCACCCAGGTGCCCCTCTGAACTTGTTTCAAATAAATAGATAATAATGTTATTAACCCAAACGAAAGAGTGAGTTCGGGAAAGGGAAGTTCTTGAGGTTTAGCTGGATATGTTCACATTGAGTGCTTGTGGAACCTTAGCAGTCTTTTGGAAATAGGACCCAGAAGCTCAGGAAAGCAATGCAGTTTTGGACATCGTTGACCTATTGGCAACAACTGAAGCCAAAGATTTTGAATGAGACACCCCCAGGGAACTACATAGAGTAGTTGGAGAAATTAACTAGGTTGGAACCCTGAGAATCACCAATCCGTAAGGGCAAGGAGGAAGCAAAGGGGGAGTAGAAAGGCAAAAAGATAGAAAGAGATGATGAAAGGGTTGGTGTCTCAAACATCCAGGGGAGAAAGATTTTTAGGAAGGGAGAGGACACAATGTCAGAGGCTTAAGGGTGGTCACATAAGATAAGAAACCAACACTGAATTGGATTTTGAAAGGCAGAATTTGTGAATAATCGTACCAAGACAAGCTTCAGAAAAGTAGAAGAGGAAAGCATTCCAGAAAGTTGAGAGATGAGTGACTTGAGGAAGTCGGGGATGATGGGTATAGAGACCAGCCTTTTTCAAGCTCTTTGGTGTTCAGAGGACTTTACACTCCATGGTTATTGAGAGTCACCAAAAGGTTTTGTGTGTGTGGATTAGATCTATCAGTAGTAACCATGGCAAAAATTAAAATAGAACTTTTCAAAGTAGTTATTAATCCATTGAAAACTAACAGATCTATTCTAGGCTACAAAAATAACGTGGTTTTTTTGTGTGTGAGGAAAACATGTGTTCCCAAACATAGGAGCTCCTTTGGGTTTAGTGAAAATGTTCTAAAAAGGATTGTGGTGATGAACACAACTGTATGAATATACTCAGAAACATTAAACTGTATACTCTAAATGGGTGAAGTAATTGTATGGTGTGTGAATTAAATTGCAATGAAATGGTTAAAAAAAGGAAAAGAGTAAAAGCACAGGGTATTTAATATATATTTATGGAATGATTAAAGTACCAAGTAATAAATGCTTATTGAGTAATTTAGTAAAACTAAACTTAATATCATTCTACTCTCAAACACACACACACAAATACAAACAAAAAAAATTGAGGCTTTTCTCCTTGGGGTTAAGTGTGGGCCTTTGGAAAAAGAGACTTCCTACTTTTTCTTGTGGAAATAAATTAATGGTATAGGATTTTATATCCCCTTCCCTATCTTTTTATTTTTATTTTTTTTTAAAGATTTTATTTATTTATTTGACAGACAGAGATCACAAGTAGGCAGAGAGGCAGGCAGAGAGAGAGAGAGAGAGAGAGGGAAGCAGGCTTCCTGCGGAGCAGGGAGCCCGATGCGGGGCTCGATCCCAGGACCCTGAGATCATGACCCGAGCCAAAGGCAGCAGCCCAACCAATGAGCCACCCAGGCGCCCCTCCCTATCTTTTTAAAAAACGAGTTTGTTGAGGTATGATTTGCTTGTTCCAGATATTTCATGTAAATGGAATCATACAATTCATAGCCCTTTGTGAATGGCTTCTTTCCATTACCCATAATGTTTTCAAAGTTTCATCCATGTTTTAACATGTATCAGTATTTTATTTCTCTTTATTGCAGAATAATAATTCATTGTTTGTATACCACATTTTCTTTGTTCATTCGTCAGTTGGTGGACATTTGGGCTTTTCCACTTTCTGTCTGCTGCAGTGCTGCTGTGAACACTCGTGTGCAAGTTTTGTGTGGATGTATGTGTTCATTTTTTTTCAGGGATATATACCTATGAGTGGAATTGCTGGATCAGGGGCTCCTGGGTGGCTCAATGGGCTAAGCCTCTGCCTTCGGCTCAGGTCATGGTCTCAGGGTCCTGGGATCAAGTCCCGCATCGGGCTCTCTGCTCAGCAGGGAGCCTCCTTCCCCTCTCTCTCTCTCTCTGCCTGCTTCTCTGCCTACTTGTGATCGCTCTCTCTGTCATAAATAAATAAAATCTTAAAAAAAAAAAAAGAACTGCTGGATCATATGCTAACTCCACGTTTAACTTATTTGAGGAACTGTCAAATTGTATCTGAAATAGCGGCACCATTTTATATTTCCAACATTAGTGTGGGAGGGTTTCGATTTCTCCACATTTTTGTTAACATCTATTATCTGTCTCTTGATTAGAGCCACCCTCCTGGCTATGAAGACGTATCTCATTGTGGTTTTCCCCTCATGACTAATGATACTGAGCATCTATTTATGTATCTGTTGGTCATTTGTATGTCTTCTTTTTTTTTTTTTTTTTAAGATTTTATTTATTTATCTGACAGAGAGAGATCTAAAGTAGGCAGAGAGGCAGACGAAGTGGGAGGGGGTAGTAGGCTCTCCACTGAGCAGAGAGCCCAGTGCAGGGCTCGATCCCAGGACCCTGAAATCATGACCTGAGCTGAAGGCAGAGGCTTAACCCACTGAGCCACCCAGGCGCCCTTGTATCTCTTCTTTAAAGTAGTTTCTATTCAGATTCTTTATCCATATTTTAATTGGGCTCTTTTAATTTTTTTTTACTTTATTCTTTACTGTGATACAATATATGTAACATAAAATTTATTGTTTTAACCACTTTTAAGTATACAGTTCTGTGGCATTAAGTACATTTAAAGTGTTGTAAGACTGGGGCACCTGGGTGGCACAGTCAGAAGAGCAACCAGCTCTTGGTTTTGGCTCAGGTCATGATCTCAGGGTCATGGGATCGAGCCCCACATGGAACTCTGTGCTCAGCACTGAGAATGCTTGGGATTCTCTCTCCCTTTCCTTCTCCCCCTTTGGCTCATGCTATATATGTCTCTCTCACTCACCCCCTCTCTCTCTCTCAAATAAATAAAAAATAAATAAATAAAGTGTTGTAGGACTTTTTCATCTTCCCCAACTGAAACTCTGTGTCCACTAAAAAATAACTTATCCTCCCCTTCCTCCTGCTCCTGGAAACCACAATTCTACTGAATGTCTTCATAAATTTGACTACTGTAGATACTTTGTGTAGGTACTATAGGTACTTTGTATAAGTGTATAATACAAGAAGACAATGTTTGTCTTTTTGTGACTGGCTTATTTCACTTAGCATAATATCTTTAAGGTTGTCCATGTTGAAACATTTTTCAGAATATTCTTTTTAAGGCTGAATAATATTCCACTGTATGTTTTTATGCCACATTTTGTCCATCCACTCACCCATCGATGAACTCTTGGGTAACTTCCACTTTTGGTTATTGTGAATAATGCTGGCATGGATATCATGCACAACAAATATCTGTCTGAATTTTTCAATTCTTTTGTGAATATATGCAGAAAGGGACTTACTGGAGCATATTTTAATTCTTTAGGTTTTTAAGGAATCACCATGCCATTTTCCACAGTGGCCATACCATCTTATACCCCTACCAACAATGCAGAAGAGTTCCAAATTCTCCACATCCTTCCCAGCATTTGTTGTTTTCTGGTTTTGTTTTGTTTGTTTCTTACAATAGCCATCCTAAGGAGTTCAAAGTGATATCTTCTAGTTCTGAAGTGCATTTCCCTAATGAATTAGTGATGTTGAGCATCTTTTCATGTGCTTACTGGACATTTTGTGTATCCTCTTTGAAGAAATGTCTATTCAAACCCTTTGCCCATTTTTAAAATTGGGTAATTTGGAGTTTTTATTGTTAAATTTTCTTTTAATTATTGAGGGGTGAGAGTTCTTTAACTAGTCTAGAGTCAAGTCCTTCATTAGATATGAGATTTGCAAAATTTTTCTTTGGGTTGCCTTTTTACACTCTTTTTTTTTTTTTTTAAGATCTTACTTATTTATATGACAGGCACAGATCACAAGTAGGCAGAGAGGCAGGCAGAGAGAGAGGAGGAAGCAGGCTCCCTGCTGAGCAGAGAGCCCAATGTGGGGCTCAGTGACCTGAGCTGAAGGCAGAGGCTTTAACCCACTGAGCCACCAGGCACCTGCCTTTTTACACTCTTGATAGTATCTTTCCAAGTACAAAAGTTTTCAATTTGATGAAGTCTAATTTATCTTTTTTTTTTTTTAATTCTATGCTTGTGCTTTTGGTGCTGTATGTAAGAACTATTACATAACTTAAGATCAGAAAGATGTATATCTGTTTTCTACTGTTTATAGTTTTAGCTCTTACATTTAAGTCTTTGATTAATCTTGCATTAATTTTTCTATAGGGCATGAGGTAAGGGTCCAATTTCATTTTTTGGCAAGTGGATATCCAGTTGTCCCAGCACCATTTGTTGAAAATACTGTGCTTTCCCCTACTGAATTGTCCTGGCACACATTAAAAATCAACTGACTATAAATGTGAGGGCAGGGGCACCTGGGTGGCTCAGTGGGTTAAGCCGCTGCCTTCGGCTCAGGTTATGATCTCAGGGTCCTGGGATCGAGTCCCGCATCGGGCTCTCTGCTCAGCAGGGAGCCTGCTTCCCTCTCTCTCTCTCTGCCTGCCTCTCTGTCTACTGTGATCTCTCTGTCAAATAAATAAATTTAAAAATAAAAATGTGAGGGCATATTGTTGGAGTCTCAATTTGATTCCCTTGACATATGTCTAGCCTTATGTCAGTACTACACTGTCTTGATTACTGTTTTCCTGTAATGAGTTTTGAAATTGGGAGGTATGAATGAATCTTCTAACTTTGTTCTTCCTATCCAAGATTGTTTGGGCTCTTCTTGATCTCTTGAATTTCCACTGAATTTTATGATCTGCTTATAAATTTCTTCTAATGAGCCAGCTGGGACTTGATAAGAACTGAATTGAATCTGTAGGACAACTTGGGGAGTATTGCTATTTTAGCAATAGTAAGTCTTCTAATCCATGAACATGGGGTATTTTTCATTTTATTTAAGGCTTTTAAGTTTTTCTCAGCAAAGTTTTATAGCTTTCAGAATATAAATTTTACACTGCTTTCATTATTCCTAAATATTTTATTCTTTTTTTAAGTTTCTTTTTTTTTTTAAAGATTTATTTATTTGAAAAAGGGAGAGAGAGAAGAGGGACACAGGGAGAGAATCCCAAGCAGACTCCCCACTGAGCGCAGAGTCCTAACTGGGGCTCAATCCTGGGACCCTGAGATCATGATCCAAGCCAAAACCGAGAGTCAGACAGTTAACCACTGAGCCACCCAGGTGTCCTTTAAGTTTCTTTTTAAGTAAATTCTACCCAATTTGGGGGCTTGAACTCACAATCCCAAATTCGAGTTGCATGTTCTACTGACTGAGCCAGCCAGATACCCCTACACTTTATTCTTTTCCAAGACTATTGCAAATGAAATAATTTTCTTAAAATCAATCTTAGTTTCATGCTTATGCTTAACCATAGTAAGCCAAATAGCTGACCTTCATTTCTTGATTAATAAAGAAAGCTTCAGATGAGAAAATCTCATGTTTATGTCTGACCCAAGGATAATGTCACCAATTTGACTCAATCTGCTTTAAAATCTCAGATGATAAGGCTAGAACACATCTGGATACCCTGTTTAGGTACGTGTATCTAATAATCAGATTAAAAAGGAGCAGAAATATGAATACACTAACATGATTGTACAGCTTCCCGGAAGTACAGCTAGAGTAGCAGGAGAAGTGAGTGAGGTCATGAGGTCACAGAGAGGGCAGAGCAGCCAATAGCCGGTCCACAGTGATACCCCTGCGACCTTGTATAAAGGCTTCACCTCTGTAACCCTAAGTTCTCTCATCTTTAAGATGGAAATAATGACAGTTTTTATGGTGTTTGCAGAGCTGTCTCCAAACTGGGGTGCCCATACTCTGTTAGTAGACAAACTGCCATTCAGGCAAAGCAAAAATTCAAGAACTTCCTTTCGTTTATTCGTGTCACTCCTTTAATTTATATTTTTGTTTATGATTTATAGGTGTACATAACATAATTGTATGGGTATGTTTGCAAACTTTGTATTATCAAACACAATTTGTCAGTTCATGTTCAAACCATTTCTTTTACTGATGGAGACTATTAGCTTAATTCATTGTTTAGCACATAGCGAATGTTCAGTAAATGTCAGCTATCATCAACATGATACTTACAGTT
Organism: Mustela erminea; assembly: GCF_009829155.1. Classification (NCBI taxonomy): domain Eukaryota; kingdom Metazoa; phylum Chordata; class Mammalia; order Carnivora; family Mustelidae; genus Mustela; species Mustela erminea. Next base: position 7,930,599 of record NC_045629.1, on the reverse strand, counting down.
GTCATAATATCATTACAAGTAAGTCTAAAAGGATTAGTGATACTTACTTGGTTTACTTTCTTTCCACCATTGATGAGATTGTGAAGCATACAAAAGTCAAAGAGCAAAATTATCGGATGATGACACGTCAGCTCAACCACATATAAATAATGTTTTTATTATTGCCATTTAAAAGTGTAGGATAAGAGATTTTTATCCTTCCTGTCCTTAGGGTGTAAACACCAAGCACCCTGAAAAAAATTTGCTGTTAAACTAAAGTTGTGCAAAATCACGTTGTTGTTGTTGTTGTTTTCCCTCTGATTTTTACATCTCCACTCATATAAGGTATAGGATACCCCCAATGGTGGGAATTCCAGACATCTGCTTGGTTCTTCAAAGCAGCCAGGTCGGAGATTTGGGCGTCTAATCTGGGAATGTCCTTCTCCAGCTCGGCCAGCTTCCCTGCCATTCTTCACAAGGACTGTGTGTATGGCACCAGACTTACTTTCCCAGAAGTGCTTCTGGGACCTCAGTCTGCACAAAGGGGCTGTTAAATGTGTTTCCCTCCCTGCTGGCTCAGCTGACTCCTGGGCCTCAGGTCACATACAGCTCATAGTTCCTATCAACTTTTCCCAAAGGACCCCTGGGCTCCTGCAGGAGCCAGCACTTCCCTGGAACAGGAAGCTCTATTTACACTGTCTTGCAGCCTGGTGCTCATCCATAAAAGGGAAAAGAGTCCTTTAGGAAAAGGGCAGGGTGCTTGGAAACTCTTTAAAAGTGAAAGCTTTGCAACTCGTTTCTGTTGTTTGGACTGTTGGTTGATACGGTCTTGCAAAATATAAAAACACATGCTCTTTGGACTAGTTGACCAGCAAATCTGAGAACTGACATTACCATGAACAAAATGGGGAGAATGTTATGTGAACTGTTCAGAGGGTACACCTTGAACCACTTACTTCTTTCATTAGCCTTCTAGAACATTAATTTTATACTGGCTCATACAGTAATTATTCCATCACATTTTCAATAAGGAAGAAGGGCTATCTAGACTTTAGAACATCATGATGGTTAGGTCTGTGGATGGTGGCTACATTTCCTGTGCCTCTTCCATCCGCTGACAGACACAACTGACAAGTGACATGAATGGCAAGTTGGCCAAAGATATGGATAGGTCAGCAAAGGATGCAGTGGTGAGGGGTAGAAGTGTGGCTTTAGGAATCAGAACTCTTGGAAAATTTCATCATTAATGGTCAATAATTATTTAATCACAATTTAAATGATTAAAATAATTATTAATCATGCTCACTATTAATGGTAAAATGAACAATTATTGTCAGTTGTTACAAAGCATTGAGTTAAGTGTTTTACACATATAAACTCATTTACCCTCAAGGTAACCTTGTGAATTAGATCCTACATGACACAAAGTAACCTGGCTAAAGTCATGGTAAATAGGGAAGCCAGGACATGAGCCCTGGCCACAAAGGCTTGTAGACTGGTACCCAACCATTATGCCCCACAGCCTCTTAAACTGTGCTTAGTCGTGTTCTAAGCAGTTCAAATGCATAGTGCTTTTCATTAAAGCAACTCTGATAAGTTGGCATGTTTCCTGACCTAAAAAATCCAATCATTCTTCATTTATTCAACACCTGCTAACCCCTAGGACCATACCTAGATTAAGTATAGAGATTCTGATGTCAGAGGGATGGAAATTGGCGGGAGGCCAGTGTCCTTGCTATGAGCACCTGGGCAGTGCTGGTCAGAGGTCACCGTCCAACCAGCCCTGTCTGTCTTCTCCCCATCATCACTTCCACCCCAGGCTTTTGGTATCCCACGTGACACAAGTTTCCCGGCATGTCCCTGCTGCAAGAGGCTCCCCATGCTGCACGTGATTCCACCTCCCAGAATGTGATTCCCTCATCTTTCGGGCACCAGTCACCTCTCACACTCGCGTGTAGGCGTTGTCTTTTCTCCCACTGCAGAGAAGGCTAACTCTCCTTCTTTCTTCTGCTCCTGGGATCCTGTCTGCCTCACTGCTTGTAGCTCAGTGTGTCATCTGTAGGCCCTTGAGAACAGGTCTTGTCCTGTGTGTCTTTGTGAAGTCCCATGACTTAAGCCAGTACCTCGCACAGACCATGCAGTCAGTAAATGGAGAGTTGGTTTGTTAAACTGATTAGATCATCTCTGGCAGTGACCTTCCTTAACCTCCAAGATTCTGCCCTAAGGACTCATCTCAGGGAAACACCTCAGGAGAAAGAGAAGTGGTTTTGGATTTCAGTAAGCTGGTAGTCACTGGTGACCCTACTAGAAGCCATATTGAAGTGTGAGATTCAAAAGAACCTAGAAGGTGGAGAAAGCGACTAGATAGGTCTAGACATCCACTGAATACATTTTAATTATGAAGCAAAGCAAGGGCTAGACCAGTAGCTGAAGTCTACAAAGTAGAAGGGTGGTTTCTGTTTTTTGTTTGTCTAGATTTTGCTACCAGTGTTCAGATGCAGAGGCAGGACTTTGGGTATTTGAGGACAGAAGGGAATGGGTAGAGAGGATCGGGGGAAAGAGACAGGATATAGTTGAGATTGAAGGAGAGAGAAAATTTTTTGAAGTTTTTCAGGAGAAACATAGTGAGATTGCCAGCAAAAGGGAGCACCCACAAGGTTGGTGCCCAAAGGTGTCTAGTAATTGCCATCTGCCCAGCTGGGGAACTTCCTTCCAGTGGTGCTCAGCTGCCCGGTGTAAGGCACCGGGGGCTAGGGAGTACAGTCGAGGTCATTCAGAATTGAGTTCACCAAGAAGGGTCCGGGAGGTGGTCATGCTTGGCAGAAAGTGGTTGTATCATGGGCCCCGGAATCCAACTTGGATATGGGGAAAGTTAAGAGAGGAGGGGCCCCTCCATAGGGAGAAAGTGGGAGGTGTGCACGTCACCCACAGGCAGAAGGACACTTGTGCTGGGAATCTTTGTCCAAGAAGCTGCAGTGACAGGTCGGTGACCAGCAAGGAGGATGTCCGACACATGATTCAGGAGGTGGAACAGTTTCAAAAGGTAATGAGGTTCAGACTTCACATTCTGCCCTGTAAGAACGGGAAGCTGTGGCCCAGTAGAGAATAAGGTCATTGGGCCAAGGAGGTCACAGGGTCATATGTGTCCAGAGTGAAAGCAGACATAAGGATGAAGAGGAAGAATCGGATTTACATCTTTAATGAACTGTGGTGAGTATCTAGGACAAGCATTAGCAGAGGTCTCTTTCTAACTGGGAAAGTGTAATTGCTTGGTGAGTGAAAGGTGGTGCAAGCTGACTTTGAAATGCTTTGGTCATCAATTTCCCATTTAAAAGGTGCATAGACTTTTAAAACGGCCCATTAAAAATGTATTATTTATTGGTGCCATGAAAAAACTTAGGTGAAATAGATCTTTAGAAAAACACCAGAGGGGCACCTGGGTGGCTCAGTAGGTTAAGCATCTGACTCTTGATTTCTGCTCAGGATGTTATCTCAGGGTCTTGAGATCAAGCCCCACATCAGGCTCTATGCTCAGTGCAGAGTCTGCTTGGGATTCTCTTCCTCCCTCTGCCACTCCCCAAAAAAGAAAAAAGAAAAACATCAGAGAATTTGGTGGAAGTTTTAGTAAAACAAAGAGCACCCACTTCCCAACCTCACCAGGATTCCACTTGGTCCCCGACATCTCACAAAGACTGAACAACCTAGAGGGATTGATGGCCTTAACATTTACATCTACATTTCTCTTGCCCCAGCCCTGAAGTAGATGTGAGGTCCACTGTCCCATGTGTCCCAGATTTCATAAATCTGTTCAGAAGAGAGTTGCCCTGGGTTTGGTGCAGCTGGCTGACAGTGAGGAAACACTTCATTGTGGAGTTCACCTCCTTTTGACCAGGTGGCCAAAATGGTATTCGTCGTCTCGAGGCAGCTTTTAAAGTTGGAAACAGCATGAGACCTCCTGCTCCTCCTGAGCTTCCTTTTTCCTCAGCCTTCTGTCTCTGGCCTGCTGTGCCGCCTAGGAACAACTAGGGCATGCTAAGGACTCGGGATGCCCCAGGCACTGTTCCGAGTGCCTCGCCTGCCTTATTTTATCCAATCCACACAATAAAGCACCACTGTGTGAGGTTCTATTATTATCATCCTCGCTTTTAGATGAAGAATCCGAGGCACAGATAGTTCAGTAATTTTCCCAGGGCTGTGGGGCTAACAGGGGCTTCAGGTGGCATTTGTGGCCAAACACGGCACTTCCTGCCTCCCCGGTAAGTGGCTCCACCATCCTCCCTGGGGGTGCCCAGGTCCCACCTTCACTGCACTTTCCGGTCTCCGCTGTGCTGTCCTCCTCCAGCACTGCTGCCTGACTTTCCTTGTGACCAGTGCCCTGGGCCAGGCTCTGGCAGTGTCACCAAGCCTCTAGTTTGTCCTCTTTGTTCATCACAGGCTCACAGAAGAAGTTTCAACTTCCTTAGCACACATGTGAGGTGGAGCCCCCCTCTCTTTCCCAGCTTTTATTCTCACCTCTTGTCTCTCCTCCACCCCCCCCACACACTCCATACTGAATTATTTTATACCACCCCAAAGACAGCAAGGACTCTGTCCCCTCCAAGCCTTTGTCTCGGTCCTTTCCGTCTCGAACACCTCTCCACCTGCCCAACCATGCCACCTGCTGACTTGTACAGAATTCCCTTCATCTTCCAGGACTCTGTTCCTAGGCCTGACTCAGAAGCGCTCCCCACCAAGGCCCCCACAGTCCCCAGAACACTTAAGGGTACCTCCCTGGCTGTGTCCTCCTCAGCCATCATCCCTGAGGCCAAGGCCACATCCCGTTCATCTCAGTGTTCCTAGGGCTAGTGGAAGTCTGTGCATGTGGGAACCAGCTGCTCAGTAACTGCTGCCTGAATAAGTAGTGAAAGTGGAAGCAATATGAGACCAAATGACCCCTCAAAGTGTTCCTTTGTCCTGTGTTTAGAGAATAAAGGAAGACTCATTGGCACCCCATATGGGGGGGCCCATCTTGTCAACAGATTATTTATATAAGTTCTAGACCCAATAACTTAATATTTTTTTTTAAGATTTTATTTATTTAACTGGGAGAAATAGACGACCAGAGAGGGAACATAAGCAGGGGGAGGGGGAGAGGGAGAAGGAGGCTTCCCGCAGAGCAGGGAGCCCGATGCGGGAGCCCGACGCGGGGCTCTATCCCAGGATCCTGAGATCATGACCCAAACTGAAGGCAGACCCTGGACGACTGAGCCACCCAGGTGCCCCTAAACCCAATAATTTTAGATACAGCTCTCCATGGAAGTGTTGGCTGCCTGAGAGCTGGGTATTTTTCCTGCTGCAACTGTATTTCAAGGTAAGGAACTTAGTACTCAATATGTATGTTTGTTTCATAAAACAAATATATAAAAGATCTCTAATTCTTACAACTTTACAAGGTCAATATCATTCTCCCCGTTGTACGGTTAAAAAAAAAAAAAAAATGAAAAACAAAAAAACCCTGAAGTTCAGAGGTTGAATAATGCATCCAAAGTTGTAAGAGGATTAGTAGCAAAATCAGAATTCGTCTCCTGGCTTCCACATTTAGGCTTTTTCTACTATCCTGAGTTGTCTCTCAAAAACCATCTTAGCCGTAAGAATTGGTTACTCTGATGAAAAGAAGACGAATAAAATTATAAAAGAAATAAAGCACATGAGGCAGCAATTTTTCTATTTAAAATGAGAAAACCTACAACTTAAAACCATAGATCTGTACGCAGCCGAAACTTGGTGTCATATATGTTCCAAAGGAAAATTGCTGGTGGACGTAGCAACACCTGGAAAAGAGTAAGCTTTGGGAGCACAGAATGATGAGAGATCTCTGGCCCGGCTGGCTCAGGTCCATGGGGACCCGCCCTGTGAATGAAGGCAGCACATAAGAACAGACTGCTCTCTCCCAAGCACACTGTGTCTTGAAGGATTGAAGTGCTGATTTCAACTGCCCCCTTTCTTGGCCAGAATCAAAGAGCACTGGATCGAAGGCACTTTTTGTCTCCTGGTCCAATGAAGGTTAGAGGTTAGAGATTGAAGAAAGTTTTTTATTTTATATTTTATCACTTTAGGATCAGGCAACTCCCAAAAAGATTTCCTGTGTGATGAAATACATCTTTTTCTCCCCTCTATACTCGAAACAGTTGCAACTTCTTAGTAAAGATTACTCAGCTAGTTCTTACCATAACCCGTGAAGACAATTATGTATTTTTAGTTTTATCTTAGCAGCAAGGAAATACATTCAGCAAATGGAAAATGATTTCATGAAGGCCATCCAGTGAGTCAGGCACAGGACCAAGCTGGACAGATTAGGCATCTGGGTCTCAGTCATTAAACGTCAAGGTCCCACTGAAAAATCAGAGACAAAGAAAAGCAGTTTTAGGATACCATCTGCAAATAATTTTAATGCCATGTTTTATTGTTTGTGGATTGTCGGTTAACCAGCCATAGGACCACAGTGCGGGAAAAGCTCTGCTCGTTCACTTGTAAGAATGTCAAAGGATAATAGGTGTAGAGCATTGAGCACCACACAGGGTATAGTAGCTGCTCAATTAAAAAAATGCCTTTCTGGGGTGCCTGTGCAGCTCAGTCAGTTGGGTATCTGATTCTTGATTTCAGCTCAGGTCTTGATCTTGGGGTGGGGAGTTTGAGGCCCAGATTGGGCTCTAGGCCCACTGTGGAGCCCATTTTTAAAAATAAGTAAATAAAAAAATTTTTAAATTTCTCTCCATCTGCTGCCTGGCACACCAGTCTCTCTGCTGTGAAATCTCCTCATGGAGGCTGGACTCACCTGTATTACAGTTCCTCCAGTCTTTCTTCATTACTGACCTGCCGTCTTTCTCAGTTCTGCTTTTATGTAGAAACGCAGTGCGCTGTGCATCTGAGCCAGTGCTTATCAGCATCTGGTGCTTTGGCTTGCATAGACATCGGTATTTTTCTCTTTCCTATTTGCATGTGTAGGAATCTAGTTCTGCCTATGGGTCTTAGCTATTAATTCATCCAGGAAAAAAGAGAAAGGAAAAAAACTACCTTTTGCTACCAGAATGACAGGAGAAGTGAGGTGAATTGAGGAAGGCAGATTTCTTCTCCCAACTCTGCCCAAACCGCCAGGTGCCTCCCACACTGCTAGAAAGGTTGACTGGGATTAAATATGTCACTGTCATTGCAGTGTTCTAACCCGTTTTATTTCTTTCCTTCTTTCTTTTTTTTTTTTTCCTTTAAGATTTATTTATTAGAGAGAGAGCACATGAGGGAGGGCGAGGTGAGGTGGGAGAGGCAGAGAGAGAGAAAGGGGAAGCAGACTCCCTGCTGAGCACAGAGCCCACAGAGGGGCTCAGTCTCCAGACCCTGAGATCATGACCTGAGGCAAAACTAACAGCTGGGCGCTTAACCCACGGAGCTACCCAGGCACCCCCTCATTTCTTTATTTAAAGCCTATTTTAATAACCCACACATCTGTCTGGGTCGGCCTGTTAGAGGTGATGCTGTGACAATGGTGATAGGTAAGATGTTTCCATTCCAATATTAAAGATTTTTTTCCAAGTTATTTGATGGCTCATCTACTTTATTTATTTATTATTGAAGCATAGTTGACATATTATGTTGGTTTTAGGTGTACAAAATAGTGATTGGACAATTCAATACATAACTCAGTGCTCATGATGAGGAAGTAGTTGCCATCTGTCACCAAACAACCTTATTACAATATTATTGACTATACTCCCTGCTCGGTACTTTTCATCTCTGTGACTTATTTGTTTATTATTATTGGAAATTTGTATCTCTTCGTTCCCTTCCCCTATTTTGTCCATCCCCCGACCCCTTCTATTCTGGTGACCTAACGGACCAGTTTTTTAAAATGTAGTTCTTTTATTTTATGCCATGTTATTTGGAAATAGGATTGTATCTGTGCCCTGTTTTTATTTATTTATTTATCTATAGCCAGAGTATATATTTTTTAAATTTAATTTTATTTTTTCAGTGTTCTTTGTTTTAAAGTTATTAGTTATCTTGATTATAAAAGGAGATATTATATAACCACTAAACAAAGAAAATCTAGTTATTCAGTCAGTTCAGGTTCCCTAAGTTTTAATATAATCTTATTACGATGTTTTCTTATTTCAGTTAGTCAAATAAGGGGTGATTAGATTCTCACTTCTGAACAGTAGTCTAAAAAAACCCTAAGGTATTTGAAGAAATAGGTATTTCTTACTTTCAAAAGCCAAATTCTAGTGTTTGAGAAAGAAATAGATTGTGAATTTCCCTATTTAATTTTAATATAGGTTCATAAACGAGTATAAAACATTGTAACTACTTTTAAAGCCACATAGAATAAGGAGTTTACATTATAGGCCTTGTGTTATAAAATAATGTCTAAAACAGAATTCTGTGTGCTGCTAATATAACCAGCCAAGACTTCCTGAAGTGGCGAGCCTGGCAGGCCCCGGTCTAAGCGCTCCCAGGGCTTAACTCCCGGCAGCCTCACAGCCAGCCTCGGGTGGGCACAGAGAGGGAACTGTTCTCCTGCTGGGCTGGTCACACTGGGCTGCAGAGTCCGGTGTGCTGCAGTGAACCCCGGGGTAGCAGCACCCAGCCAGCCCCTGGACCGCAGCCCTCACCCTCACCAACAGTCCCTGGCCTGGCTCAGGCTTACGCAAACCTGGTTCTTCCCAACAGGGACGGGAATGGCAGGAAGCTTCTCACCCATGGCCCACCTTGACCGCCCTGGCTCCTTGTTCTCCTGCCTCTTGGATCAGAGTTCTCAGTGTCAGCTTTATTCACTGACTCCTCCACCTCTGCCCGCTCCTCCTCCCTTTTTCCTAAGAGTCCTGGGCCAGCTTCCCACTCAGTGGTCTACAGCTGAGTGATCTCATTCTCAATCAGAGTTTCCCTTCCTGCCCACACCTCATGCTTCACCATTTTTGTTTTCTCTCTCAGAACCCTTAGTGGCTCTACACCTTCTGTCCTATGGCCAGACACAACACAGATGCATCAAAGCCAACACATCCAAACCAGACCCAGCATTTACCCCTGTAGACCTGTTTCTTCTCAGATTGGGTGGTGGCACCTCATCCACCCCTTGGAAGAGCAACTGGGGACAGATACCGTGCATCGCCCTTGTAGTTGCCTCACCAAAGGGGAGCATCCAGCTCTGCTCATAGGGCCATCAGGATTGACTGCTGAAGACGACCTGACTTCTAACACACTTCCTTTCTGCTGTACACACCGCTCAGTCCTCACTCCTCCTCACCACAAGATATGCTTCCCAAAAGTCACCTTGATCATGTTCTTTCTCTGCTTAACGCTTTGTAAGGACCATCGATGGCCTTAGAATGAAGTCAACTCTTGACTCCAGTAGGTAATCCATGATCATGGATCCATGGTCATCTTTCTCCTGGCCTTACATGCTTCCACTTAGCCACACCCCGTTCTCACCTCCCACCTTTCTGGATGACTTGAATTCCCTCAACTTACTTCCTCCCTCTTACCTCTGTGACTTTCATGTGCTATTCCCTTGCCTCAAGCACAGGTTGGGCATGTCTTCTTTCAGTCAGTGTTCTGTAATCCTCATTTCCCAAATCCAAGCCTGGGCGATGTGCCTTTCTGGAATCCACCACTCTGTGCTCACCTAAGCCACAACTATGATCACACTGCATTAATCTACTTGATTGTCATTCTCCTCCTTTAGACTGTAGTGAAAACCAGAATGGAATCCTAAACTGCTTGGTTCCTATTTTTGTTCTGTCCCCCTGGTACCTGCCTCTCATTTGCTCATTTCCTGGAAGCACATGAGTCTGGGTCAATTCCATTGCTTCTGTATCTGAAAAAGTACATGCTCATCCCAGGGTATCTACAAAGTGAATAGTAGGTGCCAATAAAACCATGCACACCCAGCTCATTTCTCTGTTTCCACTGACTGGACTTTAGCTTCCTGAACATGAGCAAAATGAAGTGGGTTCATTTGATTACAGCATACTCTCAAGTAGTGTAAGGTGATTATAAAAAGAGCACATATTTAACATTTTTAAAAATCTGATATATATAGGGACATTTGCCTGTTTGCTCAGGTCATGATCCCAGGGTCCAGGGATTGAGTCCTGCATTGGGCTCCTTGCTCAACTGGGAGCCTGCTTCTCCCTCTGCCTGCCACTCCCCCTACTCTTGCTCTCTCTCTCTCTCCCCCCGACAAATAACTAAATAAAATCTTTTTTAAAAATCTGACAAATTCAAAGGAGAAAACAAAAATCACCCATAATTCTAATTATATTTTAAAAATGTTTTGTGATTAGGCCATACAGAGTTATCTAATAATATTTAAATTGTGACTTTTTAAAATTCTTGTTTGTAAGTATAGTTATGAGTGGTAGATTCAATATTTTTGCCTGTTCATCTGACTTGATATCTTTTCTGTTGATTTGCAATCCAAAATTAAAGAAAAGGTGGATTTGGGGGCCTTTCTGGCTTTGCGGATAGTTTCTTACATAACAAGAGGAAAGATACTCACTTTGTTGGCTGTGAGGACAGCATCACTTAATTTCACAATAACTTAATTTCAGACATTTATGGAATTGGCAAAGGGGAACTTTCAACTCCATCTATTGTTGGCTTCTGTGTTTTAAGATTTTTTTTTGCAACCTAGACTAAAAGATCATATTGTAAATCCCCACAAATCAGAGAATGGCATCTAAATACAAGTCTGACATACTAGGAATAAGAAAAACATGTTTTTATCTATAATTATTTATTCCAGCTTTAAAAGGAGAAAAAATGTGGCTTATTTCTTTGTAAATGTTCATGTACATGTACACTTTTTGTCTAATTAAACCATGAGGGATTCTTTGTATCTAGATCAGAAAATGTAATTGTGAGAGTTTTGTAAGTAATTTCCGATAAATGAGAGAATAAAGTATGCATACCAACTCTTGTGATGGCAGTGTGATGATACTTCTGTTAATTAAGAGTTGCCTAGGCATTTATTTACATAAAACTTTTTTAGCAGATTGACATTATGACACTTCACTCATTTTGCCAGAGTCCCAAAGAGAGAAATTAAATGACTTCTCCTAGGGTGAACACCTCAAGAATTAGAGAGCTCAACTTAATAAAGAATTTTTAAATATTTTATCTTTAAGTAATGTCTACACCCAACCTGGGACCTAGACTCACAACCCTAAGACCAAGAGTCATATGCTCTACCAATGAGCCAGCCAGGCACCCCAAAAGCTCATCATTTTTCAAAACCCTTTTCTTATGATAAAAAAATAAAACAGAACATGAAATTTACCATTTCAGCTATTTTTAAGTCTGCAGGTCAGTAGTGTTAAGTATATTCATATTATTGTGCAACAAATCTCTAGAACTTTCTCATCTCACAAACTGAAACTCTGTACCCATTAAACACCAACTCCTCATTTCCCTTCCCCACAACCCCTGGCCACCACTACTCTGTTCTTTGTTTCTTGGTGTTTAACAACTTAAATACTTCATATGAGTGTAATGATACAGTGTGTGTCCTTCCCTGATAGGCTTATTTTGCTTAACCTACCATCCTTGAGGTTCACCATGTGCCAGCATGTGATGTAAGTGGTTGTTGTTTAAGATTTTATTTATTTATTTATTTATTTGACAGAGAGAGAGAGATCACAAGTAGGCAGAAAGGCAGACGGGGGGTGGGGTGGGCGGGGCGGGAGGAAGACTCCCCACTGAACAGAGAGCCCAATGAGGGCCTTGATCCCAGGACCCCGAGATCATGACCTGAGCGGAAGGCAGAGGCTTAACCCACTGAGCCACCTCGGTGCCTCTTTTTTATTTTTGAAGGCAATATAATATTCCATTGTATGGATATGCCAAATTTTGGCAGGAAGGCACCAAGAACAATCAGAAAGGGCTCCTGCAGGAGATGCTGCCTACACAAAGTCACAAAAGTGGGAATTAGCAGAATAAGGGCAAACTCAAGGCACTTTTCCAGACAATCTAGATTTCAAATATGAACATTTCCTAAACCAACCGTTCCCAAGCTTTTTCTTGGAGGGTAAGCTAAACTCTAATGTATAAAACAGATCGTATGAGCAGTTTCTCCTGGGGAGAAGAAAGGCAGAAGCCTTGGTCTTACTTCTTCTGCCTTACTCCTGTCATTGACCAAGGACATGTTCACCCTCATGACCATACGAGAGGCATTGGTACTGAATAGAAGAAGGGCCCGAGGTGGGGGGCTTCTTTGGTTCTGCAATGCTGCGTTTCCTGAGCAGCACACTGGTTACACAGGTGTGTTCAATCTGATAAAAATTAATCCATTTGCCCCTTGAAGACATTATGCTAAATGAACTAAGCCAGGCACAAAAACCCACAAATGATATGATTTATATCTACAGTAATCCAATTCAGAGAAACAGAAAATAGAATGGTGGCTGTACAGGTCTAGGGGGGAGGGGAAATGGGAAATTAGTGTTGAATGGGTATGGGGATTCATTTTGGGAAGAGGAAATCTTCTGGAGGTGGATAGTGGTGGTGGTTACCCAACAATGTGAATGCACTTAAGGCCACTGAACTGTACACCCACAGATGCTTATAATGGCAAATTCTGTGCCATGTGATTATTGTGATGCTGTCATCACAATTTCATAGAGACAGAAAAATTAATCAAGCTATATATTTGTACACTTTCCTACATATAAAATTTTTTAACCTAATCTAATCACAGTTTTAACTGTTACTCCTGGAAACTTTCTGAAGCGTGGTGTTTTTCCATTGGTTGGACTGGAAGATATTCCCATTACATGAAGGACTAAAGGATGGTTCCTGCTTTTTCATCTCACCTCCCAAATCAAAAAACCCAGGATTTGACAACCTTGGTGACTCCCTTACTGCTATTTCCTGAAGTTTGTCGGTGGCTATTTATGCTTCTCTTTAGATTTCCCCTCTTCCAAAATGGTCTGGCTGGCAGGCATGCCCTCCAGTAATGAGGAGTCTGAGTGCTCACCCGGGTTTCCTCCCAGTGAGGGGACCCTGGGGTTAGACTGTCATCTAATGGTGTCCAGGGCCAAGCTTTCAAAGATTTCTGTGATTATCAGGAAACCTTCTTTAGCTGAATGATTTTTTTTTAACTTCCTTGTCAGCAGAAATAATCCTCCTAAAATAAATTGTTCACTTTGGGCATGAAAATCAAGGGGAAAATGTTAGAAGATATTTACTTAAGATATTACTGGTGATTTATCATTATAATTTACTTAAGAAAACATTCATGAGCCACTTCTTGAAAAGAAAGATCACTTGCTCTTAAACAATGTGAGCTTTGGTGAATGTTCATAATTATGTAACAATTACACTAATTATAGAGAATTATTTATTTAGATAAAATTTAGATTTGCTACAGTCATGATATGAAACAGCACTATCCAATCCAATTTTAATTTGTGGGGATTGTGTGTGTGTGCATATGTGTGTTCTGAATTCTCTTTGTTGATAAAAAATAGGGAAAATTAATCATACATTGTTTAAACTATTTACTTAAATGTTCACTTGGCCATTTCTTAATTGTATAAGTCAAAAAATATCCAGGAAGTTAAAAACCCAGACTGTTTAAGAAGGGACTCTCTTTGTATTGTGCATTCGGTAAAATAGTATTTTTGTGGCTTTTATCTTAGACTTAATTTTTATAATATTTAAAAATATTTGCCATGCTGATATAGTAGCATATGTGCTTTCTGATTTTTAATACTAAAATGAATCCACAGACTGTTTCTGTGTCAATATGGATATCCAGAAACTATAAAAACTATTTAGACTTACAAACCACCTACTAAAGCTATATTTTTATATGGAATATAAAATTACTGGGATGCCTGGGTGGCTCAGTCAGTTAAGCATCTGTGTTCCACTCAGGTCATGATCCTAGGGTGTTGGGATCCAGTCCTGTATCAGGCTCCCTGCTCAGCTGGGAGCCTGCTTCTGCCTCTGTCTGCCACTTCCTCTGTCTGTGCTCTCTGACAAATAAATAAAATCTTAAAAAAAAAAAACAAAATTATTCTTTACTTTTAAGTTGAATGATCAATCATGCATTGAGAAGACCTACACTGTTTATCCATCTAATTGGATGTACCTAAATGATCTCTAAAAAGTTTATAAAGGTTTATCCAAACAATATTTTGTGTACATTAAGAATTAATTTATTTTCCTCTGATTTTATTGGATGTGCCACTAATAATAATACAAACATAGACTTATCTAACATTTACTGGACATTTCCTTTTTTCCAGGCACTATTCCTGTGCTATACACATCTTCACATTGGTCCTGTTGAATAGTACTATTTTTTTTAATTTTTATTATTGAAGTATAATAGACATGAGACAATTCTATTATTATCCTCAATTTGAAGCACAGAGCTAAAGCATGACAAAGATAAAATGCTAAGCAGACTTCTCCTGAATTTCATAATAGCTATGTAAAAGGCAGATAACACCAGCGGACGTTGAACACCTGCAGGGTCCATGAAGGAGGACATCTTTGTCTTTGGTCAACTCTGAATCCTTTCCTGCATGGCGTGAGAGTTCCATGTCTGGCCAACAACACATCCGCACTCATTTAGATACAAAGCCTATGAAACCACGGGACCATCACTGGCTTGGAGACAGGGGTCAGAACCTCTCCCCTCCACACCCTACATCCCTCTTTTGAGAAGCTTTCATGGGCAAGATTCCACCAACTACATAGAAAGCCCTGAGCTCCGCCCAGAGAGATAAAAGAGTCTGGCCAAAAAATCTGGTGCAAACTGGAGTCTACCCAATTTTCACTGAAAAATAACTTTGAGGCTGAACTTTAATCTTTCACCACTTCAGTGAAGTAGAATTTAGACAGAACATCTCAGGATTTCCTGACTTTACCTTTTACTCTGAAGGAGACTACTCCATGGTACTGCTAAAAGGACCAACTATCTTTAATAAAACCCTAAAACTGTCTTGGCTTTTGAAATTTTGCTGGAGGGAAATATTCAAAGGCTCTAAAGTTTAGTTCATTTTCAGAGTCTAACCTAATATCGTCCTATAAATCTGCGGAAGATTCTAGCAAATAGCTAAAGCCAAGGTGAGTGAGCTAATGTCTGCTTCTCAGGTTTTTAGTGAGGAGTAAATGATATAATGGATATATGTGAAAGGCTGAGCACAATGCTACCATAAACTTCTATAAGAGAACCTGTCTGTTAAAATACACTTTAAAACAGCATTTTGTGTAATTCTCGAACACCACATTTATGAAGATTTTCCCTTGAGAAAGTTCTTCACTTTATTATTAGTTTTTTGTTTGTTTGTTTTAATCTGTAGCTTCTACCTATGCATATTAAAACTACAGATCAACACTCATACAAGGAACTCAACAAGAAACACAACTGAAATTCTAGAGCCCTCGTAATTCAAACTGAAACTTCTTCTTCCTCTCCTTTTTTTTTTTTTTAAGATCTATTTATTTATTCTGGAGAGAGAGAGTGCACAGGGAGAGGGGCAGAGGGAGAGAGAGAATCCCAAGCAGACTCACCACTGAGCTCAAAGCCCAATGCAGATCTCACAATCCCAAGATCATGACCTGAACCAAAGTCAAGAATTGGGTGCTTAAGAGACTGAGCTCCCCAGAAACCCCACTCTTCATTTCCTTTTGAATAAAATTCTAGTAAGGAGGAAAGAGACCTTTATTTGCCATGACAATTTTCTTATTTGCATAAATATTATGTTATATTGAGCTATACCTAAATATTATATAGTTGGGGAATTATTAGCAACAAAACTAAGCAAAGCCTGGGGACCAGGAATGGGAATGGAATCCATTCTGCTCTTACAGGGCTTCCAGGGGCTAAAGAATCTACAAATGGCTCATACTAGTAAATTCTAGAACTCTGTGTTAATCAATAGCAAAAGTTCATATTGCAGTTTTAAAATATGCTCCACACTAAATATCATCTAGTCTACATAACCAGTGATGCAACATAGCCTATGCAGAGGAACCATACAAATATTCTGCTTATTATACAAACATTCTGGTTTTTCATATGGTTCTACTTAAATGAGGGTCTCCAGAGCTGTCAACACATAAGGGCATATTATTGCCACAGTTTACTAGCTCTGTGTTAATAATAAAACGGCACCAGCGTCTTCTTTGTCCTTCACAGTTCACCATAGTTTAATAGTCAATAAAGACCACATTTTAAAACAGTGGCAAGCTTCAATTTCATATTCATCTAAATACCTACAATTTTAATGTCAAACAATACCCGCTATTACCAAATACGCTGTTTATAAGAAAGAAAAACATTGGACAATATTTAATAAACCTTAAGACAGGTATTCAGACCCCAAGTACTCCACTTCTAGGTATTTACCCAACAAACACTTAAAAACAGAACTCAGGAGACATAGACAAAAACATTCAACATATTGACTGTCACAAGTAAGTACTGGAAATGGCCCAAAATATCCACTGACAAGAGAATGAATCAACGACTTAACACACAATACTAGGATCACTTTGAGTATAATATGAAGGTTGGAATTGTTTAAAATTAATGTGCTAGTGTTTCCTATTTCTAATTGGGTAATCCTGTTTTATCCAAGCTTATTAACTTAAAAGTTTCAGAAGATCATGTACAACAAGAAACGCCATCAAGAAAGTGAAAACTCGGGCGCCTGGGTGGCTCAGTGGGTTAGGCCGCTGCCTTCGGCTCAGGTCATGATCTCAGGGTCCTGGGATCGAGTCCCGCATCAGGCTCTCTGCTCAGCAGGGAGCCTGCTTCCCCTCTCTCTCTCTGCCTGCCTCTCTGCCTACTTGTGATCTCTGTCTGTCAAATAAATAAATAAAATCTTTAAAAAAAAAAAAAAAAAGAAAGTGAAAACTCAGTGGCAGATGGGAGAAAATATTTGCAAATCATGTACCTTATAAAGGACTTACATCTAAAATATATAAAGAATTCTTATGCTTCAATCATAAAAGGCCAAGTAATCCAGTTTTTAAAGTAGGGAAAGGATCTGAACAAATATTTCTCCAAAAAAGACATACAAATAGGCAACAAGAACATGAAAAGATGTTATCACTAAATGTCAACATTATTAGTCATTAGGAAAATGCAAATCAAAACTAGTTCACACCACCCATTAGGATGGTTGTCATCAAAAAGTCAGACAATAACAAGTGTTGACAAGGATATGGAGTGATTGAAACCCTCACACACTACTGGTGGGAATGTAAAATGAGGCAGCTTCTTTGGGAAACAATCTGGCAGCTCCTCAAAACACTGAGCATAGAGTTACAATATGACCCTACAATTCTATTCAAGGTACATACCACCCCCCCACCCAAACTGAAATGTGTTCATTGAAAAACTTGTACAGAAAGGTTCTTTATTTATTTTATTTATTTTTTTAAAGACTGTATTTGTTTATTTGAGAGAAAGTGTGAGTAAGCACAGGCAGTAGAGAAGCAGAGGGAGAGGCAGAAGCAGGATCCCCTCTGAGCAGGGAGCCCAACCTAGGACTTGACCCCAGACCCCAGGATCATGACCTGAGCTGAAGGCAGACACTTAACCAAATGAGCCACCCAGATGTCCCCAGAAATGTTCATTAGCAGCATTATTCATGATAGTCAAAAAGTGGAAAAACCCAGATATCCATAAATAAATAAAGCTCCTTCCATACAACAGAATAGCAGACAAAAGAAAGGAATGGCATACAAATACCTGAAATAACATGGATGAGTCATAAAGATACATTAAATGAAAGATGTCAGACATAAAAGGTTGCACATTATGCAATGCCATTTGTATGAAATAACCGGCATAGGCAAATCCATAGAGATAGAAAACAGACTGGTGGTTGCTTAGGTCTGGAAGGTCCAGGGAAAAGGTGGAGGAAAAGTGGGGTGGCTGCTAATTGGTGCGGGGTTTTTTGGAGGTGGGTAATGAAAATGTCCTAAAACTAATTGTGGTGCAGTTCTGTGCAGACATTAAAAACGATTAAACTGTACACTTGAAAGAGGTGAAATAGGGGCGCCTAGGTGGCTCAGTTGGTTAAGTGTCTGCCTTCAGCTCAGATCAGATCCCAGGGTCCTGGAATTGAGCCCCTCATCGGGCTCTCTGCTCTTCAGGAAGCCTGCTTCTCCCCGTCCCTCTCCCACTGCTTGTGTTCCCTCTCTTGCTGTGTCTCTTTCTGTCAAATAAATAAAATCTTTAAAAAAAAAAAAGAAAGAAAGAAAGAAATAGGTGAAATGTATGGTATGTAAACTACAACTCAAGAAAACTTATCCAAAAGGTTGGATGCATTATAACACCATGTATATTCAAATTTTAAAACATGCAAAGCAGTAGTACATATTGTACATACAAACATATGTTCACAAACATGCAGGCAAGAGCATTCAAAACACTGAAAAACTTGGGGTGCCTGGGTGATTCAGTCATTAAACATCTGCCTTGGCTCAGGTCATTATCCCAGGGTCCTGGGATCGAGCCCCACATTGGGCTCCCTGCTTAGTGGGGAGCCTGCTTCTCCCTCTCCCACTGCCCCTGCTTGTATTGCCTCTCTCTCTCTCTCTCTCTCTATATATATATATATCTCTGTCAAATAAATACTTAAAATATTTTTTAAAAAATTGAAAAATTCGTACTGACACATCAAGAAGAGATACAGCCTTTATGCAGCGGCAAGTGCTTGAAGAACATCCATCCTGCAGACAGGGGAAGATAACACCAGAGTTCAGACAGCAATTACCCCCATGTAGAAAGAAGAGAAGCAGGTCAGAGAGGAAACCAAGTGATCCTCACTCTTTCTTTAAAAGAAACTCTGGAGGCGCCTGGGAGTCTCAAATGGCTAAGCAACCGACTCTTGGCTCTGGCTCAGGTCATACTCTTCTGGGTTGTAAGATCCTGGGTTGTGAGATCAAGCCCCAAGTCAGGCTCCATGCTGAGTGGGGAGTCTGCCGGAGATTGTCTCCCTCTGCCCTCCAACCCTGCTCCCCATCCCTTCACACCCATGCTCTTTCTTTGCCCCTCAAATAAAGAAATAAATATTTTTAAAAATATATGAACTCTGAAGTAAATATCACAAAATGTTCAGATGTCATCAAATTTGGTTGATGAGTACATGAACATTTATTGTATGATTCCCTGTATTTTTCTAGATGCTTGAAACATTTCACAGTTTTAAAAGTCGTACATTTCTTGGTCCATCTCATTAACGACCATGATGAATGCCTCGCATCAGGGCTGTTCATTCTTGGTTGTTAAACATACTGAGAATTCTGCTGAGTCCTGGCCAAAAAAACCTGCCCGTTTCCACAAAAGCAAAGACCAGAGTGAAAGATCGTCATGCATAAATGAGGAAGAGAATATCTCTGGTGCATGACTTGGAGCTACTGGTGTCTAGGTCGACTGCCACTGGGTTTCACTGCAAAAGCAGAGATTATTGGTAAGCACAAAGCAGAGGGGGCACCGCTCCCCCCACTGCCGAAGCCAGCCTGAGCCAACACTCCTTAAGTAGCCCAGCCCGCAGCAAAGTCCACGACCTGCCAAAAACTTCCTGACCTGGAAGCAGAAGGTTTAAGAGCATTTCTGGTAACTGTTGTATTAAACCCCTGACTTCTGGGAGCAGGTTGCTAAAAGTTCTTTAATTTTTGGCATAGGCTGTCCTTTGAAAGACCTGCCCACATATATACTAACTTAACTGCAGTATTCCCAAGCCAAGAAGACCAAACAAATTTAAAACAAAAACAAAACAGAAAACACAAGTTTTCCTGGTCCTTTTTGACACATGGGTAGTACCAGGCTTTAACAGCTTTTTAAATTTTTATGATTTCATCCAAGGGCTGTGTTCGAGAGCCACTTAGACAAATTCAGCCAAAGCATGTGGAAGGTAACTACTAGATATTAAAAGGAGGATCTCCCTATCCCATACACCCAGGTTTTGCTCTTCCGTTGGAGTCCTTCTCTGTCCTCGTCCAAGAAGAGACCAGGGACTCAAAAGTGGAATGGAGAGTGAGACAAGGGGCCACACCAATCAGTTGTGTTGTCCGTGGTGTTACTACTACTTTCAGGACTTTTCTCCTCCTATACTTCCCCTGCTATAAGAAGTTCCAGGCATCTGCCTACATTACATGCATGTTTTGAGAGTTAATCCCTTTCCCCCAGGTGACTCATAATCCTGCAAGTCCTTCCAGAGGGGATAAAAATACAATGGATTACGGCACTGCAGCGTTGGCAATTCCCAAGGAAGAAGTGGCTTTAGACATTTCTATACCGAGCTTGGCGACCGAGTGCCAGTGAGTGTGTCCGAAAGCTGTTGGAAATCGGACAGTTTGTGCTGCAGTGCAAGGACAGGAAGCATTGCGGAGTTTCTGCAGCGGCGGTTGGCTTGAGATAATACCATTGTATAACCAGGCACAGCGACCGCTCCCACTGCTGAGAGCCCGGGCCTGGCGTCTGGCTCCTTGGCTGCAGGCCAGGCTGAGGTCCTGCCGTCTGAAGGCAGGGTGTGTGGCCCCTCCCGGGCGGTCCACACACACACAGTGCCGGCCACACCTCACCTTCCAGAGGAAATCTGGCCAGAAAGCCAGACTTCATGACTTCTCCTTTATGAGCCTTACCCACCCCCAGTCCCTGCCGGGGGGTTTTGTTTTCCACTTGGGTGCAGTGATGGTATTCACTGTGCACTCAGATGGGGATTTAAAGTCCCAGGCAGTAAATGAGCTGATGACAGGGTTATTGGAAAGATACTGTATCTGGCTATGCCTAGCCACCTCGGTGTTCAGCCCCGGGCCCGGGCTTCAGAGAGGCACTTAGACACACAGTCCTTCCCACAGAGCTCTTCCATTAGGCAGGAGCACTTACCAAGGACTATTTTAGACGTATTTAGCAGCAATATTGTTTGATTTTAACTGGACATTGTTCTAAACACACAAAAGAGTTCAAGGATGTGGCTTTGGGTTTTGTTCTCTCCCCCTCTTCCCCCCTCCCCAAACTGTCAGGTTTCTCTGGGAAAATGGGATGAAAATGTTTGGGGACATTTCCACAATAAAACACTCTAAAATATTTTTTTAAGATTTCCTTTCTAGTCATGTCAAGATTATAACTCAAATCTGCAAGAGTCAGGAAATTCCAAATTTATGTTGACACTTTCCCCTTAAAACCCTCACCAGATGATAAACAGTGTAAAAATTCTCTTCCAATTCAAATGTTCCAAATATGACACGGGCTTGCTACGCTCTTGTCTTGAAAAGGTGCTTCAGGGTGACAAAGAATAGGCTCTTTAAGAAGCAAAGAGAATCCTTCAGGCAAATAATTTTCCCAAACGATTTCTTAATATAGAAGGTGAAGTAATCATTTCAGATGGGTCAACTCCTCGATTACATTGTTGCCAATGGAAAGGAATTTAATCTGGTGATGGGAGTTAAGGAGACAGTAGTAGAATTAGTTCATGGAATCGGTGGTCCTCGAGGAGGAATTTAAGTCCTTGGCACTGTGGAAAGGGTGAGATGGGAGGGCTCTTCTGGGCGACTTTGGCGGGTTGACTCGCAAAGGTCTCAGGGCCCCGAGGGGAAGCTAAAAGGCAGCCCCCACGCTTTTCAGTGGGACAGACTTGGCCCCGATCCCAGTGTGGCCCGCCACCAGCTGTGGGACTCGAGTAAATTATTGGGCACATCTCAGACCTGGTTTCCCCATCTGTAAAAGGCAGAAGGATCACAGCATCTGCCTCATGGGTTGTCTAAGATTAGATGAGGTCATGCATGCTAGCTGGCCTAAGACAGGACCTCTAAAAACTTTCCTGCAGTGAAAATAACAGCCATTTAGATAACAGTATTCGTGGTGTGAAGGAAAATAAGCATTATCGGCAGGAGTGTCAGGAAAGCGTGCTTGGATACGCGTTAGATAGGAGCAGAAAGAACTTGATGAAAAGAAAATCTCAGGGATAGAGTTTTCTAAAATCTTCGAAACAGACATTTCTAGGGCCACTGAAATAACTAATTACACCGACAGAGGAAGATAGTGACAAAAGCACAATAGCAACGTGCTCGGTCCAGGGCCGGAAAGACCCATGGGGTTGAGGTTAAAGAAAACAAAAAGAAACAGCGCATGGTATCCATCTGAGTCCTAGTCAAAACCACAAACACTGCTGGAGATGGGCAGTCTAGGAGATGGGGAAAGATCCGTGGGTGCTAGAAAACAGTGAGGAAGACCACAGGAGAAGGTCAGCACGTGGAGAAACCGGCTCCCGCCCCTCTTCACCCCTCTTCCATCAGGCTGTGGCTGGGGACAAGCGACGTCAAGAGCGCTGACACCCTGCATCTGCCACTGATGCGGTCAGGTGGCCCCCAGGGAAATCGGGTCACTTTTGCAGACCACGCTATAATAAGGCAATCTTGGAGGACTGGAAAAGGCAATTGTGTTGTGTCTGGTGTTAAAATAAGAAAAACAAAAACCTGACAGTCTGGCTCATAAGTGGATAGATCAGCTTCATTTTCATATCTGTGAGGACATTACATTTAAAAGCCATCTATCAATGTGGACCCAAGAAGACTGTGGGAAGAGGAAGCCATTCCAGACCAATTTCATTTCCGTCCACGATAGACAGTGAGGCCCTGTAATAAAGGCAGAACAATGGATGTGAAATCTGAGGAAGCCTGTACCACCGTCTGCGCACGGAGGCGGGGGGCGGGGGGACAGGCCGTGTGGGAGCCCGGAGCCTGCCAGCCCGGCCAGCCTCGCCTCAGCCTCCCCGACCCTGTCCCTTCTCCTCACCACCTGCCACCTGGGGCTGCTTCCACCCTGCGTTTCCTCACCTGGTGCTGTTTGCTTTTACATGCGTTTCCAGCCCACATCTGTCGTTCCCTGGGTTTAGGCAGCAGTAAAGATTCTGTGGAGGAAGGAGCATCAGGTTTGGAGTCAGAACAATCATGGATGGCCGGCCCTATGAGTTACTGGTTATGAGGACTTGGGCAGATCCTTGAGCCTGACTGAGACAGCCTCTCTTATCCAGTGGGGATCAAAGGACCACCCTTGCTTGTTACTGCGAGGATCACTCATCAAGGACTGCCCTCGTGCCTGGTTCAGTAAATGTTGTATGTATTCCTAATTCCTGATCTCACATCTTGCCAGGCTCTGGGCTTTATCTGGATCCTAGACCCTTCCTGAAACGCATGTTTATGCTCACAAAACCAATCTAATAATTCGCTTCATCTAGGTGTTTGAGTCTTTCCATGAGACCCTGCCATTCCTATATTGTAGTTTGGGTCAGGAAAGCAAACCATGTCTCAGGGGCCAAGGAATGTTACTTAGCAAAAGGAAGCAGATCCGTCATTTGGCCAGCCACGCCCCATAAAGACCTTTCTTCCCTTTTTCTCTACCTTCTTCATCCCTCCTCTCTCTTTTCTTCCCCCTTTATTCCCTTTTGTCTTACCTAGCCTTTGATCTTGACACTGAAGAAATTCACAGAGTCTATAGATCTCTACCTGAGCCCAGGATTATTTTCAAGACCAATGGTTCAAATTACAACAGTATTTCAACAGCCACCTGAAGTCGCAAAGAGTTCAAGCCTCTCTCCCTTTCTGCTACTGTTGCCGCCACAGCAACAAGAGAGAAGCAGCCCAGCCCCTGTGCCCCTGGGCGTCTGACCCCCGGCTGACCGGCCACACGGCCGTTTGCCTCCTCCATGCTGATACACCTGGAAGTCTGAAGAGCTGGTAAATATTTGCCCACCCCGGAGAGAGCAAATGGCTGTTTCTGCACAGGTAGGTGATGAGGTAGCTCGTCCTCCAGTGTCAATAGTGTGAAAAAAAACAATGGCAATGTGCAACGATGACACGCTGTTAGCTTGAAAGAACAGAGCAACCAGCGGCCGTGACCTCCAGACTCCACGGCTGCCCCTTCAGAGCAGCCAGAGCAGAGGTCTCTCTCTGCCCTGGATGTCAGCTCTTCACTGCAGTCTGCCGCCCTCCACCCCCGGGCACAGCTGAACTTTAACATCACTGCAGTGACGTTTCAACTTCCCCCAGAGGGTTTTGGAATTAATTGTATGCATTGTGGGGCGCCTGGTTGGTTCGGTCCATAGAGCATGCGACTCTTGATCTCTGTTCTATGAGTTCGAGCCCCATACTGGGTGCCGAGAGTACCAAAAATAAAATCTTTAAAAATGATAATAAAATAAATATGTTGCTTTCTCATTATTCTGTCTGCTTGTGACCTCTATCTCATGACTCTGCTAGAAGAAGAGAAAGGAGCCCAGGAAAAAGAGAGGCTCAGATGGGGTGATAAGGAAGGAAACACACCCAGGAAGAAGCAGGACAGCACCACTGGCAAATGCCAGGAGTGTACAATGCTAAGTTTAGGAAACTGCCCCAAAATTATATGTCTGAGATTGGGAGTGGAGACGGGAGCATTTTGC
Organism: Mustela erminea; assembly: GCF_009829155.1. Taxonomy (NCBI): domain Eukaryota; kingdom Metazoa; phylum Chordata; class Mammalia; order Carnivora; family Mustelidae; genus Mustela; species Mustela erminea. The sequence continues at coordinate 7,906,186 of NC_045629.1, read as the reverse complement.
TACTGAAGAACAGAGGAACGAGGAACCAGTCCAGCTTCCTTGATTAACTATCTAGATTTCTGTGCCACGATGCCTTTCACTTTGGTAAATAGAGTCTCAAAATATAAATGCAATTGGCGGACTGAACATTGAAGAGAATTGCTCACCCTTTCAGGCGTATGAAGCTTTTCAGGATATCACAATGTTAGTTAATAGTAGATGACTTCTGACGGATTGGGGTAAAAGGTATACAAGAATTGTTTTTGTACCATACTTAGACATTTTCTCTAAGCTTAACATTATTTTGCAATAGAAAGGTTTTTAAAAAAAAAAAAGCCTCCACTTCAAAAGCAGCATATCCATGGATTCTGAAAAACAACCAACACAGCTTGATAGCAAGGTGAATGAATAATCTGTTTGATGCATAAGTGACACCTTTATCCTTTGAACATCCATTCAATGAATGATTAAGGAGCCCTACTGGGAGCCAGGTGTTCCTCTGGTGAGAGGGACGTGGCTATGAGTAAGAGAGAAAGGGAGAGACAAACCAAAGTCTGTAAGAACCACAGTGGGATACACTCTGAGTTCAGATGGGGATGTGCGCACCCCCAAGTGAGCAGAAGGGAGGTAAGGAACTCTGTAGGCACCCTGGCTCTGGGAAGCACTGCCGTCAGAGCAAGTCCTTTTGGTAGGAAAAATGAGCTGTGGGAAGATCCTGAGTAAGCATCCAGCCTGGGAAGACGGTACATGCAGTTTTAGTGGCAGGGACTACTAGCTTAGGGACTAGATGAACAGCCAGAAGGCTAGTTGATTAATTAGTGTATCACTTAATTAATGAAAAATACCTAAAGAATATAACCAGTTCAATTTCATCATTAAACAAGCATTCACAAGGAGTTTGTACGTGGGGAGTGATATTTCAGTGTCTTCTAAAACCTGGTTCTCTATTTCCTGCTTCAGTGTCTCCAAGGATGTTTTCCTTGCTGGGCTTCCAGTTGTTGGCTTGTGTGAGGAACCACGCAAATCTCATCCACAGTGAAGATCAAACAAGAATTAAATAAGCACACAATAAATACAGTATTGATTTCATCCAACTATATGAGGCTAATTCTGACGGGCATCTTTTACTGGCCAGTGACATGGTTTAATGGAATGAACTTAAATTTCATCATACATTCATGGGCAAGCAGAGTCCACTTGCCCAAATGTTGTTAATTAGTGATCTAGAATTGCCGGACAGGTAGGAGGAACCAACCTTCAGCAGAATTTAGGAGCAGTAGGGTACAAAGTGACCATATCTTGACTGACACTGTCTTCAAAGGTCTGCTAATCCCAGTATCTATGTGAATTGTTTTATGACACAAGTTGAGTTACCAACTGGGCTTGATGTTGATGGAAAATAGTCTAGAACAAATAGCACTGAGATTTCTTGCTTATCACTCAAAGATTAGCGCTTGTCCATACGCCCCTGAAAACCACCTTATTTCTTTCATGATGGAGTTAAATTGACACTGGAGGAGTAGAGAGAAGGAAACGTGGCCTCTATGAATCACATGTCTGTAGACTTCTATTGTTCCTGGGTTAGGCTAAGCTTGACTGTCACAGTCTAAAAATGGGACCCGCAGAATCAGTCTTTCTATACGAACTTTTCAAAAAGCAAGTTATGTTTTATTAATGATTGAAATATTCAGGAAAATTCAATGTAGGCATGAAATACATTTTTAGGCAAATTAAACAAATGGGCACTTGTTTCTCAGCAAATTTGTGATTCTTACTCCCACCAAGGCTGTGAGGGGACCACCTTAGTCCACATCTGAGCCTTGATAAAAAGAGGTGCCTTGTGTTTATAAGTTCTACTTGCCTGGTTGTAGAAATAACTGCCGATCGTATTTCCTACACACTGGAGTCCTAACTGGGGAGTAAAACAACACTGTGAACATCGCCTGCTAACCTGGGGGCAGGTACAGCTTCTTCCCTGGCTTCCACTTTAGCACAAGGTAGGGCCAGAAGAGAAAACTCCTCATGGAGTCAGTAAGGAAGTTGGGCTGATTTGGGAGACACTTTTGCAGGTTCTAGAAGGGAAGAGAACTAAAAGCTCCTGCTCTGGGACCAGACAACCTGCTTCTCTCTCTTCCTCCTCATAGGAAAAGGGACAAGGAAGAGAGCCGAGAAGGGGAGCAAGGAGAAAGAAATCACAGGACAGACGACCACGCCCTGCTGCAGCAGAACGTGCCGACGAAGCAGGAAGAGTCACTTTTATGATTAAGTGAGATGTTGCACATTTCTTGATTCTGTGTGGTTTATTGCACACGTTGGCTAGTCATATGCTTACAGGTCTAACACCTAGAGAGAACGCAGGCAATCTGCATGAAAAGAACTTCTCTGACTGGATCTGGGAGAACATAAATGAGTAGAGCGTGATGGGGGAACAAGAAATGGAAGGGAGAATGTTGGCATAGTTCAAATGAGAAATGCATGCCTGCTTTAAGACAATAATCTAAAACTGGAAAGGAGAGTATATGTGAAATAGTCGCAAAGGAGTACCAGAATTTCATGTTCATGTTCAAAGGCCAGTCCCTGAGTTAACAATGAGTGATGAGCGAAGTGAAGCCTGCTTAGGAAAGCTTCTCCTTCCTCGACTGACGGCTCAGAGTTGCCCTTGAATTTCGTCAGCCATTCTGTGAGCGTGGGTAAGTGATGACTTCTTTCTTGCATTCTTTCTCTTAGCGTTGTGAAACTCCCTGACCCTCTCTGTTCTGGTTTACCAGTGAGATCGATGGCATCGCTGCAACTTGAGGAGAGAAAAGGAGGAGTGTGCACATCCTTTGTCTCATGGGAAATTAATTTGGGTGTTCTTTAGTCACTGCCTAAAGACATTAAAATTCCTGTAACAGATGATGTCTCAGCAACGTAGGCAACAAATGAAAGACCCAGGAAACATTAGCTTTTTGCCTAAAAAGGCAAACTGGCTTAACCACAAACAATCCATCTCTCCCAATAAGAAACTGGGAAAGATAAGAGTTCTGCTTCACCTACATCCATGCATGGACCTGGGAGTAAAAGTTTTCCATCTTAAACTCCAAGGACAGGTGTAAACAGAGGCTCAGCTCTTCCTAGGAGGCTGATTACAAAGAAGAACTAATAAGAAGCCTTTCATCTCTGACCCTTTACCTTTAGGTCTATTTTGAGGCATGGAGGTGACGGGGCTTGTGTCCTTTGCGCCCAAGGAAGTGACAGGCAGTTTGCTGATCAATATCCCCCATTGGTAGTGTCTTCAGAACTTAGAAAAGGGGCCAGAAAGTGAAGCAGAAATCAATACTTGGTCTGGTGAGAAGGAGGTTATTGTCGCACTAATTTAATTTCTAAAAAAAGTAAAAAAAAAAAAACAAAGGCGAACTGCTTCCCTTTGTATTCTTTGGGAAATGAGTGCATTTTCTTAAGAATCGGAAACTTGGAGTTTTGAGTTTTAGTCAATTTCATATCCAAATGAGATATTCTCAGAGTTTCTGAGAACTGATTCTCTCTGTGCTATTCATGGGTGAGGCAATCCTCGATTTTCCAAGCATCGCAAGTTGGAAAATTACTTATAGCAGAAAAACATAAAAGGGAAGATTTTCTGACAACAAACCCAAGGCTTTAGGAATGAGCAGTTCAATAGATAAATGGGAAGTCTAGGAGAATCAACAAAGCAATTAAGAGAATGGAGAGATTGATTTATGGGGAAGATCATTCCTTTGATGTTTAGCTCGGCTAATCAATGCTTCTTTTTTTTTCCTTCTGACAAGGATTAGGGGACAAGAGTTGAGTAAAGGATTAAGATTAGTAATCTACAGATACCTGAAATAAATAATTTCACGGGAAGAGAGGAATTCCTTTCAAATTGGCCAACGTAATTGACTAGATCTAAGAAATTAATTCAAAAGGCATTTGCACCACAGTCTTTTGTCTCCCCCAGGTCAGCTCCCCTTTATTACTTCATATATTGAATATACACTTGCTGGCTCTTTGTTAGCTTAAAATAGAAAAAAAAAATTACAATTTAAATTCTTAATAGAAGGATGTTTGAAATATGAAAACAATTGCTTTTAAGAAACAATAAAAACTCACCCCATGAGATATCTTAAAAATTCCAACACATATGTTGTATCAGAAAGAGGTGAAAGAAGTAAATTTGTCTCTTATTTCTTAGGGAAAATGTTTTACCAAATTTGAAACGTTTTTCTATTGAACTTTAGATATTTAATAAAATCGCTCTTTTAATTTGTACAAGATTAAGATTCTGGCGGTGTGATTCTGACAACACAATATCTCCTTGGCTCTTATTTGATTTAGAAAGGCCTGCATTGCTCCTCCTACAGATCTGGGCAGAGCTGAAATGTTCCCTACCTTCGGGTGCTGCTCATGTGTCTTCAGGGGGTGCCCCCCCCCCCAGAAGTACATCAAGCAGCACACACCATTCCCATAACACTTCTGATTTTTCCAGAGTATTTATTGCTCTCTTGAATCATAGTACTTATTCTTTGTCTTATGCATTAATTGTTTGTCTTCTCCATTAGTTAGGACACTCCACGAAAGAGTGACTGCTCTGTCTGTGGGAGGGACTCTAGCATTTGGAGCAGTAGCCAGCTCAAGGTAAGCATCTGATATGTATTTGTTGGAAGGAAAGAAGGGGAAGGAAGGAAGGAAGGAAGGAAGGAAGGAAGAAGGAAATGAGGGAGGAAAAAGAAGGAAGGAACAATAATATACTATGTCCCACCACAGGGTTCTAGAAAGAAGCAGAAATTCATATTAAGAAAAAAGCAGAGATAGTGTCTTTTTATTTCCAGTGCCCTCTTTCTCCTTCAGCCTAGCACATAGATAGGCATTCAGAGCTATTTAAGAGAGAACAGAAATTTAGCAAATGAGTTAAAATTTACAGTCCAGTTGAGGATAATCAAAGAAGTAATATTGTAATAATGACTATACGGTGTGGTCCTCTTTTAAGTTCTATGCAAATATAGTGCTGTACTAATATTTGCAACAGTGCGAGAGGCACTATTACTTTTTTTTTTTTTTTTTTTTTTAAGAGAAAGAGCCCATCAATGAGGGTAGGGTGCAAAGGGAGAGAAACAGAGAGCATTCTAAACAGACTTCATGCCCAGCTCAGAGCCTACCTTGGGGTTCAATCTCAAGACCCTGAGATCATGACCTGAGTTGAAATCAAGAGTCAGAGATTAACCCACTGAGCCATGCAGGCACCCTGAGGCACTATGATCATTAGTCCCACTGACAGTTGTGCAACAGAAAGCACAATCCCCAGGGGAGCTATTTGTCCCAGGACATAAGCTGGGTGAGTGGCAGAGCTGGAGTCTGAGGACAGGCTGTCTACATCCAGCAACCGCTCTCATGAGCACGTGCAATCTAGTCACCCATGGGTGCTCTTGGGAGAAAAGGAGGTCACAGGGTGGGGAGGGGGGTGAAGCAAAGTTCAGAGAGCAAAGGCTGTGTGGCACAGTCATGAGGAAGGTGTGGGGCAGGGGGGAGGGGAGAGAGTTCTCAGACCATGCTCCCACTTTCTAGGGAGGCCCTGTCCCTTGGAGCCTTTCCTGATGTTCTATTGCTCTGTGTGCCCAAAATACAGAGTGCATGCAAAGAATGTCTCCTGTTCTGATAAATAGGGTGACTCTGGGGCCCACCATGAAAAGCAGGGAGATGAGGTAAAAAAGATGTGAGGCCCAGATTCCTGAGGGGCAAGGATTAGGGAGATGCAATTATTAGAAGCAGTTACTACAAAGTTCAGGTAAATTATCCAGATGGTGCACAGGATGGATTGGAAAGAGAAGATTATTAAGACAAACTGTGAAATTAAGGAAATCTGGGTCGAGTAGAATAATGGGATGATAATAAACTGTAATTAATAGGATTAATAAACTATTAGACATTCACAGATGAATGGATGAAAAAATATGGCACATACATACAATAGAAAATTATTCAGCTTTAAAATTGAAGGGAATTGGACAGAGGCCACAACACAGATGAGCCGGGAAGACATCACGTTGAGTGAAATACACCAGGCAGACACACAAAAGGATAACTACTGTGCAATCCGGCTTCTGTGAGGTACCTAGAATAGTCCAATTCACGAAAAAAGAAAGTGGAATAGAGGTTCTCAGGGGCTGGAGGGAGTGGGGAGGAAGGGGAATTTACTGTTTAACAGGCACAGAGTTTCCGTTTGAGATGATGAGAAAGTTCTGGAGGTGGCAGATACACAATAATATGAATTATAATTATATATAAGTATATATAAATAATATGCATTTACTTAATACCACAGATCTGGATGACTAAATTAATCAATTTTATGCTATGTATATTTTGCCTCAATAGAAATAAATTCATAAATAAATAAACCGTTAGCCACGGGACAGAGAAAAGTGAGAGATAAAAGGTGGTTCTGTGTTTTTGACTTGAAAAAACAGAGGAGGGCAGAAAAGATAGGTCGGGAGGGTAGCCAAGATGCCCTGTTTGTTGGGACACGTGGATTTGAAAGTGTTCATGAATATTCCAGGTGGGTCTCCGGCAGGCACTTGGTCTCCATTCTCCTGGAAATATGCAAACAGTGCACATTTATTCACTGCTTGCAGATTTCTAGGAGAAATAATAGGACTATTAAGACGTTGCTTGGATTGTAGCCTTTCAGGATGTATCTTTAAGGCTGCTTTGAAGGAATTCATACACAGAAGAATTTACTGGTTCTTTCTAAGTGCTGGGCGCTACCCTGGGTCTTTCCCTCTGTGGGGACTCTCCTTTCTGGGGCTGAGTTCTTTGATCCTGCAGCACATGGCCTGGGTGTCCAACCACACACATGCACCAGAGCCTGGCACAACCTGCCCTTCACCGAGGCACCACTGGAGCCAACAAGACCATGCCCTTGGCATCGCCCTCAGCAACCGTGATAAAATGGGTGGCTGCCTCGTTACTTCTTCGGGCTCACAGAGAGATTTCCAGATGCCTTATCTAGGCCCTGACTCACCCCCACATTTGCCAGCAGATCCTGAAGGTCCACAATGTGAGGAAATAAGCAATACACAATTGGGGAGGTCTTTTGTATGGCAAGCGAGCTTCACTTTTCCTGGCTGTAAATAGCACCTATGCTATGGTAACATGACGTGCAGGGGCACTTCTATTCTCAGTTCTTCAATGCTAACTTTCTACAGTTTTATGTTAAACAGAATATCAAGGGAGGATTCCTTTAATGGCTATTATGGCTTCATCTGTAAAGTGATCAAAAACACCCATTCCCCTCAAGAACTCTGAAAAACTACCTTCCACCTTTGCCTATTGAAGCCTTGCCATACAAAAACTTTTATCTTAAATTTAAATAGTTGCAAAGAATGTGACTTCCGGTGTATTGAAATATTTAAATTTGTAATTAAAGCATCTCACTGTCAAATGCACCCAGTACCATCGTCATTTGTTAACTACCATCATCTGTTTAAAATACTAGAACAAGATTTTCAGAAAGTCAGAAATATGATATCAATCCATTTTCTTCACAAAAGCTGTATTTCTGCTCCAAATTCATTTCAGAATCTTATCCTAATGCAACATATTTATATGCTCGAGAATTTATTTTACTGATCACCCACCATATGTCCCTAAAAAACTGTACACAAAATGAAGACCTAATATATTTAATATTTCTTGTGACCTGATAACTCTATATGACAAAAAATTTATCCCAGGGGCACCTGGGTAGCTCAGTCAGTTAAATTTCTGCCTTTGGCTCAGGTCGTGATTCTGGGGTTCTGGGATCAAGGCCTGCATTGGGCTCCCTGCTCATCAGGGCATCTGCTTCTTCCTCTCTCTCTCTGCCCCTCTGCAGGTTGTGGTCACTCCCACTCTCTCTCTCTCAAATAAATAAATAAAATCTTAAAAAAAGATAAGTGCCAAACAATTTATCCTAGATGGAATAATCAATATAATTTTTTTCTGGGAAATAATTGAGGAAAACAATACATTTCCCAATTTTGATAAATAATTATTAAATACGAAGGCACAATTTTGTTGGCTGTATCTCTTCATGAAATGCAAAGGGGAAGATGTTGGTTAAAGAAGAAAATGTTTCAAATCTTTTATTTTAATGCCTGGGAGCTTCCTGTACCTCAAGGTAATATATCACAGTGGAATGCCCTTCCATTTTCTTTTTTTTTTTTTTTTAAAGATTTTATTTATTTGTCAGAGAGAGTGAGCGAGAGCGAGCACAGGCTGACAGAGTGGAATGCAGAGTCAGAGGGAGAAGCAGTCTCCCTGCGGAGCAAGGAGCCCGATGTGGGACTCGATCCCAGGACGCCGGGATCATGACCTGAGCCGAAGGCAACTGCTTAACCAACTGAGCCACCCAGGCGTCCCTGCCCTTCCATTTTCAACCGGGCTTGGGATTCATGTGAAAGCAGAGGTGGGAAAGGACACCAAGCACCTTTATGTCAGAGCAAATATTCAAGTTGAGGATAAAAAATGGACTTTTTGAGATCATCCATGGCAAGCATCTCCTGGACACTCTTCACATATCTGAAGGAAAACATGGACCCTAGTGTAAAGCCTGCTCTTCTAGAAAATCAGGTCAGAGCACAGAATTACATAGTGCATTCTTTCTACTTCCTACTGTAGATTTAGACCATTTCAAACAGATGACAGTTCATTGCGCTACTGAGGGTGGTCAGCATATGAGATTCTATAAATATCCCAAATAATGTCATTCTTTTATCCAATTAATAGTTGCTGAGGGGGTGCCTGGGTGGCTCCGTCGGTTAAGTATCTGCCTTCAGCTCAGGTCATGATCCCAGGGGCCTGGGATCCAGCCTGGCATCCAGCTCCCTGCTCAGTGGAGAACCTGATTCTCCCTCTTCCTTTTCCTCTGCTGTTCCCCCTTCTTGTGCTCTCTCACACTCACTTCTCTCCTTCTCTGTCTCTCAAATAAATAAAGAAATTTTTCTAAAAAATAGTTGTTGAGGACCTCATGTGTCCGGTGCTGTGCTATTATTAGGCACTTAGAAATCTATAGTAAACAAGAGGGACTTTGGGGACTGAGTTGGTAGAACCTGGAGTGGCGAACTAGGGGACAATGAAGGGATGTGTGGGTCTGAGATGACCCTAACAGTTCAGCTCAGGGCCCTAAAATAAGCCAGACAATGTGCCAGGCCATCTGATCTGTGGGACTGGGATTGTTGGAGGCATCTCAGGGAGAGGCAACTGACTATATGGGTCTGGTTATTCACTGGAAGATGCAACCAATCAGAGTTCTTTTTTTAAAATTGAAATACAAAGAACACCCATTGAGCATGTATTTTATACCCATGTACTATGCAAATTTCAAGGGATTCAAAGATAAAGAGACATAGTCCTTTGTCTCAAAAGCTCTCAGACTAGTGGACAAGGCAAATATATAAGAGTGGAAAAGAGGTGAATCCCCAGAGAGCAGGTTTGGGTTTGGCTCTTAATGCTGGCCCTGGCCTGGAGCAACCAACTTACTAGAATCATAAAGCTGATAAAGCAGTATAGTTTAACTAATTTGATCCTCTAACTTTACAGACGAATTTTGGTTTTTTTTTCTCCCAGTGCTGATCTGCAGGCACTGCTGATACCCCAAGGATCTCTCTTTACAGGCACTCACATTTCTCAGCCCAGAACTCCACTAGAGCCATGGAGAGACACTGTAGGCCCTTCTAGAGGCGGGCTGTCCGAATATGGAAGTTCATCTCACCCTGCACGTAGAGAGGTTTGTCGGGACTCTCCTGCTTGCCCTCCACCAATGCAGGTAGAACCTAGGGTATTTTCTGGAAAAGTACTCGAAAGTCACTTCAAATATTCTCTGAATCTGGCAATGGGGTCTCTACTAAGAGAATAGTCTTCATTTAAGTGTCTGTTACACTTTTTCCAATGAGGGACATGGAAACTTCATCTTGAACAAATCTATCTTTAAAGGGAGGTGATGAACAACTGTCCTAATCAAAAACTCAAATGGTCAAAAATTCTCTAGTTGCTCATTTTCAAGTGGCCTGCTTTCCCAGGGCTCTCCAGCACCACACTGCCCACCACCTCTAGGAGGTGGGTTATTGTATTCTCCAGTTCATGCTTTTCCTCCCTTAAACACAAGGGCTCCATTGGACCCAGCAACTACTTCCCCATCAACTACTCCTCCCTGATTTCATGCAAGAACCTCACTGGCACCCCACACCAAATGTGAATGGGTTATAGGCATAGGCATGAGGTCCTTTCGAGAATGGTTTTGTTACACAGGGAACATCTGTCAAAGATTCAGCTCAAACAGAATACTTCCTCCTATTCTCCATAGGGCTGTCCAGTTCTGGAAACCTAAGGCTGACCACATAGCTTGGACTTCTTCCTCTGACAAAGAGGTCCCCTCATAACACATTATTTTGGATTCCTGAGGGGACTATTTTATGCCTTTTTTATTTTTTGCATTTGTTTTTAATGATTTAATTTAAAAAATAAAGAATATAAACCTGAGTGCATGCTTCTTTCATCTATACTGAAATAAAATAGCTTTGTTTTGCTTTTTTCTGAACTTTATATTCTCTTCCTAAGGACAGATCAAGAGTCCCACATTGGCTGACTGATCTCCTCTAGTAGATGCAGTCATCAAAAAGAGAGTGAATGTAAGGAAGTAGTTTCCAGAAGGTTTGGTACAATGTGTGGATTCAGAGCTTCTGATACTGAGCCACTTCAGTGGTATACTAAGCAACCCAACAACTGGTTTCATCAGAAGTGTTCATAGGACATATCCAGTAACTCCCTGAAGCTACAAATCCAAATGTGAAACTATGTTTACTATGTATTTTCTGCTGATATATATTTTACATAAGACTAATTATGGTAACAATGTTCAGTGGTGCAGTGAGTATGGAAAATATTATGGTGGTGGTGGCTCCTCAAAAGGTAAACATAAAATTGCCATATGATTCAGCAATTCCACTTTTGAGTGTGTATATATATATATATATATACACACACACACACACACAAAACCTGAAAACAGAGTCTTGAAAAGATATTTGTACAACAGTGTTCATAGCAACATTATTTATAATAGCCAAAATGGAGAAGTAGCCCACATGTCCATAGACGGATCAATGGAAAAACAAAACACATTGTGTACATACAATGGAATATTATTCGCCATAGAAAGGCATGAAATTCTGCCCCATGCTACAACATGGGTAAACCTTGAAGACATTATGCTAGGTGAAGGAAGATAGTCATGAGAAGGACAGATATTCTATGATTAGACTTAGCTGAGGTACCTAGAAGAGAGTAGTCAAATTCATAAAGACAGAAAGTAGTATGATAGTAGTCAGGGGCTGGGCAGGGGCATGGTAGGTTATGGATAATTAGTATGTAAGAGGTATGGAGTCTCATTTTGGGAAGATGAAACAGTTCTGGAAATTGGTTGCGCAACAGAGTGAATGTACTTAACATGACTGAACTGTACACTATAAAATGGTTAACATGCGGGGCGCCTGGGTGGCTCAGTGGGTTAAGCCGCTGCCTTCGGCTCAGGTCATGATCTCAGGGTCCTGGGATCGAGTCCCACATCGGGCTCTCTGCTCGGCAGGGGGCCTGCTTCCCTCTCTCTCTCTCTATGCCTGCCTCTCTGACTACTTGTGATTTCTCTCTGTCAAATAAATAAATAAAATCTTTAAAAAAAAATAAAAAAAATAAAAATAAAAATAAAATGGTTAACATGCTAAATTTTACATTATGTGTATTTTACCAGAATTTTTAAAATCCATCATTAATTCTATGAATATATGAAAAACCATTGAATTGTGCAGTTCGAATAGGTCAATTATCTGACATAATTTATTTTTACAACTTCTATGGATTAAAATTAAAGAGAGGCCTGTTGTGTCTTGGAGTTTCTCACTCAGGTAGTAGTGGCCAAGATGTCAGCCAGGCTGGGGCTGGAGGACCCACTAAAAAGGTGGTTGACTACATGACAGGTAGGTTGGTTCTGATTGGGTGGAAAGGCCTCAGTTTCTCCCCACATGGGCCTCTCCCCTCTCCCATATCCTTACAACATGGCAGCTGCTTTCCCTCCTGAATAAGAAATCCAGAAAAAGAGAAACTTCACTATTTTGTATTAAATGAATGACAGAAATTACAAGATGACATAGAGGTCAGTCTGACATACTCTACATCTCTTAGCTATGCTTTTCAAGTGTAGATGACTTCCAAAAGATTGATAACTAGGTGACAAAGCAAGGAGACAGAATTCTAGAGAACCTCTGAGAGGTCTGACTTGTCCGTAAAGTATTCACAGAGGCTTTAGGAAGCCAGATACCCCAGGAACACTTGGAATATTGGGGTCAGCTTTCACAATAGACAAAGGGAAAGCTAATCACCCAGTTTCAATTGCAACCAATGGAACTAACATGGTATCAGTACTATTTCAGCCTTAAGAACTCACCCAAGTTCACATCAAATGATCAGGAAATTACTTACATTCTTGTATTTATGCAAACTAAAAGTATAATGGTCTTTCTCTTAAGAGATTCTAGAAGCAAGCTTTAGCCCAGAAGTATGCTTCATCTTTCCAACAAGCTAGCTCTGAGATTTAGCCCAACACATTCTAATATTTCCAGTGTTGCCCAGAGGTGAATTTAGCTGAAGTTAGTGAAGTCAAGTTTTAGGATCTCCACTAAAGTGACCCCTTCCAGGACCTTGGAAAGGGTCTTATTGTGTTCAGTTGGCTCTTTTTTTTTTTTTTTTTTTTTTAAAAAATTTTGAACTGTCTCCCCTCCATCACATTTCATCATATACTGTTGGAGTGGCCTTACCCATTGTACATCTGGCTATGGGGCAACTTACAAAATAATATATAACTTAATAGACATAATAAACTGTGAAGTTTTTTGGATTTGGTGATCTTTTTGTCATGCATTGCTAACCTTTTAAATTTGTGATTTGTGGTGCTTTTTTTCTCATTCAAAATAAACATTTTTTAAAGATTGTATTTATTTGAGAGAGTGAGAGAAAGCAGGAGCATGGTGAGGGGCAAAGGGAGAAGGAAGACTCTCTACTGAGCAGAGAGCCCGACGCAAGCCTCAATCCTGGGACCCCAGGATCATGACCCGAGCCGAAGGTAGATGCCTAACTGACTGAGCCACCCAGGTGCCCCCAAAATAAGCATTTATAGATAACACTCCACAGGGTATTAAAATACTAAAAGTACAGATTAAATAATATTGATTGAAATACTCAGTAGTACTTTATTGTAATTATTGTTTGTTTTTAAGTCTGAGAGATTAAATACAGAAATATTTCATTTTTTCACATTTTAGCTGTCCTGTTTTTATGTTAATAGATTTGATTTTTTAGTTTACAGTTAGATAGCATTTGCTTCCTCTTGTCTTTAATAAGCCATCTTTCTAATTGAAATATTTACATATTTCCTTTAATATTTTTCTTAATGGCTACTTGCTTATCTAATCTAGACATAATATCTGAAATGCCTAACCAAAAACTATATTCATCAAAACAAAAATGTTTTTGTTCATTATTAATATCACAGCTCATAATACACTGTTATGATTTCTATAATTTAAGTTTAAGCCACTTACTTCATAAATACAAGTTTTACTGATGGAAAAATGTGTTTTCCCTTTGAACACACAAATTAAGATGTCAGCCCTGGAGGAAAACTGTGTACTCAAACCTTCTCAGAAAGATAACAAACTAATTTTCTCTAAAGATCGTCGATTAGTCAGGACCTTTCGAGTGGCAAGTGACAGAAAAATCCAACTGAAACTGATTTAAGCAAAAATGAAGCTTCATGGTCATGGGTGGGAAGTGCCAGGAGGGGAACGTGGCCAAGAGACCCAGGCCTGGAACTCCACATCACATCCCTGCTAGCTGCCTTCTGCAATGTCTCTGTTCTCAAAAAGGCACTCCCGTTATGGTGGCAGGACCACTCGAAACAATTCCAAGATTAAGACGCATAACTCCAAACCCAGCTGAAAAAGTGAGGGTGCCTTTTTCTCAATAGCCCCAGCAGAAGCTGAGTCTCCTTAGCTTTGATGAACCTACCCCCATACCCAGCATTGGGCCCAGAAAGAGGCACTACGCCAACGGTCTAGCACTGAGATGGGATCCTGTTTTACTAAAGACAGGGAAATAAACCATGAGCAAAAAAAAACATTGTTCAGTATGATTATGAGGTGTGAAAGAGATCATCTTGTATAAAAGCCAAGAAAGTGGTTCTGAAGTTCTCATCTTTGTGACATTATGTGTATATGGGGAGAGAGATGCAGGATATGTATGTGTATGTGTGGAGAGGGTGTGTGTATGTGGCCTGTCTACATGGAAAACAAAAATGTCCACAGTAAAACATCCATGGTGCTCAGTGGAGCACCTTCAGGGGCTGTGAGTAATTCATTACTGACAAGTGACTTCAAGTGAGGTCATGGTTAAATGTTGAAGCATTACAAATTAGGTTAGAAAAAGCCACCTGCCAAAGCAAACAGCATGGGAGGGAGTAGAGGGAGAGAAATATAGATGGCAGGGTCCAAAGTGGGCATGCTGACATTTCATGCGGTTCACTAACTCTACTTTGTGGCCTTCATAAATTTCACTCAGAATTATTGTCAGTGAAACTAATGAAATCACAGGCTGCTCAACAAAAGAAATATCAATCTGTAATTTTCCATTGGGTCAGTGAGACCTCAACTTATGGGAGGCATGCTTCATGTCTTCAAGACTGGGTGTTGACTTTGCTTCAAGTACCTTTCATGAATTTCATAAAAATTCTGTGTCTTGATCTTTCTCAACAAGTTCAGGTAACTTTTGGAGCTTGGAACCCTGCTTTAAAGACCAAATAACAAACACAAACTCAAACAAACAGAACAAAAAACACAAAAAGTGATTTTCGTGTCTAGTAAATGAGTTTCAATCACAACTTTTCCAAAGTAAGATCTTCTTCCAGCTTTCTTAAAAGATATTTGTAAAAAATATTTATATTTTCACTGTTCCAAGTAGAAAGAAAAAATGGAGAAAACAAGGTCTCTTTGAAACACAACACCTCCAAAATTCAAGATGAAAAATAGACATTGTATGGATGTTATTACCTGTATTTCTTTCCTGAAAGCCACTGCCTATGTGATTTGAGTATATTGATAACATACTTACTTATCTTGAAGAAGTTTAAGGAAAATTTCTATTGGCATACCATAGCCATTTTCCACAATGTTACCTAAGTTAGAAAATAGAATTTGTTTTACTTTTGTAAAAATTCTCATGTGTATTATATAAAATATAATAATGATCAAGTCCTACATTAAAGAAAAACACTACATGATTATTTCAGAGCAAAGGACAATAGCAAAAATAAGACTAAATTTACACTGGAAATTGAAAATTTTATTTCTTTTGCCAGGTCTCCAATTTATTGCCTTTTTAAAAGATTTATCTATTTATTTATTTATTTGAGAGAGAGAGAGAACGTGCACATGGGCAGGGGGAAGAAGGGAATCTCAGGTTGATTCCCTGCCAAGAGCAGAGTCCCATACAGGTCTTGATCCCAAGACACTGAGGTCATGACCTGAGCTGAAATCAAGAATCAGATGCAACTGAGCCACACAGCTACCCCTCCAGTTTACTGTTTAGAGGTATAATTCAGGTTATTATTATCCCTCTTTCTCCAGGTGGAGATGTCTGTTCTCTAATAATTATTTTAAGGAACAGAAAACTAACAATGATCCTAAGAAAGGGAAAATTAATGTTCTGTTCTCACTATTAAAGAATTTTGAGTTTCCTTTCCGTTGGAGCTTATCATAAAGTGTCTTTCCCTGGATAATTGTCTTGTATCTTGCCTCCATGAACTCTTCTTCCCATTCAAATCTAGGTTCTTTTCCAAGGTTATCATAAATGTTTGTCTTGGCTTCCAAATCATTGTTGTTGAGCAATGTCCCATCTATCTAGCTTCCCTAAAGTGTGTCACCTTTTCTCTCTTTAGACCATTTTGACTTCTTCCACCAGTGAAGGGATACATGATGATACAGGACTACCTCAAGAAACAGGATGAAATATTTTGTCTCAAAGTGAAGTGCCCCCATGTTTAGCTTCAACATCACCAATGGTTAAGCCCCTCTGCTACCACAAGAGGTCCAGGAAACAAAAGGATCCCAAGGGCCTAGCCAGCCTGTGCTATTACTTAACATAAAATTTAATTTAGATTTCCTGAGCTCTAGGTCTTCCTCTTCTAGACCCCACCTTCTCGCTGGATTTTCCACTTGCCATCTATTCTACTTCTGCCCCATCTTCCCACTATCCAAAACAAGGCAAACAATTTCTTTCAAGGTAGCTTGTTTCTGGGACCTACGCTCATCTTATATCAAATTCTCATCTTCTGGATCAGATTAAAATTAGATCTTTGAAATAACCTGTGTGTATGGGTATAGTTGTAGAATGAAGCAACATTTTGAAAATGGAAATAAAATATGTACTACTTGAACTGGCAAAAGGTGACATTCTTCAGTACTCAACATTTTCTTAAAAAGAAAAACTCTTTCAAAAATAGTAACAAGGGTACCTGGGTGGCTCAGTAGGTTAAGCCTCCATCTCTTGATTTTAGCTCTGGTCTTGATCTCAGTGTCATGAGTTCAAGCCCCATGTTGAGCTCCATGCAGTGTGGAGCCTATTTAAAAAAAAAAAAAAATAAGAGGTGCCTGGGTGGCTCAGTCATTAAGCAGCTGCCTTCAGCTCAGGTCATGATCCCAAAGTCCTGAGATCAAGCCCCAGATCAGGCTCCCTGCTCAGCAGGAAGACGGCTTCTCCCTCCATCACTCCCCCTACTTGTGTTCCCTCTCTTGCAGTGCCTCTTTCTATCAAATAAATAAGTAAAATCTATAAATAAATAAATATAAAATTTAAAAAAGTAAAATTACCAAAAGTTGTATTTTTTTCATTTTTACATGAGCAGCGTTGTGTTAGTACTCAGCAATGATTACCTCACACAGGCCTTATAACAACCCCATGAACTAAGTACTGTGATCCTTGGTTTGTACTTAAGTACACTGATGACCAGATAAGTCACATCACTTGCCTAAAGTTACACAGCTGCCAGAGGTAAAGCTAGAATTCAAGAATTCAAGGTGAGTATGATTCAATTACAAAGCTCAGTTTAGAACTACCATAACCTTCTCATTACCATGCTAATTCTTCAATAATAATCACATTTAGAAGTCAAAGTTTTGCCGAAAGTGTTAATGAGGATGTGGAGAAATTGGGACCCTTGTGCTCTGTTGGTAGGAATGTAAAATGGTGCAGTTGTTTTGGAAAACAATTTGATGATTTCTAAAAGTTAAACAGAATTAGCACATTATCCAGCAAATCCACTCCTAGATATATTCCCTAAAGAACTGAAAGGTGGCTCAGTGGGTTAAGCCTCTGCTTTTGACTCAGGTCATGATCCCAGGGTCCTGGGATGGAGCCCCGCATCGGGCTCTCTGCTCAGCAGGAAGCCTGCTTCCCCCTCTCTCTCTGCCTGCCTCTCTGCCTACTTGTGATCTCTCTCTCCCTCTGTCAAATAATTAAATAAATTTTTTTTAAAAAAGAACTGAAAGAAGAGTTTTGAAGAGACACTCGTACATCAGTGTTCATAGCAGCATTATTCACAATAACCCAAAGGTAGAAGCAACTTAAGTATCCATTGGTGGATTGGTGAATAAGCAGACTGCCTTCTTCTGTTGCACGTGCAACAGAATGTCATTCAGCCTTAGACAGGCATGAAATTCTGACACAGACTACTCCATGGATGAACCTGGAAGACAGTATGCTAAGTGAAATAAGGTGGTCGAAAAAGGACAAACACTGTACGATTCCCCTTAGATGAGGTACCTAGAGCAGAGAGACAGAAAGTGGAACAGAGGTTGCAGGGGCTCAGGGAGGGAGTGGGAGTTCATTTTTAAGAGGTAGAAGAGGCTCAGCCTGGGAAGATGAAACAGCAGGTGATGGATGTGGTGATGGTTGCACAGCAATATGAATGTGCCACTAGACTGTTCACGTCACCATGGCTGAAATGTTACATTTTATTTTGCCATAATTGAAAAAAAAATTTTGCCACAATCATAGCAACTTGTCATAGAGAGTTCTGTCTCTTTTCACTCAAGTCCTGCTTTTGTCTTTTCAAAGCTGTTCTAGTATGAAAAGCTGATAATTGAAGACTATCTGCTAATCACACTGACCCTCACTTTTATTGTGATCTGGTTCAGGAACCGTATACCAATTCAGGTAGTAGATCTCCCCTGAAGATCTTCTTTATAGAGTAATATAATGCCCCCACTCTTGGGTGATTTAACTGCATATGAGTTGCTAAATACCCACTCTGTAAGGCAGACAAGTAACAAAAGCCAACATTGGGGTGTGCCCGCCATTCAGCAGAAAGCTTACTAAGCCTTCTACATATATTAATGCCTTTAATCCTCAACATAATTTTAGGAGCTAGATTGTATTATTATCTCCATTTCATATTCAAGGCTTACCTAAGAAAGTTTAAGTAAGAGGCCTGAGATCACAGAGCAAAGAATTATTGGAGCTAAAAGAGAATGAAGAGCAAGGGTAAGAGATGCTCAGGTGGTGGGAAAAGTCTTCCTCAAAGAGATGAATCTTGAGGGATGAGTATAAAACTCCAAGAAGGAATGAAAGGAAACAAGAAAATGTGTGTATTTAACACGCTTAAATAAAACCTCACCTAATCATCAGCTGTGGGAAAACTATTTCGTATGATAATGCTGCCAGGAACCTATGAACAGGAATGGAGATGTAATTGAAACTTCAGAAATAATGGAGTCCTCGTTCGAATTCTAAAAATCTAAAGCCTCTGACTCATTAAGCACAATCAGCTGCACTTTTTTCATGTTTTTAAAATAATGAAATAAACACAAAGAAATATAGACAGAGTAACATAAGAAATACTCTTGCCTCCATTACTGAGACTGGGCAATTCTCTAATTTTTTTTCGATTATCAATGTCCCTATCTCTAGATACTTCATATATAACATGCAGATGGTCCCCTCCAACAAAATATGATGCTTCAGTTCAATTGTATGATACCACGTAAGTGTCAAAAAAAGAGGTAAATTTAGAGTCACAAAAATCAGATAGAGAATTTGAAGAAAAATCCTACCACTCAAAAGAGTATGGAGGGAAAAGAAGGAAAAGTGATCAAGTGATCCATGAATTTTGAAAAGATGGTCATTAAAGGAAGCAAGGTTAATTTATGAAGGTATACCCAACATTAGATGTCTAATACTCTAGAAAACAGAATTTAACATATACGAAATTCCTCGACGATGTCTCTGTGTTAGAGAAACTGACTCGTGTTACACTGGAACTCTGCAACTAGCCCATAAAGAAGGAAATAAGTACAGTGTCTGCCAAATGAGATTTTAATTTCTCTTTCTGGTGCTTCATTACTAATGTGTTAAAATGCAACAGATTTCTGTAGATTGATTTTGTATCCTCTGACTTTACTAAATTTGTTTATCAGTTCTAGCAGTTCTCCATGGTTCACTGAAATTGAAATTTGGGTCTCCTGTGAAAGTATTTGTTAGAAAAAAATTTTGAAGTAAACAAAGGAAAGGTATAGCCTGCTTAAAAGTGGAATTAATAAGCAAGGAGATCTCTTAAAAAATCATCATACATAAATATTGCTCTTAAGCCTTCAGTGTGCTAATCACTAGTGATATTGGGTAAAAATAAATGTATTACTATAAATCTATATCTATCTCTATCTACATATTTGTATTTATTAAGCAAAACAATCAAATGTATTTCTACTTGCCCTTTTCTATTAGTAGAGATATCCATGAACAGAGAAGAAATAAAATTAGATTTCTTTAAAATATTCTACATGTCGGGGCACCTGGGTGGCTCAGTGGGTTAAGCTTCTGCCTTCAGTTCAGGTCATGATACCAAGGGTTCTGGTATCAAGCCCCGCATCGGGCTCTCTGCTCAACAGGGAACCTGCTTCCCCCTCTCTGCCTGCCTCTCTGCCTACTTGTGATCTCTCTCTCTGTGTCAAATAAATAAATAGTCTTTTAAAAAAATATTCTACATGTCAAATTTTTTAAACATCTTCTTAAGTTTTATTTTTAAATAATCTCTACATCATCCAATGTGGGGCTCATATTCACAACTCTAAGATCGAGAGTCACAAGCTCCACCCACTGAGCCAGCCCAGTGCCCCCGATATTTCTCTAATAATTTTTAAAAATATCTATATATCCATATCTATAACTATACAGTGTTTACTTTGCTAAATCTCTTCATAAAGGTCCATGCAAGGAATCAATCCCTTATGGATGGTCAGTATATAAGATATCATAATAATAGTATTTATGAACTGACTGCCTCAATCACTAGTTGATTGAAATTATTTTAGTTTCCTTATTAGACAGACAGAATCTGAGCTTTTAAAAAAAAGGAGAGAGTAAGTAGCGTAATGAAAATGTTCCAGACTGGAATGATGATGACTATTGCACAACCTTGTGAATTAGTACTAAGTGCCACTTTGAAAGAGTAGATATGATGAATTTTTATATGGTGCATTTTACCACAACAAAAAAGCGGGTATGTTGTTTTACAGAAGACACTCTGTTCAGTCTAGTATTTCCTATTCTTCTTTTTTTTCTGGCAGTGGGATCTGGTCTGAGGTGAATCACACCTAGCTTAAAGCCAAATTATAAAGCATAGTTTAGAATAGCATTCCAAGAGGAATGGGAAACACGGTAAGTTACCTAACGACTGGAAGCAATTTGCTGTCTCTCAGTTTGAGGAAATTTGGCAAAAAAATATTCACTTTTATAATAACATTGAGCTCCCACCAGGAAAATAAATCAAAAAAGGAGACAAGATACTCTCTGGCTTACACTCCAGACACACATGTCCCCAGTCAAGCTGGCCCTCCCTCCGGGCAGCAGTTGGCTTTCTAGACGACACATAAACAAGTGTCTTTGACAGAAAGACCAAGTGGCTCCAGGTCCTGACGATAGCGCACAGTAACAAAGCAGGGAAGTCAAGACCTCAGTCTATTTACAAAGCCTACGTGCTAGAAAGGACAGAGATAAAGCCGTTCCCAGGAGGAGGGACATCAGCGCAGGCACCGATGCTCTCCTTTCTCCTGCTCCCGAGAGCCTATCCAGGCTGTGCAGACTCCATGTAGAGAAGCCAACAGAAAAGGGGCAGAGCACTGCTTAGCCTTGACCACAGCGGGAGAGCTTCCGGCCCACCCAATCCCAAACATTCCTTACCTACGCATCTGTTAAAATACAGTAACCTTAGACTTCATCAAGCAGACAAAGAAGAGGATGCTGCTGTGTCCAGGTTGACAGTGGAGAACCACCTGGTAGCCTGATGTTCCTACCATCTTAAAAGAGCCCATTCTCAAAATGGAATTTCTGCAGAGTTTTATTAGAAAGGACTTAGGAAACTAGCCTGGGGAAGACCAGAGGCCCCACAGTTTATCTTTCTCATCCTGCGTCCACAGTTACGACAAATTCCCTAAGGCTGTGCCTCCTGTATACACATGTCTGATGAATAACCCCAGTTCTACCCAGTCCAGAGTCTCCTCTGGGAGACCGAGTAGCAGTAGACTTACCAGCACCCGCATCCCTAACACACACACTCATTCACACACGCAAACTCACACCCTCACACTTTCCCTTTGGTTACTCACTAACTGCCTTGTGCCTGCTCTTGCATTAGGTGCTGGAGTAAATCCATGAATAGAACGAGGTCCCTGCTTTTAAGGTTCAAGGTTTCCCACAGACAAGCAAGGAAGGAGATCAATGATCATGTGATTTGAGGTGCCATGATCTGGAAATGCACGGACGCCCAATGAGACGAGGAGGTCCTGAGCTCAACATGCCTGTGAGTACACTTGAAAACCATTTCCCAAGAACTCCAATTTCGTTTTCAGGTGTACTAAGCTTCGACTCCCCAAAATGTGTGTTGCCACTCTCTGGCCAGTACCCCTTGCTGTAACCTTCAGTGTCAACCCTCAGTTCCTTACCGTCCTAACTCCACAACCTGTCACCATGTACCCACACCATCATGCCTCCAACCTCAGTGTGTCTCTCCACACCCACACCCTGTTTGCACTGGGTGCTTGTCTCCTGGGAAGCTTCCGGCCCTTCTCGTCTCTGTGTCCCCTGCAGCCCATCTCCACACCACCACCATCGGAGTGCATGGCCAGGATTTCCTCTGTCAAACCTCTTCTAGGTCCTACTGCCTGCAGGAAATACAGGTGCACTTGAACAGGCAGTCTTCGAGCACTTTTGGAGCAAGCAGTGTTTAAGGAAGAGTTTAACATAGAAGGTCATTAACAGTCTGTCTAGAAGCTGCTTTCTGACCCCATTCCCCATTTGTCTTCCACCCCACTTGTCCAGCCTCCCCACTGACTGACAGCTCACGTTGGGACCAGCTGTGTTTGTCCTCGCTGCTGTCTGCCTGGAATTTTCTTCTCTTTCCTTTGCCTGCTACATGCCCGCTCATCCCTCTTAGGTAAGGGCAAGTACACTCTCCTCTGTTGAAACCTCAGCTCATGCCCTGAGACAGAATGGGATGCTCTAACCCCAGAAACCAAAGCGGTGCAGATAGGGACACATGCCCCCAAAGAATGTTTGCTGCACTGTATTTTAAATATAAAGCTTCATGTCTGTATTCCCCATCAAACTGTGAATTTCTGCATTAAGCCTTGTTAAGTTTTGACAAGTGTGCCGATACTTGGCATATAAGTAAGTGCTAGCTAAGTTGGTTGAATGCAGATAAGCATGAATATCTAAGACTCAGAATCCTGCTTTTCCAGAAGTGGAATGGATGCTTCCTGGGACAGATCTGTGCTTTTGGTATAACCTTGTCAGCCCTTGACTTCGAAATAATATTTTCAAAGAGGCCCAGGATTTCAGTGTCCAGTACTAGGTAGTACTCTGAGAGTATAGGGGTTCATTTAGGACCCTGGTGATGCTTTCTCTAAGAAAAAGAAAGTCCCTGACTCACTCCACGGAGATGCACATCCCTTTCCTCACCCAAGTCGCCACCTACCCTACTCCCATGCCCCCACTCCTGTTACAAACCAAGTGGATTTGAGTCTCACCTATAATCCCTCCCCTCTGCTCTCTCTTTTCTACCAGTTACTTTTTCTACTCTTTTCCATCTTTTCTGCTAGTTTTACACGTCCATTTTGCCATATACCCTTTTTCCTCTTCTCTCAATCCCATCTAGACTAGCAAAACCCCTTGAAACTAAATCAGAGCTCAGAGAGACAGGACTTCCACCCCAGCTCAACTCCTTACCAGCCAGACACCATGGAGAATGTGCTTAAACTTCCCATAAATCATCATCTACTAAGAGGATATTGGCATTCTTGGGCTATGTTCCTCCTACTACTCTGGAATTTTTCTTTTTCTTGGCCCTTCTTTCTTTATATTTTCTATCATTTTATGTCATGAATTTATGTAAGCCACTCAAATACTTTTTTGATGAGATTTAAAAATATATAAAATAGGCCTTTAAGAATTACAAAGATTTGGGGTGTCTGGGTGGGTCTTAGGGTCCTGGGATCAAGCCCCGCATTGGGCTTTCTGCTTAACGGGAAGCCTGCTTCCCCCTTTTTTCTCTCTGCCTGCCTCTCTGCCTACTTGTGATCTCTCTTTCTTTCAAATAAATAAAAATCTTTAAAAAAAAAAAAAAGAATTACAAAGATTTAACCAGATAAATCTGTAGCAGATTCAGCACAACGCCTGGAAAATGTTAGCTCATTTTCAATATGTTCTCTTCCAAAAGAGAACACTTGCACACTGTTGGTGGGGATGCAAACTGGTGCAACCACTATGGAAAACAGCATGGAAAGTTCTTCATAAAATTGAAAATAGAACTACCCTAAGATCCAGCAATTCCAATTCTGGATATTTGTCCCAAGGAAATGAAATCAACTTCTCAAGGAATTATATGTACCCCATGTTCATTGCACCATTATTGACAATAATTAAAACATGGAAACAAGCTAAGTGTCTGTCAATGGATGGATGGTAAAGAAAATGTGGTAAATAGATACAATGGAATATTACTCCGTCATACAAAAGAAGGAACTTTTGTTCTTTGCAACAACATGGATGAACCTGGAAGGCATTATACTAAGTGAAATAATCCAGACACAGAAAGACAAATACTGTGTGATCTACAAATGTTGAACTTGTATGTGAACTCTAAAAATGTTGAATTCAGAGAAACCGAGATTAGAACAGTGGTTACCAGGGGATGGAAGTGAGGGTTCTCAGGTCAGGAAGTATGCAGAGATGTTGTTGGTCAAAGGGTGCAAATTTTCAGTTATAAGGAAAAAAAGTTCTAGGAAGCTTAAGTACAACATCATGACCAAAGTTAATAATACTGTATTTTAACCTGAAATTTATTGAAAGAGTAGATCTTAAAGGTGCCTGGATGGCTCAGTTGGTTAAGCAACTGCCTTAGGCTCAGATCAGGATCCTGGAGTCCTAGGACCGAGTCCCACATCAGGGTCCCTGCTGAGCAGAGAGTCTGCTTCTCTCTCTGATACTCCCCCCGTCATGCTCTCTCTCTTTCTCTCTCTCATATTCTCTCTCTCAGATAAATAAATAAAATCTTTAAAAAAAAAAAAAAACAGATCTTGTTTTCACCACACACACAAAAGAAATGGTAACTAGTCGAGGTGATGAGGATGTTGACTGTGGTAACCATTTCATAATGTATATATCTATTAAACCATCACATTGTACAGGCCAAAAACCTGACACTGTACAATCTAAAGATATACAACATTTACTTGTCAATCATAACTCAATAAAACTGAAAAAAAGTCAATTCTTTCCCAGCTGTCATAAAATATTCGTTGGTTAGTTATTTCACAAGGTTATTGTGAGAATTTACCAAAAAAATACCATGTAGATACAAATATTGTTGTTAGCACTTTACAGAGAGATATTAACTCATTTGATCCTGCAAAGGAACCTCCTAAGAACCTTTTGAAGAATCACTATTCTGTTCCCTGTTTTTATAGGTCTCCCAACACTGAGCCACACATGTAGGAACCAGCCTAAGGTCTCAGAGCTAGTGTTCATGCCGGCAGGTTGCCTCCTTAGCCTGGGATTTTGATTCCAACACTGAAAGTTCCCTACTTGGCAATTTGAGGGAGAAAGAATTAGCTTCATCCATATCAACCACTCCTACTCTAATTAAAATTAGGTATTTTGGCTTGCCCAGTTCCAAGGTACAGTCAGAAATGTTCCATAACTCTGCCCGGAGGAAGTGTGGCTACATGTTTTGACTGGGCTTTTCCTCCTTATCTCTAAGAGCATTAGTCAGAATCCATGAACTAAAGCGGTGATGATTGTGGATGAGCTTGTTTCCTGGGGATTGAGTCTGATGGCTCGAGGAGCAGCAAAAGAACCCAAGCATGGTGAGTTGGAAGCCAACTGGCCATCCATCCACAGGAAACCTTCCAGACTCTGGGTCCACTCGTATGTACACTGAAACAGGTGCTGTTGTGCCTTCCTTCTTTCCTTCCTTCCTTCCTTCCCTTCTCTTTTGTGAACTGGGCAGCTTTGTGCCAATTCCACGGGCTGGGTCAGGTGAGCCATTGCAACTATTCAGAAAAAAAGACTATGATGTAGAATTCCTAGGTCCTGGACAGAGAATACCTGTCCCTCCTACCCCATCTCTACCCCAGTCAAGCCCTAGCCCTGCAGTGGGAAGGATCATGCATTTCAGATAGAGAGCCACTAGGAATGTTGGCTAACACCATCCCATTCTCAAGGCCTCCAGCCCCAGAACAGACCCCCTCCCCCACAGAGGAACTTGACTGTGATTTCCCTCATGGGCTCTCCCTCCAGAGACTTGGCCAGAGGACTAACTAACAGGGTATAAACAGTGGGCCCTTTGGAACATATAGAAAGAAATCAACATGGAAAAGGAAGGGAGAGTCTACTCACACCTTGTGTTACTGTCAGGGTAATTTGAAATTTGGGGGTCTAGCCACTTTAGCCTGAAGAATTTTTTAATTTTTTTTTAAGATTTTATTTATTTATTTGATAGAGATTGCAAGTAGGCAGAGAGAGGAAGGAAGCAGGCTCCCTGCTGAGCAGAGAGCCCAATATGGGGCTCAATCCCAGGACCCTGGGATCATGACCTGAGCCGAAGGCAGAGGCTTTAACCCACTGAGCCACCCAGGCACCCCTAAATTTGGTTTTTAACTTTGGGATTCCCATGGTTACTAAAGTCTGTTTGCAAGTCAGCTTTCTTGTGACTATAGAGGCAAGATGAAAATGATTTGTAATTAACATCCTCAGGCCTCATAAGCATGCCTCTGGGCAAAAGCAATTGACTTGCCTAAGAAGGGTAAACACCGGTGTCTTATGATGCTGTTAAATTGTTTGGCAAACCCTCTCTCTTTAGATCTGTAGGTTGTACACAGTTTTGCTTAGCTCCCCACAAATTACCACAAACTCCAGGAGAACAGGATCTTTATTTAAAAATATGTATTATACTTCTAAGGGTCTGTTTCTGGCCACGGTAGTGATAAAAATGGAGTCAGGCTTAGACACTTACTTCAGCTTCTTGCATCAAGATCTAAGGGCAGTAGCTGAAAATTCTGAGTTCCCACTGCACAATATTGAGAGTAGATGCTAAATAAATACTTGTTGAAAAGGATGCAGAAAAAAGGAGGAAGAAGATGGGCGCCTGGATGGCTCAGTGGGTTAAGCCTCTGCCTTCGGCTCATGTCATGATTCCAGGGTCCTGGGATCAAGCCCCATATCTGGCTCTCTCTGCCTGCCTCTCTGCCTACTTATGATCTCTGTCTGCCAAATAAATAAATAAAATCTTAAAAAAAAAAAAAAAGGAGAAAGAAGAAAAGGAGCAGAATGGGGAGGAAAAAGAGAGTGATCATTGTATTTTTCAAAACATAAATTGAAAATACTAAAATTAGGGGCGCATGGGTGGCTCAGTGGTTAAGCATCTGCCTTCCGCCCAGGTCATGATCCCAGGGTAGTAGGATCGAGCCCCACATTGGACTCCTTGTTTGGTGGGAAGCCTGCTTCTGGCTCTCCCACTCCCCCTGCTTGTGTTCCCTCTCGCTGTGTCTTGCTCTGTCATATAAATAAATAAAATCTTAAAAGAAAAAAAACTAAAATTATTCACCAGACTCATTGGATTGGAAGAAGTCTTTTAAGCAAGCCAGTTTTCTAAAAAACATCATAAGCCCTTCAGGATTAAAAGTACCTTTAAATTCAGGATATCTAAAAATGACTGTTAAATATGGATTTTATGATTAAAACATACAACATGATTACATTATTACACAGTTTTTGCCTAAGATCATCAGAAAGAAATCCATGAAACAATTCTGATGATGTTCACTCAAAATTGTAATCTTAGAAATCTAAGATTATGAGACAATAAGTTCTAGGAAAGACAGCTATTTGATGTTCACTTTGGCAACCTTTTCCCATGAACATAAATTTTTTTTTCAACATCTTAAAAAGAAAAGACAAGAACGCTAACAAGTCTTGTAAAACCAGAATAAACTTCTGATGGCTATCTTATTTTTACTATTTTTTTAGAGGCATGCAGCTACAGATATCTGGGTGATTACATACTCACTAATGTATTTCCCCTTCGTGTTTATTTTGGAAAGATGGCAGGTTATTTTGAAAGAAAGGAAGAAAAAACAGAGCACAGAGGAAACAGAGTTGCCTTGTATCTCATAGGGCAACGAATTACTAAAATTACCAGACTTCACGGAAGAAAACACAAATTCATTTCTTTTACACATTTTCTTAAGTTTCAAAGTAGCCCAAGGAGATCTAGAACCCAAGGCCAAAAAAATAATAAAGAAACACCGATTTTGGAATTTTCCCTGGAGCACAAAGCAATAGTAGGGGGTGGGGTGACGTTGTTCCTGTGTGTTGGCTCTCAGGCAAAACTTTCTTCCCATACTTTCCAGACTACTTGAGTTTTATAGATGATTATAGTATTCATCAATCAGATCGATTACATATCAGTACAAATATATACATAGTATAGGTATTACAAGTCAACTTTTACATTTTAGTTAACATTCCTGCCTAGTACCCAGGTTTATTTGCAACATTCATCCAGTCTTACTGAGGGTCACCAAAGTGTACCAGGGATACAAAAGTGAATACATCAGAACCCTTGCCCCCACAGCACACCCCCACCTGCCACGTGGCCTGGGACGTGACGTGGAAAGTCATGTTAAGCAGCACTTGGGAATGGATGCACGCAGTAGAACACCAACTCTTCCACAATTCATGGAGTGAATTTCCAGAACAATTAGTTTTTTTAGTCTAGGAAAAGAGATCGATTTTACATTGATTTAGCTCTGGGGAAAAAAAATATGCTTCCTCCAACAAGGAAAAATTTCTACTGTA
Organism: Mustela erminea; assembly: GCF_009829155.1. NCBI lineage: Eukaryota > Metazoa > Chordata > Mammalia > Carnivora > Mustelidae > Mustela > Mustela erminea. Next base: position 7,877,722 of record NC_045629.1, on the reverse strand, counting down.
CAACATTATTTTAATTGTGTCTCTGCAGGAAGGAACAAGTCCAGAATGATCAAGACGTTGGTTGTCATCAGTGACCTCTTCCAAGATACCTTGAACTCTCTTTTGTTGATAGGACCTTCTGAAAGTGCGCGGGGAGTCAAACTCTTCTGGCTTACACCCATTTTAAACATCACTTAATCGCATGATGCGACAATTCGTTATCAGATGACCCTGTGCTCGTACACAAACACAGCCACTATCAGGCACAGACAGGCCGTAATCTGGCAAAATCTTGATGAAACAGAAATAAACACAATGTGTAGTGCATATTAATAAACTTGGGCATTCTGGCTCACACTAACATTACAAACACCCTCAAAAGGAAAATGCTGTGAGGCTGGGTTTCCTTATATGAACCTTACCATCAATATAAACAAGGAGAGAGAAAGGGAAAGAGGTGAATCTTTTGAAATAGTGTATCTCTGCTTCAATCTTGGAAATAACAACTCATCTCTGAAGAGCTAATAGTTTCCGTAATGTATCATTTTCTCAAAGGGAGGGACTAAAATAAACCGAAGCTCTTGCCCTCCTGCCTGGGAGCTTATTCATTTAAAGGTGATTGGATAATGCACTAGGATGGAGATTCTCCAAAGCCAATTTGCAGCTGAGGGCCAGTCTCAGGACACAGCTGGCACTGATCCAAGGCAAAATGAAAAACAAAGGCATTGGAATAAATTTTTTACAAAGCTAGTTTTAAAAATTACATTTATCTCTTTTTAAATGCATATGGTGTAAACTTCAAAGAGCGTAAAAATGTGTTCAGTGTAAAGGAGACGCCTCTCCTGGTCCTCTAGGTCAGACTCCATTATTACTGGTTTCTCATGTATCATGAATAATGTATGAGAAGATTTTACATATACATATATATACACATATATATTCTACATATTCCCATAATTTTGTATTATTATTATCTTTCTTTGATTGTGATAATAAATGAGCTTTTGGGGGGAAAAATGCTCTCACTTGGTAAAATAAAGTCAGCTGCCCTGTTTCTACTTGTGCTCAATACATCCCATTAACCAAACCCACTCCACAACTCAGGATATTTTGGTTTTCTTAAATTTTACTAGTTCATGAAATCTAAAAATCTGAGAACTGGTGAATTAGAGTATTTGACCCTTTCATATATTTCATATATTAATTTTAACTTTGAATATATACCATATATATATAATTATTAATTATCAATTTGCTATCCCAAAAGTTTAATTTTCTATCAGAGAGCAAACTGATAACTAATAGACTTTGACTCCATGTCATCCAGGGTAGTTTCATTGGACATCTCCATAAGGTCTGTAAAAAGTCATTTAAAAAAAGTCAATTATTAGTAAACAGAAAAGCTAACACTCACCAGATGCAGCAAAATTAAGAGGCACTGCAAATTCAATAAATAAATTTGAAAATTTATTTTGAAATAAAAACTAGAATACATTTTTAAACAAAAAATACAAAAAAATCTCGAAAGGTTTGTTGAAAACTGTTTTAGTTCAGGTGTGTGAGGTTAAGTTAAAACATAAGGAAAAAATCTGATTTTCAAACATTTTGGTAGTTTTGACGTCTTCTTGGCATAAGCAGTATTTTGTGCACATCTCTGCAATTTACAAAAATCCCATTTTTATATAATCTGCTCAAGAGAGTATCTAAATTTTAGAAAATTGTCCAAAAAATAATTATTTAGTCAAATTTAATTTGCTAGTAAAGACTGAAACAAAAGGCTATTGTAAAGGTTTTCTTCTCCACTTCAGCCCTTCAACTTGATGTCCTGTTTCCCTTGAACTAGAGGACGAAGCATCAGGATCTGAAGCAGGTACTTCAAGAGTCACCAGCTCCCAGTACCAACTACATGCCTTCCATTCCTAACCTCTTAGTACCCCCAGACCTGGCATCTCTTGGACATGGTAAACCTGGGTCTTTTTCTGGGTGGATTTGTACTTCTGGGGACTCCCATTTGCTACTGTGGCTACTGCCTTTTTCTTCTCCAACTCCACAATGGAGCCAGTCTCAAATTGCTCTCCCCAGGATTCTCTGAATGCTCACCCATACTGTGCCACCCCATGGGAGGTTCCAGCCATGCTCACCTCTCTCCCACCACCATGCAAATGACCACCACAGTGCCTACTAATTTGAGGACCTGCACAAGCCCCATCCCCACTTCTAACTACCTAGTCACCCTTGATGACTTCAAACTTGCCATTTGCTTTGAAGACCAGTGCCTACTCTCTCCAGCCTCTGGCCCTTAAAAGCAGCATTAACCTTTCCCTTCCAACCATGCTGCTCTCCATCAGTACCCACATCACAACAACTCCTACTTCATTAATCTCTGTTCTTTAATCCAAAAACCAGACACTGAGCTGGGACCTAGAGAAGAGAGTCAGAAAAGGTCAAGCTCTTACCAGTTGAGCAAAATAACATTTATGTTTTTCTTCAGGAAAAGTCTCTATGCTATGGAGTGATCTCTGTGGGAACAGAAGGGAACCTTCTGGTTGTGATAGTCTTTCAAAAGCAAACCCCTTAAAAAGCCAAGAAGAGCCAAAAAAGCAACAACATGAATGATGGTAAGAAACAAGCTAAACTCTTCATTTATTTCCACCTGTAGCCTCTATCTGAGACAGTTATAGATGGTCATGGAGTTACTTTAGGAAGTGGACACAACAGTGAGAAGGACATCCCTGGTTTCTCAGAGACTCCAGGGGAACTTTGATGGCCTGTGTTCAGTAATGATTTTTTTCTGTATCCTTTCACCTGGTAGAAAAGCATCTTCTATAGCACAAGAAAAAAAGAGAAAAGAAAAAAAAATTAAAGATACCTACCATTAATAATAGTTACCATTTATCATTAGCCTAAAAGAAACTCAGTTATAACTAAGCAATTTATACAGCTCACAGCATGCCATGAGAGAGAGATTATCATCCCCATAACTAATTTCCCTAGGGTCACACAGCTAACTAAGAAGCAGAGCTAGAGTTCAAACTAAGGTCTGCCTAGAGCCAAATCCCATGCTTTTTTGTGTGTTATACTTCTCCAACCCCCAGAAGGAAGATTCCAGAAAACATGGCATCTGTCCTGACCAAAAGAATTCTAGGCCTTCAAAGCTATAAAGTTATTAGATGATGCTGCAGAAAGTCATTAATTATTGGGTAGTATGTGTAGAAAAAAAAATTTAGAGTTTTCCTCACTTGTTCTCAATGTTATGTATTTAATCCTGTAAAAATATCAATAATTAAAAGTTGCCAAATTGTGATGGGGCGTCTGACTGACTCAGTAGGTGGAATGTGATACTCTTGATCTCGGGGTTGTGAGTTTGAGTACCACATTGAGTGTAGTGATTACTTACAAATGTAATCTTCAGGGGCTCCTGGGTTGGCTCAGTCCATTAGACATCCAAGCCCTGTTCTCAGCTATGGTCTTGATCTCAGGGTCGTTGACTTTGGGCCCCCTTGTTGGGCTTCACATTGGGTGTGGAGCTAAATAAATAAATAAATAAATACTCCCCCCACCCCAAGTCACTAAATTGGCAAGAAAACTGGACATTTGGGAATGAAGCACCATTTTTTCCTCTAACTACAACTGTGGTCATCCCCACCCATTCTCAAACTGACAAGATAAATTACTGAACCAGCCTTTCTCAGGGTGTTCAACCTTTCTCCAGAGGTAAACTGTCACTGTAATAATAATTTTAAAATCTTTATTAACTAAGTCCCTTACATGCACTATCTAATCTAACCCTCCACAATGCCCCTCAGATCCAGGTATCGTGTTTTTCCTTGTAGAGATGATGAAGTTGAAGGTAAGAGAGGGTCCAGAACCAGCCCAAGGACACACAGCTGGAAAATGGGCTCAGACTCATCTCTGTCTAACTTCAGAACCTCTGTTCTTAACCTTTATGCTCTTCCCTTCTGGTCCTTCATGATTATCATTTTAGCATTGTTTCATCCGCACAAATATTTGTGTCAAGTACATGATAAATTACTAGAGACTTGGGTTCTTGTGTAGCATGGTTACAACACCAGACTTGAGGTCACCTGGCTGGCTCCTTCAGTAGAGCATGCAACTCTTGATCTTGGGGTTGTGAGTTTGAGCTCCATGGTGGGTATAGAGAGTACTAAGAAAACAAACTTTAAAAAACAAAAACACCAAACTTGACTCTGGAGTCTTTGGGAGAAGATTAAAAATGTCCTTTGCTTTCTAACAATAGGAAATTATATTTATCACACTCTGTTAATATGATTTCTGAGTTTTTCTATTCAGCTGTTTTTTTAAATCACATTTCAAATATGTTTTTTTATTTATTCTCAAAAGCTATTCAAGTTTAGCATTCTAAGCCTCACACTTATTACTAGATGTAGCGTCTCCCTTTTATTACCAGAGATTTTCCAAAGTAGATAAATGTAGTCATTGGTGGAAATTTCTGGAGCCAGATCTGCTCTGACGGGAAGGTGGTGACACAGAACGGATAAGGCCAGGGTCTGTAGTCAGACAGTCCTGAGTTTGTATCTTGACTCTACCACTTGCATTCTGTGCTGTGTCCCTTTAAGTTACTTACTTAACCTTTCTGAGTTGGTTTCTCCATCTCCATGTTACCGATCCAATTTTCTGTCTCTGGAGGTTTCCACTAAATATTTGTTGGGCATTTGATTTCTAATCCTGGTGTTCTTCCCTCCAACGCACCCAGTCTTCCTCATCTTGAAAACAGTACCACCACCCATCCAGTCCTTTATTCCAAAAACCTCCGCCCATTGCTGATTCCCCCCCACCCATTCTGTCAGCCACCCCTACATGCAATCCATTTTCAAGACCAGTAAATACTACTTCTAAAACATATCTTGAATCCAGTATATCTCTCTTCAAAACTCTACCCTAGTCCATGCTAACATCACCCCTTCCTGGACACAAAAACATTCTTTTAATGAGTGACCAGTCACTCTCTCCTTCTGCTCTGATTTGTTCCCTATCAAGCTGCCAGAGGGATCATTTTTTAAAAAGCTGGGGGGAGTGGGGAAATGCGTCTGGTTGGCTCAGTCAGAAGAGCGTGTGACGCTTGATCTCGGGGTCATGAGTTCAAGCCCCACACTGGACAAAGAGATTACTTAAGGAAATGAAAAAAAAAAAAAAAAACTGTAAAAAATAAAAAGAAAGAAGACTGTGTTGCACCCTTATTGAAATCATCCAGCGGCTTCTAACTTAAGAATTCCAAGCTCCTCTTCACACCCCTTACCATGACTATCATTAAAACCAAAACAAAACAAAAAGGAAAAAAAAACTCAAAATAACAAAAACAAAATAACAAATGTTGGCAAGGATGTGGAACAACTAAAATCCTTCTGCATGCTGGCGGGAACATAAATGCTACAGCTGCTGTGGAGAACAGAATTGCAGTTTCTCAAAAAAAACTAAAAATAGAATACCACATGGTCCAGCAATTTCACTTCTGGGGCATACCCGAAAGAATTGAAAGCAGGGACTCAAACAGATATTTGTATTCGGCTGCACACCGTTTTGCCTCACTACACTGTAAAGCTATTCATGGCAGCATTACTCAAGAAAGCCAAATGTCCATCAACAGATGAACGGGTGAACAAAATGTATAACATACATCCAATGGAGTATACGAGTCAACTTTATAAAGGAAGGAGATTATGACACATGCCACAACACGGATGAACCTTGAGAACTAACACTGAGCGAAATGTGCCAATCACAAAAGGACAGATACTGTCAGAATCTGCTTTCATGATTTATACCTAGAGTAGTCAGCAGTCAGCGAGACAGAAAGTAGGATGGTGGCTGCCAGGGGCTGGGGGAGGGGCAAATGGGGAGGTAGTGTTTGATGGATTTAGCATTTCAGTTTCAAAAGATGAAAAAGGTTCTGGAGATGGATGTTGGTGACGGTCACACAACAAGAATGTACTTAATGCCAAAGAACTGTATAATCTTAAGCGTGGTTAAAATGGTAAATTACATGGTGTGCATATTTTGCAGTTTTAAAAAGTCCAAAACTCAGGGCACCTGTGTGGCTTAGTTGGTTAAGCATCCAAATTCTGGTTTCAGCTCAGGTCATGATCTCAAGGTCATAAGATGGAGCGCTGCATCAGGCTGCGTGCTCAGCCGGGGGTCTGCTTGAGATTCTCCTTCTCCCTCACCCACTGCCCTCCCCACCCTTCCTCAGACCGCTCTTCCACAGCACACTCTCACTCTATTTAAAAAAAAAAAAAAAAAATCCAAAACCCTTACCATAACCCAGAACGACTTGCATGATCTAGGCCCAGCAACCTGACCAATTCCCCCTCTCACTCCTGCCCTGGCCACACTTTCAGGGCCTTGTGAACCCGCAGGCCTTCTTCCCTCAGCCTTTCCCTCCTCCCCAGCCAGGCTGGCGGCCTCTCCCCAGAGAACTCTCCCTTCACACTCCCACCCTAAGTCAGCCCCTGTTCTTTTCCATCATAGCTACTCCTTCATGACATTCCACAGGGTAGTTTGCACACTGAGTAGCTTAATTAAAGTACCTTGTTCCTCAGGAAGCAGTGGAAGCCCTAAGTCCCCATCAGCCCACCCTGCGGGGTCCACCAGGCTGCCTCACAGTCCTCACATGACTGACGTGGTGTTCACTCGGAAATAACTCAGGAGGGCATCACCTGAGTACTCTTCGCTTGTCTCGTTCACTCATCCTAAAGAAGAGACTTCCAACTCTCTTCCCCGGCCCTTAGTTAGTTTCCAAAGTAGGGGAAGAAAGACTCTTCAACTTTCAAAATTAAAAATAAACTTAAAATTAAAAATAAATTAAAAGTAAACTTCGAAAGGCTTCCTCCATCCCCTGCCTCCTTCCATCGTGAGAGCTGCTCCTGGAGGGGAATTCCTCTGAAATGAAATCAGGAAGGGCTCCAAGAGAGCTCATGTTTCCAATATTAAGGCTCTGACTTCTGAGGACACAGCCCAGCCCATTCTTTAATCACAGCTGAGGAAATTACCCCAGCCTGGCTAAAAGATCATAATATCTTAAGAAGGCTGATGAGCTCATGAAAAGCAGTTGAATTTGGAATGCCAAGACACTCCCAGACACCTCTTTGAGCTCCTTTTCTCCTCCATTAAATTCTCCTCCATTAAATTCCCTCGAATTGTCCAGATCAGCACCACACCAAAGTTTCAGAGATTTTCAAAATAGCTTTTATTTAATGCATTGCAAAGTAGAGAGCCGTTGGAGCTCTATTTCCCGGATACTCTTCCTGGTATCAGTATGATACCAGTCATACTGGTATCTTCATCAGTATGAGATAGCTCGGAAAATTTAGCTTTAAACATAGTATGAGCCCCATTCATCTTCGGTGGGTTTGACTTTCCCAATTTTACTTTTCTGTGTGAGGATTATCTCATATCCACCTTGAAATTTTATGGGAGAAAGAAAGAAGTACTTTAGAAGATCTCAGATAATGAGAAACAGAAAAGCCTTAGTAATTATTAAAAACACTTAACATTTGCAAGGGAAGCCAAAGATGGCAGGACTGAGAGTTTATTTATTCATATAATAATATTCACAAGCAAACTACCTACCCTCCTTCTCTAAGTGGGAGACACAATAAAATAAAATTGAATGAAGTGTAATTCGCTACAGGTAGGAAGCCATTTTCCAAAACCCCTATAAACAGCAGAGTTTCTTGGCACGTCTCTGTTGTCAACATATACATGTATGCCATCCTTACTCTTTATTTCCTTGGCTCATAAAACAAAAGAGTGAAACTTTAGGTGACAACGAAGGATGGAGATGGAAAGTGATTTTTTTTTTTAATGTCTTTTGGAGTTGTGTTAATCCTACCCTCCCAGAGCAAAGAAAGTGTAAGTCTGGAAATAAAGAAAGCGTTTTGTAGATGACAGTTGTTTGTAAGTGTAGAAAGCAAGAGATTTCCATGTATGGACCTGAAGTGCATTCCAATGCAGTGTCAAGTTTTGTGTGCGATAAGGCCAGAGCAGGAAGCCACTCGAGGTCAGGAAGGAAGTGCTGTCAAGCCTGGGAGCGGGCAGAGTCCTGCGGGGAGCTGGGCAGGCTCACAGCTTCAGCTGTGTAACCACTGCCCTATTTTTAAAAGATAAACAGCGTGAACAACACAGAACCCGCACAGTGGCTGCTTCAAGTTCATCCAAACCACACAAGGAACTCACCCTTAGCCCTTGCCAGGCTTTGCAAGTCTCCCAAAAATGTGAAGTCACTGTTTCTCCTGGGACACGAGGCAGAGACTGCTCAGAGGATTTGATTATGACCTTTTATCCAGTATCCACAGCTGGCTTTGAGGGCCTCTGGTTATCCTCGCAGATTTCCAAGTGTCCCTCATTTCTCCCACCCAGCCTCAAGTTTCTACTAGCCCCTGTCTGCTGGGCAAGAAATCCTACTATGAGTTAATGTTAGTAAGCAAAAGTTCTCCCTTGAGTCATGACCTGTCTAATATGCAGTCAGCCAACAGAACTCATTAGACTGATGACCTTGACAGTACTTTACAGAGTTAATTTCCAGATCAGTAAATTCTGACTCAGTGTCCACAGTAGGCTAACGATTGCACTGGGCAAAGGCTCCGGAGGTTTAGTCAGCTGCCCTGATCCTCACAGAGTACACAGGAGAGAGTGCTAATACAGTCGCTCCCTTCCTAAGATACTAAAGTTTGTCTGCATTGTGATGGGGCAGTGCTAAAAGGCACAGAATGTGCACAAAAGGAAGATCATTGAGGAGATCCTAATTCAAGCTCAAGTTAGCGATGGACACTAAGAGACGCTCCAGGGTAAATGGGTGTCTTCCCAAGTTAGGGAGACAAACAACAGAAGCCATGGGAGGTGTATTCCCAGACCCAGAGCAGCCCCTCTGCAGCTGAGAGGCCAGAGACAGCCTATAGTTAGCGTGTGACACCTTCACACAACTGTTCAGGAAGCAAGAAGACACCACTGGGCATTTTCCCTGGAAAAACAAGGAAAAATCAGGATACGAGCTCTGCGGCCCAGGCCCATCCCTGGAAGCCCACACTCAGACTCCTAAAACGTGGACCTCCGACTGGGTAACCGGATACATCCTGCACTGGAATTACAAAAAGGCACCCAAGTCAAAGGGGAAAACTCAACAATTAGTACAGCTTCATGAAGAAAATATAGATCAATCTATTTTTAATTTTGTTCATCAAAAGATACCATGAAGAGGGGCATCTGGATGGCTCAGTCAGTTAAGCATCCAACTCTTGATTTCCCCTGAGGTCATATCTCAGAGTCTTGAGACCAAGACCCACAACCAGCTCCATGCTGAGCATGGAGCCTTCTTAAGATTTCTCTCTCCTTCTCCCTCTGCCCCTTCCAGCTTGCATGCAGGGTCTCCCTCTAAAAAAATAATAAAATAAATAAAAACTTAAAAATATCATTAAGAGTGAAATGCTCCTAATGAACAAATAGTAAGAGAATATGATACAAAAATGGACAAAATACTTGTCAGGCATTTCACAAAAGGGGAAATTCAAATAGCCAAGAAAATATAGGAAAAGATACCCATGTCATTAGTAATCAGGGAAAGGCAAATTAAGACCAGTATAAGGGCACAATCCTTTAAGTCTATCCTTGACTTCCTTGGAGAGGCAGAAGGTCCACCCCAGTCCCATGTTTAAAGGAACACCCCACTCTCACCCTCTGTGCCCTTGCTATGGGTTATTGTTTCACTGTTTTAACCACTGGAAATATTTTATCCATATTTATTAATTGCCACTATCCAGTGAATGTAAACATAATGAAGTCAGGGACTTTGTGGATAAATACGGATAAATCTATTTTTTTCCCTCCAGACTTAACTCACACCGGAAGTGATCAATGCATATTTATTCATTTAGTGAGAGTGTAAGTTGGTAAAACCTCTTTGGAAAAAAGTTTGGTGTCATCTGTAGTAGTTAGCTATAATAGAGGAGATAAGCATACAGGGTGACCCATCAATGACACTCCTACAGGTATGGCCTGGAGAAACTTGCAAATGGGCGCAGGGCCACGGATAACTGTTCATCACAGCCTGTTTCTAAGCATCAAAACCAGAAATCCTTGGAAAATTTTGAACGTTTTTTGAAAAATTGGAAACAAGCTAATTAGCATTAGTTCCAGAGCAGATGAAAAAATTGCGGTGTGTTACATGATAGACGAGAATAGAACAATCAAAATGAACAGCCATAGCTACTTACGGCATGGACAAAGCCTACTAACACAGAACGAGCAAAAGAAGCAAAGACATAAATAAACACATGCACAATGACTCTTTTTATTTAAATAGCAAAAAAAAAAAATAAAAAGCCACAAGAAATTGCCAGATTTGGGGCTACAACTGGAAATAGCAAAAATTATAAAAGAAAAGCAAGGACCGTACAAGGCGGTCTTTACCTCCCCGAGGGGAAGAAGTGTGAGGGTTCCGGGGAGCAGACAATGTCCTATATTTCAGCTCGGGTGATATTTTTATGGCTGTTGTTTAATTCATTACTTGCCAACCTGCACGTGGATGTTTTGTGCACTTTAAATATTTATGTTCTATTGTACATTTGCAATGTTTTTTAAAAAAATAGAATGGCTCTTGGTTTTTAAAGGTGATGGGATTCAAAATGAAAAACAACCACCCTAGAGGTTGAAACCAAACAAGATGTCCCTGGAATCTGTCCACAAGACCTGCGTGTGTCATCTGTCCCTGAAGAAACCAGAGAGCAGTGTGGGGAGAGTCCATCATCTCCTCGTTTAAAGTTACTCATCTTCTGTCGTGTGAGATCGAAGTTTCTGTATCCAAAAGCACCCTGTTAACTGGCAAACACACAGGAAATGCAACATGCTGGAGGAATGTTCCCTCCCCCTCCTGCACCTGCTTTCCTTATCACTTTACAGCAGAGAAATCTGAGGAGACAACTGACAGCGGAGAAGCCGGTGAAGGTAGTAGGAAACATCTCCATCCAGCATGCTTTGAGGGAGGAAAGCCAAAGACTGCTGAATTTGAGCAATAATAGGAAACTTCACTTGCTCTATAGGATGGGTTCTGTGTCCCAGCACCACAAAGGGATCAGCCGAAACCCAACCCCAGTAGCCACAGTCTGATGGAGGCTGTGCTTGGCTCCATCACCCCACTCCCCAGGCTCTCCACCCTCAACCCCCCACCCCCCAGCCCACAGAAACCTACCTGCACTTTTCCTCCTACCCCTTCTCTCCCCTCTGGAGAGACTCTTTTCTGCACAGACTGAGAGGTCAGCCCTGCCTCATTGTCCCACTACAGTACTTTTCCACTTGCTTAAACACATTGATTGCTCTCATCTCTCAGGCTGCACACATGCTGTCTGTCTGTCTGTCTGGACTTCTCCATCCCTACTCCATCAGGTAGCCCTTCTTACCCTTCCTGTAGGAACCCCCCTGCCACACCCACCAACCCACTTAGATGTTGTAGAACATTATTCTCTGTGCCTGGTTAGATATGTGTTAATTACATCTATTGCCCCTCGACTGCAAGTTCCGTAAAGGTGTTTATCAAACCTATCTCGTCCACCACTGACTCCTCAGCTCTCGTGCAGTGATCGGTATTTGTTGAATGACAGATTAACAAACACGTCTATTCTGTCTCCTGATTTTTATTTTACAGGAACCCCAAGCGAACACACATGCATAAGATGCCTTCCACACTTTGGGTCACGGCACTCATCAGTCAGCCTCACGGACATGAGGAGCTGGAGAGGAGGGAGCAGTGACAGGAACGGCAGAGCTCCTGAGAGTCTAAAGGAAAGGCTGGACATTCTGGGGCCAGATTCAGAATCAGGGACTGCCCATTGTTTCTGGTAATTTGCTGAAGATACCGCCCCCTCCAGAGACTCCACAAAGTAGCAGACAAGTGGAGTGCACCAACCAGAAGCTCCAGGTACCACACCGGAGCCTGCGCAGGCTTGGCATCCAGCCCAGCTCAGCCTCCACGCAGACGAGCAAGACGGCCCAGGGCAGCACACAGTGCTGAGGGCAGAAATTCAGTCCATTGGTCAGCATGCATGTGCAACAGGCTCCCAACGCCGCAGAGAAAGACAGCGTGTTGATCTTTTCACATGGCAGATGAGCGACCCAAATGTTACAGATTTAGTGGCAAATGTAAGGGATATATGGGCTTCAGGTATAATATTTCCTTTAATACGCCCAACAATCTTGCAAGGTATTCATCCCGTCTTAAGGAAACTGATGTTCTGCACGTGGATGCCTCTGAGTAAGCATCACTAAAGTCTCCCCTCCACCGCCATCATGTCTAAGTCAGAGTCTCCCAGGAGCCTGAACAGCTGCGGAAGCTCTTCTTTGGAGGTGTGGGCTTTGAAACAACCAATGAGAGTCTGAGGGGCCATTTTGAGCAATGGGGAACTTACGGACTATGTGGTAATGAGAGATCCAACCACCAAGGGCTCCATAGGCTTTGGGTTTGTCACACGTGTCCCTGTGGAGGAGGTAGGGGCAGCCATGAATGCAAGGCCACACGAGGTGGGTAGGAGAGTTGTGGAACCAAAGAAGGCTGTCTTGAGGGAAAGTTCTCAAAGACCTGGTGCCCACTTTACTGTGAAAAATATTTTTGTTGGTGACATTAAAGAAGACCCTGAAGAACATCGTCTAAGAGATTATTTTGGACAGTATGGGAACATCGAAGTAGCTAAGATCATGACTGACCTAGGCAGTGGCAAAAAGAGGGGTTTTGCTTTTGTAACACTGGAGGACCATGACTCCGTAGACAAGATTGTCACTCAAAAATACCACCCTATGAATGGCCACAACTGTGAAGTAAGGAAAGCCCTATATAAGCAAGAGATGGCTAGTGCTTCATCCAGCCAAAGAAGTCGAAGTGCTTCTGGAAACTTCAGTGGTGGTTTTGGTGGGAATGACAACTATTGTCGTGGAGGGAACTTCAGTGGTCGTCGTGGCTTTGGTGGCAGTCAAGGTGGTGGTGAATAAGGTGGCAGGGGGATGGCTATAATGGATTTGGTAATGATGGAAGCAACTTTGAAGGTGCCAGAAGCTATGATGATTTTGGCAATTATAACCATCAATCCTCAAATTTTGGACCCATGAATGGAGGAAATTTTGGAGGCAGAAGTTCTGGCCCCTATGGTGGTGAAGGCCAATACTACGCCGAACCATGAAGCCAAGGTGCCTATGGTGGTTTCAGCAGCAACAGGAGCTGTGGCAATGGCAAAAGATTTTAATAAATGCCAGGAAACAAGGCTTAGCAGGGGAGGAGAGCCAGAGAAGTGACAGGGAAGCTACAGGTTACAACAGATTTGTGAACTCAGCCAAGCATAGTGGTTAGCAGGGCCTAGCTGCTACAAAGACATGTTTTAGACAATACTCATGTGTATGAGCAAAAAACTCGCAGACTGTATTTGTGACTAATTGTGTAACAGGTTATTTTAGTTTCTGTTCTGTGGAAAATGTAAAGCATTCCAACAAAGGGTTTTAATGAAGATATTTTTTTTGCACCCATACTATTGATTGTTAAATGTAATAGTCTGATCATGATGCTGAATAAATGTGTCTTTAGAAAAAGGAAAGGATAAGGAAACTGAGATTCAGAAGTTAATGCACTGCCTCAAAGTCACGTACCTACTAAGAAGAGAAGCAACAACAGAGCCAATATTCAAACCCAGTCTGACTTCTGAGCCCTTTGCTCCAGAGAACCATCCCATATGGGCCCCCATATCTACAATCAGCAAATGCTTCAGGACACAAGGACACCAAAATTTGTCAAAAAACTGGCTCTTACCAGATATCTTATTATCCCTTATAAGAATACATAAATAAAATATCTGCAATAGATGAATGGATAAAGAAGATGTGGTGTATATCTACAATGGAATACTATGCAGCCATCAAAAAAATGAACTCTTGCCATTTGCAAAGACATGGATGGAACTAGAGAGTATTACGCTGAGCGAAGTAAGTCAAGTTATCATATGATCTCCCTGATATGAGGAATTTGAGAGGCAACATGGGGGATTTGGGGGGTAGGGAAGGAAAAAATGAAACAAGACGGGATCAGGAGGGAGACAAACCATAAGAGACTCTTAATCTCACAAAATGGACTGAGGGTTGCCAGGGGGTTGGTGCAGGGGGAGGGTGGTTGGGTTGTGGACATTGGGGAGTGTATGTGCTATTGTGAGTGCTGTGAAGTTTGTAAGCCTAATGATTCACAGACCTGTACCCCCCGGGGCTAATAATATATTATATGTTTATAAAAAAGTTTAAAAATTTTTTAAAAATAGGATTTTGTTAAAAATATAAAAAAGTTAAAATATAACTTTTCTGTACAGTGCAATGAAGCTAAGCAGAGTTTGTATTTTGATTATGCCCAAATTTGACTGATTCACAATAAAATTAATTATATCTTCAAAAAAAAAGGAAAAGAAAATATCTGATTTGGGAGGATTGTAATTAATGAAAACATCAATTACAAGAATATATAAATAAGAAAATATCTATTGAAAAAAGAGAGAGAGAAGTAAATGTGTTCTAAACTCAAATAAGGAGATAGGAGGCCCTGAAGCAGGAGGAAAAGTTAGAGACAGTTCTGACTTTCACATGCAGGCACAGGCTCCCTATTTCCACCAGGGGTACCATTACTGGATATCGGATATGAAGCCCAGTTTAATGCAACACACTGCAGATTAGGAACGCAAGGGATTTTCCAGAATCTATGATCAAAAAACCCTCTGCCCACTGAGATTTACAATTTAGGGCCCTTCTTCTCTATAATCGTCCATGGTCTTACCGCCTATGTCTTAAAAGCATGATTCTGGCGATATTTCCATTCCTAGACATTTTGGCTCAAAGAATCAAAGTGGATCTCAGGTTTCAAAGACCCAAGGGAAAAAAGGTCACTATTGACTACTTATTGTTGGACCAACAGCACTTAAGCTGTCGGGTTAGGCTTTGATTTTAATATTTCTCCGTGAGGAAAGTACGTATTTTTAATAGCGTTCTTTCTTTCAATATGTTTGCAGTGCAACTAAATCACAGTCCAACAGCATGCGTTTTTAAAGCAGAAGAAGTAAAATAAATGGAGTCAGTGGTCTATCTTCATTTCCCAGCACAAATTGTTAGTCACATATTTGCCAGTTTGGTTTGGATTTATAACATGTTCACAGTGATTTACGTGGTATTTACATTATAAACTTTTCATGTAAGCATTGAAGGTACTTCAAAGATTTTACATTATTTTCTTGAAACTCCTTTTGAAGGGAAAAAAAAAAAAAAACATGTAACAACAGGGCACAAAGGAGCCAAAACGTTAAATTAGGTGACAGGTCAGAAACTACACCGCCACACTGTTTCCTAGGGAAAATAGTGATTCCCCATTTATCTTTCCAAAGGTAAGATCTCGTCCCACACTTTATTGAGGTATATAGTGATATTTACATATGATATTTACATACAGTGATATTTACATATCACAAAATCCCCCCTTTCTTAGTGTAAAGTATGATGAATTCCCTCAATTGTGTACAGTTGTGTCACCACCATCATACGCTGCTCTGCCTTCTCTCACTGAAGTCTTTGCCCTTTCTAGGAACTCATATTAAATAAATCATACATTATGTTTTCCAAAGTGGTTATACGGTTTTGCATTCCCACCAGCGCCGCACGAGAGTTCCAGTTCCTCCTCATCTTACTTGATACATGGGGTTGTCCATCCTTTTAAAAACAGCCGTTCCAGAGGACTAGGAAATTATCACTGTAGTTTTAGTATTCGTTTTCTTGGTGACGAGGGACAATGAGCCTCATTTTGTGTGCTTCGTGGCCATTCCTACATCTCCTTTTGCAAAGTGCTTTCAAATCTTTTGGCCATCCTCATTGTCAAGTTGTATAAGTTGTATATAAAGTTGTATGTGTGGCCAATATTTTCTGTCAATTTGTGACTGGCCTTACTGTTTCCGAACTTTCATTCTCTAGGAGAATAACAGTTCGTAATTTTGATAAAGCCCATTTTAGCAATTGTTTTGTCCTATGCTGGTTAACTTTTAAGGACACCAGAAGTAAAACTCTGCGTGAAAGGAAATGGCATTCCCAACCTCTATCCATCCACTCCTTGTGTCGTCTTCATCCTTTTAGGCATCCTGATTGCTAAACGAAAATTTGTGAGCATCATTCAGGCACCATGGAAATGTGTAAAGATGCAGTAGCAAAGGATACTGCAGAAGTTTGAGAGAAGGAAACACACAACAAAAACTCTTCTTTAAGCAAACTCACTTTCAAAGTAAAGAGCAAAAGAATCAAAGGTCTAAAGATTTGAAATTGAAGAAAAAGAGTGAATGATGCCAGTGGGGGTTTTGTGACTGCTGAGTAACAGCTGGAAACACATGTAAGGGCAGGTGTTAAGAATCCTGCTTCCAGCCAAGATGGAATCGCTGGGACCAGATCTATTCTCCAACCAGAAACAACTGAAAAACTGGACAAAACATGAAACAATGCTTCTCAAGACGTTGGCCATCAGGTGGTGGAAGATAATGAACCCTGAGAGACTCCAGCAGAGAAAATAAGCACCTGAAGGTGTCCCATATTATTAGTCATTAGGGAAATGCTAACTAAAAACCACAAAAGAGGGGCGCCTAGGTGGCTCAGTGGGTTAAGCCACTGCCTTCGGCTCAGGTCATGATCTCAGGGTCCTGGGATCAAGCCCCACGTCAGGCTCTCTTCCCAGTGGGGAGTCTGCGTCCCCCTCTCTCTCTGCCTGCCTCTCTGCCTGCTTGTGATCTCTCTCTCTCTGTCAAATAAATAAATAAAATCTTAAAAAAAAAAAAAACACCCACAAAAGATATTTCTTCTCTCCTACTAGAATGTGTAAAGTGCAAAAAACTGACCACGTAAGTGTTGGCAAGGATGATGAGGAACTTGAACTCTCTTACACAGCTAAAGGGCACTTCCAAAACTTTGAAAACCATTTAATAGATTTTCTAAAAAGGTAAACATACTCCTTTTTGACCGTGCCATTCCACTCCTATATTTGTCCAAGAGAAATAGAAGCATGTGTTCAACACAAAGCCTTCAACCTGAGTGTTCACAGCAGTGCTTGCTACCCAGTAGTCCAAAATGGGAAGTGATTTTGCTTCCCAGGAGATATTTGGAGAATCTGGAGACATTTTGGCTGTCACAATGAGAGGTGCTATTGACATACAATGAGTAGAGACCATAAATTCTGCTGAATACACAGAACACAGGACGGTCCCTCACAACAATTATGTAGCCCAAAATGTCTGTAGTGGCCAGGTTGAGAAATTATGTGTGTAGCTCCAAAAGGGAGCAACCCAAATGTCCTCTAATAGGTAAAGGGACAAACAAATGATGGTATATCCCTACCATGGGATATAACTGACCATTGAACATAGTTTCAACTGCATGAATCCACGTATACGCAGATTTTTTCAGTAAATACAGTATAGTACTATAAATGTATATTCTCTTCCTTACGGTTTTCTTACTTGCATTTTCTTTTCTCTAGCTTGCTTTATTGCAAAAATATAATACATGATACATATAACATACAAAATATGTGTTAATCGACTATTTATGTTATCTGTAAGGCTTCTAGTTAACAGTAGGCTATTAGTAGTTACTTTTGAGAGAGTCCAAAATTACACATGGATTTTTTTTTTCAAAAGATTTTATTTATTTGACAGAGAAAGACACAGCGAGAGAGGGAACACAAGCAGGGAGAGTGGGAGAGGGAGAAACAGGCTTCCCACTGAGCATGGAGCCCAGCGTGGGGCTCCATCCCAGGACTCCGGGATCATGACCTGAGCCGAAGGCAGACACTTAATGACTGAGCCATCCAGGTGTCCCCTATACCTGAATTTTTGACTACGCATGGGGTCAGTGCCCAAAAGGCCCACACTGTTCAGGATCAACTGGGTTGTAAATGACAAATTATTTGTTAAATGTGATAGTTGGATATAGAGCTTTCATTCCTTATATTCTTCAGGGTGTATCTTTTTTTTCACTCATAGACTTTTTTAACAATATTCGGTGCTTTCTGGAGTAACTGGATCAGTCTACTGTTGTAACACTAAATTCACATAATGGCAGCCAACAACCAAGAAAATGTACAATTGCGTAGGTCGTTCTTGCCAAGGCCACCTGCTCATTGTTCTGTGGCTGATGAACTTCCTCTTCCCAGCGTGCCTACTGAAGCCAAGGGCATTTAACAATAACTGAACTTAGATAAGCTGTTCTCAATTCTCTAGTACTACCTGTGGGTCTAAGACACAAATGCCCTGGTAAAAGCTAAGACAAGGCAATCCTAGCTAAGATGAGATGAGACGGTTCTCACCTAGAAAAATCACATTGGGGGTTGACTAGAAAAAACTGAGGAGTCTCAGTAGAGAAATTGGGGCACAGAGAAAACCTGAAAGAAACCTGGAATTAATTTCTAGTCTGAAGGCCTGGATTGATTGATCAATGCACGGGCAGAGAGAAAGGGAAGGGGTTTGAGAATAAGAAGAGACAACAAAGCAAAGGGACCTGGAATGTGCTTCTGGAGAGATACTATAAGAACACCGGGTACAAAAGAAGAAGAAGAAAGGAAGAAGAATAAAAAATTTATCGTTTTCCCCATGTATAAAGCCTATAGTTTGCTGATCTAGTCCTAGAAACCATGAATTCATGGGCTCAATGTATCATCATACCTAGGATGGAGACTGTTTTCGTTGGGTCTCAGGCACGAGAAGTGAGAAAGACATTGGGGGAAACCAGTCCTTGGCTGAAATTTGGCCCGAATTTCTGAAGTCTCTGCAAGCATTCAACATTACATTAAATGAGAGAAAAAGTCAAACTGATGCAAATCTGTCTCCTCTGAGAATGACCATTTTAATTTCATTTTCTCGTCTTATAAATACTTCAGTTTTAAACACTGCATTTGAACACTTTGGTCCACTGCTAAATATGAAAAGCAAAAGAATTGAAACTTGGCAGAAAAACAGATTAGATGTAGATTACAAACAGAACCATCTGTCTCTTTCAGGGAACATACAAACCAGTGCAAATGACATTAAGTAGCAGTTTTCATGGCACTGCCTATGTGGCAGGAAGAGATCAAAGAAACACCGTCTTTGCTACCTGAGGAAAACAAGGGAAGTTACTCAAGCAGGAAGAGTCTTATATAAAATTAGCATGGATATGTTTATTTTTATTTTAATTTCTTTAAAGATTTTATTTATTTACTTGATAGAGACAGCACGAGGTGGGAGAGGGGCAGATGGAGAAGCTCCCTGCTGAGCAGGGAGCCCAACATAGGGCTCCATCCAGGGACCCTGGGATCATGACCTGAACTGAAGGCAGACGTTTAACTGACTGAGCAGTTAAGTCTCCTCTGTTTATTCTTATTTTAAAGATAGTTTTGTGTGTAACGAAAGATAAGCAGTGGGTATCATTGCTTCATTTTGTTGAGAGAGAGTTCTACTTGGATACCAAGAATTAGTTTCCTAGATTAACTCATTCTCCAACTGGCTGTTTGTCTTAGGTAGTCGCTTTACGTCGTCTCTCAAATGCTTCCATTTGAATTGTTTATTTATTTATTTTTAAAAAGATTTTATTTATTTATTTGACAGACACAGATCACAAGTAGGCAGAGAGGTAGGCAGAGAGAGAGAAGGAAGCAGGCTCCCCGCTGAGCAGAGAGCCCAATGCGGGGCTCGATCCCAGGACCCTGAGATCATGACCTGAGCCGAAGGCAGAGGCTTTAACCCACTGAGCCACCCAGGCGCCCCAGTTTTTATTTATTTTTATATCTTATCATCTAAGTTACATTTTTTTTCCTTGAAGATAGTTTCATGTGTGTGTAGTACGCCACACACGTGCGCACACCCGCATCCACACGACAGTTCTCACTGCTCACAGCAGTTGTGTTCTGTAGCGAATACTGTGATGGCTCCTGGAGAAACACAGGACTAGCTTCTTTCCAGTCTCCGGTCACATTTTCATCCACTAGTAGATACACAACCTTGTTTATGGGTGTTCTGCTTTGAGACCCCTGTTTAATTTATATTGTTGATTCGTTTACTTGAACTCATTGACAACAGCATCATATCTCATGCCTGTAGAAGCTCTGTAACATATTTCCTCCTCAAGGCGCATCATAGCCTTCCCTCACTTAAGAACCTGGAGAGCACTGCAGCACTGTGCTTGGAAGCCATTTTAAACAATGGAATCACCAGCAAAACTGTGGAAAATGTGACACTAAATAGACTGAGAAAAAGACACTTGTTCACAACGAGGCAGAACACTGCTTTGTTCCACCTCAGCGGGGGAAATGCCAGCTGGGCAGCTCAGACTTTTTCTGCTCTGCACCTGTCTTTGAATGACTAGTAAAATGCAGTAAGTTTTGATCTTGAGGTTGCAAGTCAATTTTTGCAAGGTCGCAAATCCACAAATACAGAATCTGTGAATAATGAGGATCAACCATCTATGTGTACTTCTTCACAACAACTAACAAACTATACGGCGACAGTCAATGCAAATTTCAGATATTATTTCCTTGAAGATTGTTGCTATCTAATATATTAATAATATTGTCCCCAGAAATCGCCTAGCTTAGATCATCTCTTAAATGGCATTCTCAATTATATAAGCCCTTTAAGGGTTTTGTTGAACAAAGAAAACTGAAGGGCAAAGACTTGGACTTCCACATGGTAACTGCAGAGCCTATGTTGATGTGTGGGAAAATGCCAGCATATGATAGGTGCTCAATAAATGCTACACACTTTGTTTTGTTTCCTGATTCATATTCCTTCCTATTTTTCTTATTTGCTTTCATTTTACTAGCTTAAATTATCCACTAAATGAATAAATGCAGAGTCAGGAAATTCCATTTCACGTACGATGTGGATATAAAATCACTGAAGATACATTACTCTGAATGTGGGTGGTATCTTCTTTGTTTTCCTCAGAGTTCTCAGAAGGTTTCTAAGCTTCAGGTGGAAATAAAGGAAAGCGTAAGCTTCATATAAATTGAATGAATTTTTTTAGATGCGAAAATATGAATAGCAGTTCCAAGGGTGAAAGAATACAAAATTATTTACAAATTTCAGCCGGAATCCCAGAGAAGCATTAATGATCATATTAAAATAATACTGTAATAGGCAAGACTAGAAAGTGATTTCTTTTATAACATGTTTTACATGCTATTTGTGTTAGCACTTCACCCCCACTCTCAGAAGTAGGTATTGTTGCAAATACAGCAAACTACATCGGACCTTGGTCTTTCCAGGATCCACGCTGTATTACTCCACTAGGCCAGTGATCCCAGATTCCCCAGAAAACATCTTTGTTGTGGATTTATTCTGTTATAAGGGCTTTGACCCATTGACAGCAAGCCCCATCCTTTGGAATGTAAGTGTAGCAGTCTGCCTGGCAGAAGCTATGCCATTGGAATGGAAATAATGTTGAATAGCAGAAGACATTCAACCTGCCACCTTGTCAGCCCTTCTGTAAATCATTTAATCTTTCTCTTCCTTGGTCTCTGTCATTAAAATGAAGAAATCAGAATAATTTCTGTCAGATGAATGCTCTGGCATCTGTAACTCACAGACAGTTTATCTACAATGTGGGCCTTTGTCACTGGGAAGCCACGTGGTAAAAGGAAAAGACAGAGAGAGCAGAGGAGAGCAAAGATCGTTACTACAGCTGTGAACACAAGGAGACTGTGGACGGCCAAGAGAGCAGGCAGTGTGCTTTCACTGAGCCTTTTGGCTCTACTGAAATCCCACTAAGACAACAGTAACCAGATTTTGTTCAGGCAGAAACCCATGAGAAAAGAGGACCGGGAGAGGAGGGCACAATAATGATGGAGGCGAGAAAGGAGGCAGATGAGCCACACGTGAATCAGCAGACCCAGGACAACAGAATCCTGTGAAGACAGGTAAGAATCGAAGGGATTGATGAATACGAATCTTTCAAAGCCTCCAGAACGGCCCTGTTAAGGACCTCTGAGTGTTAGGGTAAAAGGAGACCCTAAAGAAAGATGATTAACTGAAAGTCTGCTTCACCAACTGTCACATTGCCCGCTGCCTTCCCCACCAGAGCCCAAAACTATAGGTTCATTCTCAAAAGAGAGCTAAGAGCAAGTCTCTGAACTGGATGATACCAGGCAGGAAGGTGGGCTAGTAGCCCCGTGAGGAGGGACCTGGTCGCTGAGGGCTGTTCCTCTCCCCCCGGTCAGTTTCCTAGGTGCTGGCAGGCTGGCCTCCGTTCTAGGCAGAAGACAGGAATCACTGTCTTCTCCAGAGAATATGACCTACACACATAAATATAAAAATATTTATATTAGAGATCACACAGCTCATCACCCAAGACCCTCTCCTGACAGCAAGGACTTTATGCATCAGAGCCATGGTGTTTTCCAAGCCACTTTTCGGTCTCCCCTGTGTGGGCATACAATCAGAATTACCTGACATCTGAGGAAAGGATTTATCTTTTAATGAGAGAGGAGAAAGAGAGAGAGAGAGAATGAGATTGAAAGAGAAAGGGACCAAAGCAAACAGAAAAAAAGTAACTTGGAAGAAATAAGAAACTCTGCTGGGGAAAGAAGGTATTAGAAATAAAACTAATATTAACTAAGATAATATACTGCAACCACAGAACATGAACAGGCTGTATAAAAGGGGGGTATTTTAAAAAAGGAGTATATATGGGGAAAAAACTGGAAACAAAAAAAAGATGCTGTACATTTTCAGAAGGAAAAAGCAAACAGAAACAAAGAGACACCATATAAAAGATCATGATCAGAATGGCCTAGGACATCCCAACAGCAGTGCTGGAATGGAAAGGAAAATGCTGTATACAGCCAACTGATCAACCAAATGTGAGGCTACAACACAGATATTTTGAGAGATGCAAAATTTTATTTGCCATGTATTTTTTTCTCAGAAATCTATTTTTTAAAGCTGAGGAATTAGCAAGCCAAGGAAGAGAGAAATAGAGATTTTAGGAGCCAGAAATCTAGCACAGAACAGAAGGGAAGAAAATTCTCACTCATCAAGGACAGACAGTTGAGACTGGCATAGGATCCTCAGGAATGGCAAGCTCATGGATGACCTGATGTGTCTCAACATCTCGAGGTGAGATTTGTGTAGACAGAAAAGCATGTAGGGTTGAAATGCTAAATACCTATAAAACACATTGGAATACTCGCACGCACGCACACACAGAAAGAGAGATGTGAACAATGAGGCAAACTGGTAAGAGGTACACAGGAATCCTCTGTTCTGTGCTATTTTTGCAACTCTTCTGTAAATCTGTAATTATTCCAAAATATAAAAATTTATTTAAAAAAAAAACGAGACCATGGAAAAAAGTTAAGAACACTAAAATTTGACAGGAAGTGCTCCTTATCTCAGGTATGTTGGATCTCCCTTTCTGATCTCAGCCAACAAAAACAATTCCCAATTCTTTCCGGCTCTCCAGAGCTCAACTCTCACGTGAAGCAACTGTTGATTTTGAAGATTCAAGTGTTGGAGTTTGTAGAGCGATATGAGCCTGACACCCCTCATTTTACTGTGAGAGAGGGGGAGGCCAGACAGGTCTTGACACTTGTCCAGAATCATGCTGACCTCTCTCCAGGAAAGAGCTCTCCCAATACCACCTTACACATGTTAGCCAGACTGCATACACACATGGCTACAATGAATCGAAATATTCTCTTTCTTCTCAGTAAAATAAAATCGGGGAGCTTGGGTGGCTCAGTCAGTTAAGTGTCTGCCTTCTGCTCAGGGTGTGATCCCAGGGTCCTGGGATCAAGCCCCACATAGGGCTCCCTGCTCATCAGGGAGCCTGCTTCTCCCTCTTCCCCTGATCATACTCTTTCCCTGTCTCTCTCAAATAAATAAAATCTTTAAAAATAAAATTGATGCAAAGCCTTCCAAACATCTCCTACAATCCCATGCCACTTCCCCAGGAGTAGCTTCCTGAATTATCCCCCATTCCTCTCCCATTGCACAAATGAGGAAACTGAGTCTCAGAAAGTTTGTGTGGTGGGAGAGTGGACAAGTGGCACAGCTGACACGGGGACCAAGGCTGCTCTACGCCCCTTGCAGAGTACACTTCTAATCAAGAAAGTATTCTGAAGTCACCTGGTTGACTCAGTTGGCTATGTGTCAGCCTTGGGCTCCAGTAGTGATCCCAGAGTTCTGGGATGGAGTAGTCCCACATCAAGTTCCTTGTTTGGCAGGGAGGCTGCTTCTCCCTCTGCCTACAGCTCCCCCTGCTTGTAAGCCCTCTCTCTTTCTCTCTCTCTCTCTCTCTATCTATCTCAGAAATAAATAAATAAAATCTTTAAAAGGAAAAGAAAAAAAAAACATTCTGTGGGTCGGGTGGCCATGAAAACTGGTGACTTCTGTAAGACACAAACTTTAGCTATTTTTAAACATTTTATACCTGATTTTGTTGTCCACTCAGAGGCTAAAACATAGCCCCACCATTGGACAGCATTTGGTCCAATTTAAATAGCCCGGAGATGCAGACATTTTAGGATCAGATTATTACTTGGATTCCCCGCCCCCCTCTTAACCTTATTGCCGACCTAAGCTTTTTAATGCTTTTGGAGTGCAGAAAGAAAAGGTTTTAATCACTGCAAAAATTGTTATGTCATTTATATGAGTTCATCACTATTTATTAATATTCCAAAGAGGTTGGCTTGCCCCCACTCCCTATCAGATCCTCGTTTTTACTGTGTAATCTTTCACAAAGATTAAGTATTGTATAAGGAAATCCGTTGCTAATAAGGCTTTTGTTTTGAAGGGAAAGGGTTTAAATAAATTCAACTCTGTTTGCAAAGAAAAACTTCAAAGCCTTTAAAAGAGCGTCTTTTTTTTTTTTTTAATTCAGGTTGTTAGACTTGTTCCCATATTTAAAGGCAAAAAGATGAAAGAAAGTTAATCCTCCATAAATTTTCCCTCCTATTATGCCAGAGTTTCAATACAATACCTTTTTGCTTAGTAATTCTAAGGGTAAAAGAGAGGCTGGAGCCAATAATTAGCAGAGCTGCAAACTGCTGTTGTTTTAGGTGGGTGTTCAGACATTCTTCAACCTCAGGATTCCTATCAAGCCTCGAATATATGCTCCTCGCCCTCCCACGGTGGCTCATCCTTGGGTTATTCTGACTTGTCATTTCAACATAAATCTCTCTTCCCCAGGAAATAATTTCAAAGCAAAAACAACATTTTTCTTTGCAATCTTCTTAAATTGCTACCACTTCACGTTAGTTACACCTTATCGGTAACCAGGATGAAGAATTTCACCTGCAAAGACAAAGAGTCCCCTCTACTCCTGTATCTTGTTCCTACTTTAGGATAAGCTTTCAAAATCCTAATCGTGTTGACCTTTGTTTATTTTAAATAATTAGATGAAAAACCCCTCAAACTGAGGAGTTTTCAGCATTACAAAGGATGGTCTTCTAGGTCTAAAAAACCCTAAAGGCTGTTTATTCTATGGCATTATGGGTCATATTGTTTTCTCAAAGTCCTATTCCTTAGCAAAAAGATATGATTATTCCCCCATGTTCCTGGTTGTTGGCATAATGGAGAATCAGAAGTTTGTAAGATTCAACCTTCCCATTGCTGAATTAAAATGCAATTAAGTCCAAAATTCCTTCTTAAAACATGCAACAAATTCTCCTAGTCAATGAGGAGGAGGCAATAAGCAGTTATTGCTTAGCAGACACAGACTTTCTTTTTGGAATGATGAGAAAAAACCCTGGAAATGGACAGTGGTTATGGTTGTACATCATGAATATACTTAATGCCCCTGACTTATACCCTTAAAATGGTTAAAATAGTAAATTGCATGACATGTATATTTTGCTACAATTTTTTGAATATAATACATAAATGAGAACTTCATGATAAAAATGTTAAATAATGCAAGGCTGGGAAATAAGCACAAAAATAAGACAATATTTCTGGTGGATAAACTATCATTAATAGATATAAAAAATCTAATAACATGAGATTTCTAACATAGAAATTCCACTTTTATTATCTTATCCTAAGAACATAATTTAAAATTTATACAACAGTGTTGTTTGTCATAGCACATTGTTAGAAAAATGTTGGGAGGACTTTAATGTCTGACAATATTAGTTCAGTAAGTTCTGGTTAACTTAGTAAATAAATTAGACCTCTTTTGTTTACTTTTCTGCTTCTGACTTCACATTAAATCTGGGCATTCCTCTGCTTCTTTTTAAGGCTTGCTTTTAATTACCACTGGTTCACTCAACAATTACTTATCGACACTTCCTCTGTCAGGACCACAGGAGGTGCTGGGGATAAAGTTTTCAGCAACTCAAACCAAGTCCCTAGACTCACAAAGTTTATAAATGTTGAGGAGACTACAAAGAAAAAAAATCAGCAATTTTAATATCACATGACAAGTGCTAGGATATGGGATGCTCTGGAAATAAGTCGGTCAGACCCCTAAACCAGATCCAGGTGCCTCTGAGATGACTTTCTGGAAGAAATCAAGTCCCCAGGAGCAGTAGAAATTAAGCAAGGGAAGAGCAGAATGTTCCTGCCAGTGACAATAGCATATGTAAGGACTCAGAGGTGAAACTGGAGGGGCACTTGGCTGCCTTAGTCCGTAGAACCCTGGACTCTTGATCTCAGGGTTGTGAGTTTGAGCCCCGTGTGGGGCATAGAGCTTTCCTTTAAAATAAATAAATTAATTAATTTATTTAATTAAATAAAACAGGAAGTATTTCAGAACAACATGAGCATAGAGGTGCCAGGAAAAGATAGCAAGAAATGTATCTGGGGCTACATTGTTGTAAATCAGACTTAAATCAGACTCAACCTCAAATCCAAGATAAGGACACAGCTGATTCACTTATTGGGTGTCTCCATAGGAGGAGGTCACAGGCACTCCACAGTCACAGCTCACCGTCTGCATCCCTCCCTGCAGCCCAGGTGCTCCTTTAAGTTCTCAGTCCCAGTGAGTTATGCCACCAGAAACCCACACACAGATCCCGAGTCTCCTTCCCTCCTGGTCACCTTGGGAGCAGGTGGGGGCAGGTGGGGGGCGGGACTGGGCAGAGAGGGGAGCTGGGAATGCGGGAGCTGAACCCGTCTGTGAATGTTGTCCCGGGTTCAGCAGATCCTGGATCTCTGTGGCTCCTCCTGACAGTCCCTGAGTGTGAACCACAGGGAAGACAGGGCCCAGGGCAGGCGGTCCCGAGTGGCTAACAGCCCATCCCACAGGAAAACGAGTCCTTCCTTAAGAGGATGTGCCGCAGCGTCTCCGTGCCCATTTCAAACACAGCCGAAGTCCATTCCAATCTACTTACTAAATATTTCTTGAATCAATCTTCTCTCTCTGTTTCTACTCTTCAGACGCTGCAGCAGTCTCCCTGCCCTGGTGTCACTGTCACAAACACTCTGACACCCCACTAAGCCCCTCTCCACACTCTAGTCCGAGAGATCTTCCCCAAACCCAAATCCGATTGTCATTCTTCTGCTCAACAAACGGCTACTCAACAGCGCTGGGGATAGAATCGGAACACCCAGTCGTCTTCATGGGGCTTACCCCGCATCAGGCCTTGACGAGGCACTGTGGTTCCCCACCTCCCTCCATCCACTGGCCCTGACCCTACCCACTCCACTTGTCTTTTCGGGTTTTATTTTATTTCTCCACTTCAAGTTTCACAGCTGTTCCCCCAGCACCCCCCACCCTCAGGTCCTTTAAAGAGGATGGCTTTTCACCTCTCTTCTGTTACTTAGTCGGTGCCTTTTTACTGCCGTAAGGTCTGTTCACATCACACGGTTCTTCTCCCCAGGACTGAATTCTTAATGCAAATTCATTCCCATAGAATTTTCAGATCCTATACTCTTCCCTCCCTGCCCTGTACAGCACAGTGCTAGGCTGGGTACTGTAAATACGCACCACACTAGAATCCCATTGGAGACTTGGAATGGGCATTCTTCCCGTTTTGCAGATGAGGAACTGGGCCCCACAGGCCGTAGCACAGTTTTTGGACTTCGTTTTCACACATGGCACCTGTTTAATGAATGTGGAATGTTGAGTTTTTTGCCTTTTAGATTTTGAAAATGCACATCAGTGCAAAGCCCTGGGACGACAGGGGTCCGGTCAGAGATGAAACACATCCCAGTTTACAGCCCCTTTGCCCACTGACCGATCTCCTCCTGGACTCCTGAATGCCTTTTCCGTCACAGAAACTTCATGTCAGTGTGACCTCTCCACCTGGAACACTGTCTCCTGCTTTGGGTCTGGTTAATTCTGACTTGTCTTTCAAATCTCAACTTAAATACTGCTTCTTCCAAAAAGCTATGGTTTTACCATTTGCCTGTTCCTCTGCATCCCTGTGTGGTGTATTAGTTCCTGTTTCTCTATCCCTCACCAAACTGTAAGCCGGATCATGGCAGAGACTCTTTAACTTTTTTTTTCCTTTTCAGTTTTACTAAGAAATAATGAATATACATCACTGTATATGTTTAAGACATACAGCACATTGTTTTGATTTACCTCTGTTGTGAAAGGACGACCACCGTAGGTTCAGCTAGCCCCCATCATCTCATATAGACACAACTAGAAGAAAGAAGGAAAAGGGGCACCTGGGTGGCTCAGTCAGTTAAGCGTCTGCCTTCTGCTCATGTCGTGATCTCTGGGTCATGGAATCGAGCCCCGTGTGGGGCTCCCCGCTCAGCAGGGAGTCTGCTTCTCCCTCTGCTGGCCCCCACCACCCTCCTCTGCCATTTTACTCTTCCCTCCCTCCCATTCATGCTCTCACTTTCTCTCTCTCTCTCAAATAAATAAAACATTTTTTTAAAGAGAAAGAGAAAAGAAAACATCTTTCTCCCTGCAATAGAACTCTTAGGAGTCACTCTGTTAACAACCTTCTGTGTGTCATACAGTGGAACTAGCTATAGTCATCATACTGTCCACTGCGTCCCTAGTATTTATGTATCTTATAAGTGGAAGTTTGTGCCTGTTATTAACGGTGATGGACCAGCTCAGAAGCATGATGCTTGATTTAGAAGCCATGCGACACCTACCACTGCATTGTACTACAGCACAGTGCTGACCTGAAAACAGGCTCCAGGTGCCTGAGAAAAGTGCATCATACTTATGGTATGGAGAGGAAAACATTCTCAGAAAAATAATTCTCAAAGGACAAATAGCAAAACGGTGACTAAAATGCTTTCAGGTCCATCATCTGCTACTTATTGAAGGGGTGGGTCTTCAGTCTTCTTGGTTTGGGTTTTATTTGTGTTTGCTCAAATTTTAGGAGGCCTGAGAGGTGTGTGTTTGTTTTTTTTTTTTTTTTTTGCTTTAATAATAATAATAATGAAAATCAAAGAAGCCTTATAAAGAGTAATTTAGGAAATTCAAGATTTTAAGGTGCAGAAATCTATTATTTCAGAGTGCATAAGCTTGGCTAAGAACAAACTTCTGAGTTAATTTATTAAATCTACACAAATAATGGAATTTACTCAACTCCTGACTCTGGAGTTCAAGGACTGGAATTCTCAAAGTTCACCATTACATTCTGCTTCTATTAAAAAGGAAAATATTGCTGCTTCCCTAGAAACAGACTTTGTTTTACAGTGGTAGTGTTATCTTCACTAAATTTTTCCTCTTTTCATTAAATCTGTGTATTTTGGAAGACTGTTTTAAGTACTATCAGAAAGCACTTCACCTTCAAGTTATTTTTCTTCCACTAATTGACTGTGTCTCACAATATTCCCAACTATAGCAAGGCAAGAACAAGCACCCCCAGTTCTCCTCACTCTGTGAGACCTATTGTTAGGGCCATTCCATTGTTAATCAGGATGAGACAATCATATATTTAGTCTACATTCGTGCTTGTTCAATGCCAGTATCTTAATTTCAAGAACAGCATGATTTTATCAGTGGTGTGTGAAAACCACTTCACAGCACAGAGAAGATCTCTGGCTCTTTCTCTAGTGCTTCCCAGAAAACTTGGCTTCCTGGTTTTTCACTTCTCCACACCCCCTGAGGGAAAACAGCAGGTTTTCACACAGCAACTACTTGTCTGGTGCGGGGGAGGGTCCGGTAACTGCTGACTGCGAACCCATTGAGAAGGTTAACCAAACACCTACCAGCACCATTAACACATTAACTATCTGGCCAGTTTATTCTGGGGCCTAGGTGAGAATGGTGTTTGCAAAACTGGAACAGAAACGCGGCTAAGTTTGGAAAAAGGGACGGGGAAGAAGGGATGTAGACAATTAGCAAAGGGAAAAATGCCTCTGAAGATGTCTGGGCTGAGAGCACAAGACAGCAAGATGCAAGAGTCAGGTAGGGAATAGCAAAGCCAGGTGGAAAGCATTTCCCCAGTAATTCTCCCAGACCTCTTAGAGAAGTTGCTTTCAATCAGAGAGCCTTGGGTTGGCTCAGTGGGCCCCGTCATGCCTCTTGGGTTGCGGAGGAGATACAGGCACCGGGCACTGGTGTAAGCAGCATTCATTCAGGCATGATGTCATCAATCATAGCAGCCCTGGGAAGTGCGTGTTGCTCTCCTGGTCTTATAAATGGAAACAGAGGGTACCTGGGAGGCTGTTGGTTAAGCGACTGCCTTCAGCTCAGGTCATGATCCCGGAGTCTGAGGACCGAGTCCCACATGGGGCTCCCAGCTCCACAGATAGTCTGCTTCTCCCTCTGACCTTCGTCCCTCTCATGCTCTCTCTTACTCTTACTCTCTCTCTCAAATAAATAAATAAATTCTTTTAAAGAATAAAAATAAATAAATGGAAACAGAGAGGGGCACCTGCGTGGCTCAGTCAATAAAATGTCTGCTTTCCCCTCGCATCATGATCTTAGGGTCCTGGGATTGAGTCCCACATCTGGTTCCCTGCTCAGCGGGGAGCCTGCTTCTCCCCCTGCCTGCCCTTCCCCCTGCTTGTGTTCTCTTGCTCTCTCTCTCTCTCTCTCTCAAATAAATAAATAAAATCTTTAAGAAAAATAAATAAACGGAAACAGAGATTCAGAGGGGTTCATCAACATGTCCTGAGCCCTGAAACGACATCCAGGCCCTTACTCTCTTACTATATTCCGTGGAGTCAGTAAGAAGGGGCTCTCGGACGCAGGCTTCTCTTTTCTGCAACAACTTCCATCCCCTCCAAAACTGCACTCTATCCCAAACTCTGAACACCACCTGGATGCAACCCTCTAAACTGTGGCCACTATCTCTTAAGTGCCCACCCACACTCCTGAGGTGTTCCTGTGCTAACATCTCGTGCCCAGACCCAAACCGTTCCTGGGCCTTCCCTTCCTATTGAAACAGTAACTCCCTTCTCCTAGTCCTCTTGGACTTGCAGTCCACTCTGGTTCTTCTCTGCATCTCAATTCCCACCTCTGATCTGAGCAAGAAATCCCTATTAGCTCTGCCTCCAGAATCATCCAGGTCTGACCAGGGCTCCCACCTTCCCCGCTCCCCTACCCCAGCCATTGTGCCCTAGCTACCCTGCTGCCGCTATCCCTGCCCCTTAGTGTCTTCTCTTCACACAGCTTCCAACTGCCCCCCAGCAACCTGCCATCTCACTCAGGTGAAAGCCAAACCCATCCAGTGGCTCCAGAAGTGACCTTCACTCATTGTGCAATCTCATCCCCAACCGCCCCTGCTCTAGTCTCACTGGTCTCCAGCATTCCTCAAACATTGGGGACTTTCTATTCAGATAGTCCCTCACTTCCCTGAGTCCTTGCTGGAAGGTCCTCAGTGAGGTCTTCCCCCTGCTTTCCTTAAAATGCCATTACCCCTAACACACCCTCTCCTTACCCCCTTTCTGGCCCTCCTTCCCTGAACTGGATAGCACTGGACACCGTCTGCTGTTCTAGATGGTTCCCTCTGCTCCAAACATGGGAGGATGGAATCCCTCAGAAGGCAGGAACTGCTTACTGTGCTGGCTCTTGTTCACTGCTTCTTCGGAAGAGTTTCTGGAGCATGACAAGCAGTCCATAAAAATTCCAATATAGGGGCACCTGGGTGGCTCAGTGGGTTAAAGCCTCTGCCTTCAGCTCAGGTCATGATCCCAGGGTCCTGGGATTGAGCCCCGCATCGGGCTCACTGCTCAGAAGGGAGCCTGCTTCCCTCTCTCTCTCTCTGCCTGCCTCTCTGTCCACTTGTGATCTCTGTCAAATAAATAAATAAAATCTTTCAAAAAAAATTCCAATATAGTGTTGGTGAATATATTTGCATAACCCTATGTATTTTTTTCCTTGTCATTGTACTTACTCTCTGTTGGATTTTTATATTACACTCGTCCTCCATGGAGACACTTCTAATCTGTTAAGAGGTCATTTCTGTCAATTCTGAGTCTTCCAGTAGTATTAAGATGCAAGATTAAACATTCAAATAGTTCATTTTAAACTCAAACAGTTCAGCCTGTAACCAGTGCCTATTCATGAAAGCAGCATCCAGAGAAAGATCAACAGAAACATCAAAAGTCCCTTGTGAGATGGCTTCGGTTCTTTAATGATGGAATGAGAAATAATAACAGAATGAGAAATTGTTAGCAAATTAAATATAAATACTTAGAGACATTTTCTGAGTGACTCCCCACCATGGACATTACTCTCTAGACAACATCCATCCCTTTGCTCCTCCACGTGGAGTTTGAGTTTGGGTTGCATTCATTTCAACGTGAACCCTGATTGATCAAAACTTAGATCTTTATGGTCCATTCTTGCCACGATGAAAGATTCGTGTACCCTGGGCCTAAGGTGAACACCTGGCTTTGTGCTGGCCACAGACTTGGTTCTGGGATGATGTAGTCAGTGCAAAGCCCAGGAATTTTATATGGCCCTGGAGGGATACACAGACTCCCTTTGTTCTCATCAAACACTGAAACAAATAGATCGACTTAATTGCCTTTGTTCATTTTACACACACACACACACACACACACACACACACACACACATATACAAATAGCCAGAAGGGAGGTGGATGGAGAGAAAAACAGATAAAAACACTGAATAATATATTGTCATTAATAGGATACCAGAATGGTAATATTTTACATTACACCCCTGTAGTTTATAGACCACATTCACCCAAATATTATCTTATTTTCATAGCACACCTATGGGATGTCAGTATAATTACTATCCTACTTTACAAATGAGGACATTGAGACCTCAGAGAAGTATTGTGGTTTTTCCTACGCCACAAATAATCGATCACTTGAGTACTGCCCACCACAAGGTAGTGTATGAGAACAGACAATGAGTGGACAGAAATTGCAGACAAAGAGAGCCCAGCATACAACAGTCCTGGGGTAGTCTTGAGATTGTCAGAGAACTAACAGGGCACTTTAGATGGGGACGGTAAAAACAATCAGAAATGAAACAGAAGAAATCCTAGAGTTGAACCCAGATCTGTCCGATTCCAAAATTCCTCCCTTTATCCACTCAGGCACCACCTCAGTTAACCCGGTGGATATCCCCAGTACCAAGGAGGTACGAATCAGACACCACCCCAAATTAAATCTGATGTGGGGATTAAAGCAAAATAAAAATTAAATTTCCTTACTACTTACAGCCCATTGACAGGTTCTTGAAACAGGCAGACTGATATTCCTCTGGGAACCCAGCTGCCTCCATGTTCATACTCTGCCAAGGGCAAAAGGCAATCTTAGCCTGACCCCCCAGGACCCTGTACGTCTACTTTAACATACGAAAATTCCTTTGGAAATGTACTTTATCTCTACTCCCCCAACATATATGTTGGCAGTCATCCCCAAAGCATATGACCCACCAATATACATCTGCAGGGTCTCATGACTAAAGTTTTATTAGACAGTAATAAGTGACCTCTTCTTAACAGTAGGTAGCCCTCACTGTCCTGGAAGCCTTGCCTCCAAAATTCCTTAGAGACTTACATTATCCCTAACCCCCCTCTCAACTTCAAAGTATATAATTGGCCACTCCTCGTGACCCCAGTGCAGCTCTTTCTGCCTATGGGTCCTGTCCCCTGCTTTAATAAAACCACCTTTTTACACCAAAGATGTCTCAAGTATTCTTCTTGGCCATCAGCTCTGAACCCTACCTTTCCTACATGAAAATCCACATGACCATTTGTAGGTTGTCTATTTAAATGGGTTTTGCCGTTATAAATCTCCTAGAAAGCGGAGACATTTTTGTAGCATGTGACTAGTGCCCAGCATAATTTCACACGGTGACATGTGAAGGACTCTGTGCTCCCTTCTTTAGAACTTGGGAACCCAACCAGGTACATGGGGGTGTGTTCGGAGCCTCTAATGTCCCATAGCTCAATACAAACACAAAGCACATCAGTACTAGGAAACAAGCAAATGGACATGACTTTAGTTGTAGAAAGTGGTTGCATCCTGTGGCAGGTTTACCAAAAAATTACAATTATTATAACTATGCTTGTTATTGGTCATATCTCTCAGCTCCAAGCCCCCTCCCCCAATACTCTGCCCTGTAATCCTTCTTTTTGTTAATTGTGGTAAAATACATGTAACATAAAATTGACCACCACAGTCTTTTACAAGTGTGCACCTCAGTGACAATAAGTACATCCATATTAACCATCTCCAGAACGTCTTCTTCATCACAAACTGGAACTCAAACTCCCCATCCCCCTTTCTCCAGTCCTAGTAGCCCCCATTCTACCACCTGTCTCTATGAGTTTGATCTATCATATCAATGGGATTGTAAAGTATTTGTTCTTCTGTGACTGGCTTGTTTCCCTTCACGCAAAGCCCTCAAGGTTCCTCCACATTGCAACCTGTGTCAGAATTTCTTTCCTTTCACAGACTGAATAATATTCCTTTGTAGGCATACACCACATTTTGCTATTAATTCATCCATCAGTAGACACATGGGCTTTCCCATTTTGGCTTTGGTGAATAATGCTGCTATGAACATGGGTGTACAAGTACCTGCTCAAAGGCCTGGTTTCATTTCTTTGGGGTATATCTCAGAAGCAGAGCTGCTAGATCATATGGAAATTCAACGTTTAATTTTTCTGAGGAGTTGCCATACTGGCTGGGACTGTGAAAGTATCCCCCAGCATCCTTCATCAGCTGGTTTCCATTACTTTTTCCCAATGGGAGTCTCAGACGAGAAACTGGAAGGTAAGAAGAGAGAGCTAAGCAATTCTGCCTTCCACAACAAGTGCTATATTAAAAAACAAAGAGAACCAAATAAACTCAGCTCTGCCATTCCCTTAGCTCTTAACCTTTCCAAATCTCTATCTTCTGAGGGCCTGGTCTCTCATCTCTAAAAGCCAGAACTAAAAAGATTTTTTTAATTCTTTCAGTCTATAAAAGCCTACATTTTACATAAAAAAAAAAAAAGACCATGAAGCTATGCCAAATATTGTAAAAACCCTATGCACCAAAGAACTGAGTTAAACTTGAGTGGCCCTATTCTAAAAGCTTGACTGCTTCTCCCAAAATTCAGACTTGAGCTTCCAACTCTCTACATCGTAGAGAACTATGAAACGGGACTCAGTCTACAAAGCCAATGATTTCAAGCATTGGACAACAGGAAACAGAGGGTGATAATCCTAGAGAAAAGG
This sequence comes from Mustela erminea, assembly GCF_009829155.1. Classification (NCBI taxonomy): domain Eukaryota; kingdom Metazoa; phylum Chordata; class Mammalia; order Carnivora; family Mustelidae; genus Mustela; species Mustela erminea. Next base: position 7,842,123 of record NC_045629.1, on the reverse strand, counting down.
GAAATACTCAAAATGAGCACCAATGCACCCTGGCTTTTAGCCCATGGACACACTCCAGACTGCAGCAAAGGTAGGTAGAACCCAAGCAGAGAGCTCTGATCTCCATGACTTGCAAAGACAGATACTGAAGTTCAGAGCAGGTGAAGCACCCAGAATTTGTTGGAAAAGGTACTAGAGGCAGAAGTGTGAATGGGCACTCTCCAGGTCTTGGGCTAAAGCCTGGGCTGCATGAGGGAACAGCAAATTCTAACAGACCCTTCAGAGAAGAATTGCTGCAGGCTAAGAGCTCCACAGAGGTCCCAGGTCCCTCAGGGCTGGGAGAGGTTGAAGTCCTACAAAGTCAGAGTAGAAAAACTATGCTGAACACAAAAGGCATTCAACTCAGATCCCAGGAAGGTCACGCCATCTGAGTAAAGAACATGCCCTAGAATAAGGGACACCTAGATCTAAGGATGAAACAGAAATAGACCCACCTGATAGGATCAAGTGAACCCACTAATAATTGAACTGCTTGCTTGAATAAAACTCAATACTTTTTAAAGGAAAACGACATAGTATAACTCTCCTGAAATCTTCCTTAATCCTTGGCATACATTGAAAAATTATCAGATATGTAAAGAATCAGTAAAATGTGACCTATAATCTAGAAATTATATACTCTCCACATACATATCTTTTGTAGTAGAAATACTGAAGAGATGTCTGAGGCAGCAGAATAGCCAAGGTGTCTCTTGATCTATAAACAATTTACAAAATTTTACTAAATACTGATCTATCTACAGTAAATACTCTACTTTTTACCCATTAATTATACACATTATGAATTTTTAATGATATGCTAAATGATCTTATCCTTACAATCATTAACTTGAAACCAAGTGTATCTTACTTAGGGAGAAGTAACCTCAACATAAATGTGGGTTTTTATTTTTTTTTTAAGATTTTATTTATTTATTTGAGAGACAGAGATCACAAGTAGGCAGAGAGGCAGGCAGAGAGAGAAAGGGGGAAACAGGCTCCCTGCTGAGCAGAGAGTCTGATGTGGGGCTCTATCCCAGGACCCTGAGATCATGACCTGAGCCAAAGATAGGTAAAAGTGAGTTTTTAATGTCCCAACTTTTTTTTCTCCTTTATGGACAAGTCTTTTGCTAAGAATACTAAATAAAGGGCGTGATGATAAACCATCTTATGGACCTGGCAAGTTTACATCATCTTGTGGTGAAATAGGTGTTGGTATCTGGATGGTTGTATGAGTTGCAGAGAACACCTCAGGATGGGGTGCCAGAAGAATGAAGCCAGGAAATTTGAATCTCAGAGCAGAAGGTTCTAGGGTTGATGATGCCATCTGGGCAAACATGATGACACTCAGAGCTGAGCCCATTCAGGGAGAGGATCTACCTGTCCCACTGCCACCATCATCACACGCATCCTAGACATTATCCTCCATTCTCCAAAGTGGAAAGGAGAACTTGTTAAGGTAATCATTTAAAGGACAGTTGACCTCACTATCACCACCACAGACTACTCTTTCCATAAGTATTATCTGTACCCTACCTCTATGTTAGGATTCTCTTTTTTGCTATTGACTTTTACAGAGGAGAAGGAAACTAAAATTGGGAGAAGGATCATGATTTTAGGAGGAAGTAAATTGATTGTTAATAAACTAAATGGAATCTAATAAAGAAAATTCCCGCTGTAAACTGTAAATTAAATTAAGTTAAATGGCACTCCCAGACTTAGGGAAAATGATAGAAGAATGGGATAATCTATCAAAATTAAAAATCAACAAAAATTTAAATTCTTTTACAAAGCTAGTTTTACTCTGACACAGAAGCCAGATGGAGAAACCACAGGAGAATTACAGGTCAATATCCCTGATGAACATGAATGCAAAAATCATCAATAAAATGATAGCAAATTAAATTCAACTCATACTATAGTCAATTAAGTTTTTTCCCTGGGATGGTGCAACATATGCAAATCAATCAATGTGATGATAAAACTATATTAACAAAATAGAAGAAAAAACCATATGATCATGTCAACAGACACAGAAAAAGCATCTGACAAAATTCAACATTCATTCTTGATAAAAACTCTCAACAAAATGGGTCTAGGAGGAACTTACCACATACAGTAAAAGTCATATATGAAAAACACACAGCTAACTTCATAATAAATGGGGGGAAAAGAGACAACAAAAGCAAAAATAGACAAATGAGATTGCATCAAACTAAAAAGCTTCTGTACAGCATAGGAAACTAAATGATCTTATCAGAATGAAAAGGTGATATACAGAATGGAGGAAAATATTTGCAAACCAGGTATCTGACAAGCAGTTGATATCCAAAATATATAAGGAATCTCATGGAACTCAATAGCAAAAAAATGAATAAATAACCTTTTTCTTTAAAGGTTTTATTTGTTTATTTGACAGAGAGATAGCACAAGTAGACAGCAGCAGGCAGAAAGAAAGAGAGAAGCAGGCTCTCCGCTGAGCAGGGAGCCCGACATAGGGCTCAGTCCCAGGACCCTGAGATCATGACCTGAGCCAAAGGGAGCTGCTTAACCAACTGAGTCACCCGGGAGCCCCATGAATAAATAACCTTATTTAAAAATGGACAAAAGTGGGCATCTGGATGGCTGAGTTGGTTGGGCGACTGCCTTCGGCTTAGGTCATGATCCTGGAGTCCGGGATCAAGTCCCACGTAGGACTCCCAGCTCCACAGGGGGTCTCCTTCTCCCTCTGACTTTCCCCCTCTCATGCTCTCTCTCATTGTCTCTCTCTCTCTCTCAAATGAATAAATAAAATCTTAAAAAAAAAAATAGACAAAAGTGGTACAAGTGTGGCTCAGTCAGAAGAGCATGCAACTCTTTCATGGATTCAAGCCCCACACTGGGTGCACAGATTGCTAAAAAAATAATAATGAACTTTAAAAATGGACAAAAGAGGGATGCCTGGGTGGCTCAGTTGGTGAAGCAATTACCCTCAGCTAAGGTCCTGGGATAGAGCCCTGGGCTGGATTCCCTGCTCAGTGGGGAGTCTGCTTCTCCCTCTCCTTCTGCCCCTTTCCCTGCTCATGCTCTCACTCTCTCACTCACTCTGTCTCTCAAATAAATAAATAAAATCTTTTTTTTAAATGGACAAAAGACCTGAATAAACATTTCTCAAAAGAATAGGCAAGAAGGGTGCACCTGGTGGCTCAGTCAGTTGGGTCCTATTCTTGGTTTTGGATAGGGTCATGATCTCAAGGTCGTGGGACAGAGTCCCATGTCAAGTTCTGTGCTGAGCGTGGAGTGTGCTTGGGATTCTCTCTCTCCCTCCCCCTCCACCCTCTTCCCCTCTGCCCACTTGCATGTGCGCACTTTCACTCTCTCTATCCCTAAAATAAATAATTTTGTAAAAGTTTTCAGGCTTCATAAGTATAGTTCCATCTTTATTTTTTTAATTTAATATAACAATCTTTATTACCAAATTCTTATTCTCCTTGATATTGTGCTTTAATTCTTTTTTTTAGTGCATGATGATTTTTTTTATTGTGTTATGTTAGTCACCATAAACTATATCATTAGTTTTCAATGCAGTGTTCCAAGATTCATTGTTTATGTACAACACCCAGTGCTCCATGCAATATGTGCCCTCCTTAATACTCACCACAAGGTTCACTCATCCCCCCACCTCTCTCCCCCTCTAAAACCCTCAGATTGTTTCTCAGAGTCCACAGTCGCTCATGGTTCCTCTCCCCCTCTGAATTGCCCCAATTCACTTTTCCTTTCCTTCTCCTAATGTCCTCCATATTATTCCTTATGCTCCACAAGTAAGTGAAACCATATGATAATTGACTTTCTCTGCTTGACTTATTTCACTCAGCCTAATCTCCTCCAGTCCCAACCATGTTAGTGCAAATGTTGGACATTCATCCTTTTTGATGGCTGAGTTATATTCCATTGGATATATGGACCACATCTTCTTTATCTATTCTTCTATTGAAGGGCATCTTAGCTCTTTCGAGTTGGGCAATTGTGGACATTGCTGCTGTGAACATTGGGGTACATATGGCCCTTCTTTTCACTACATCTGTATCTTTGGGTTAAATACCCAGTAGTGCAAATGTTGAGTCATAAGGTGGCTCTATTTTTAATTTCTTGAGGCATTTCCATACTGTTTTCCAAAGTGGCTACACCAACTTGCATTCCCACCAACAGTGTAAGAGGGTTCCCCTTTCTCCACATCCTATCCAACACACATTGTTTCCTGCTTTGTTAATCTTTGCCATTCTAACTGTTGTAAGGTGGTATCTCAATATGGTTTTGATTTTAATTTCCCTGATGGCCTATGATGATGAACATTTTTTCATGTGTCTGCTAGTCATTTGTATGTCTTCATTGGAGAAGTGTCTGTTCATGTCTCCTGCCCATTTTTTGACATGATTATCTGGTTTTGGGATGTTGAGTTTGAGAAGTTCTTTATAGATCTTGGATACCAGCCCTTTCTCTGTAGTGTCATTTGCGAATACCTTCTCTCATTCCGTGGGTTGTCTCTTTGTTTTGTTGACTATTTCCTTTGCTATGCACACGCTTTTGATCTTGATGAAGTCCCCAAAGTTCATTTTCACTTTTATTTCCTTTACCTTTGGAGGCATGTCTTGAAAGAAGTTGCAGTGGCTGATGTCAAAGAGGTTACTGCTTATGTTCTCCCCCAGGATTTTGATGTATTCTTGTCTCACATTGAGGTCTTTTATCCATTTTGAGTTTATCTTTGTGTGTGATGTAGGAGAATGGTCGAGTTTCATTCTTCTACACATCGCTGTCCAATTTTCCCAGTACCATTTATTGAAGAGACTGTCTTTTTTCCATTGGATATTTTTTCCTGCTTTGTCAAAGATTATTTGACCATAGAGTTGGGCTCTCTACTCTATTCCATTGGTCTATGTGTCTGTTTTTGTGCTGGTACCATGCTGTCTTGGTGATCACAGCTTCGTAATAAAGCTTGAAATCAGGCAATGTGATGCCACCAGCTCTGTTTTTATTCTTCAAGATTTCCTTAGCAATTTAGGGTCTTTTTGGTTCCATACAAATTTTAGGATTGTTTGTTCCAGCACTTTGAAAAATGCTGCTTGTATTTTGATCAGGATGGCAATGAAAGTATAGATTGTTCTGGGTAGCACAGACATATTAACAATGTTTATTCTTCTGATCCATAAGCATGGAATGTTTTTCCATCTTTTTGTGTCTTCTTCAACTTCTTTCATAAGTGTTCTGTAGTTCCTTGAATACATATCTTTTACCTCTTTAGTTAGGTTTATTCCAGGGTATCTTATGGGTTTTGGTGCTATTGTAAATGGAATCTATTCTCTAATTATCTTTTCTACAGTTTTATTGCTAGTGTATAAGAAAGCAACTGATTTCTGTGCTAGTTCCATCTTTTAAAAAAGGGGGGGGGGTACCTGGGTGGCTCAGTGGGTTAAGCCTCTACCTTGGACTCAGGTCACAATCTCAGGTTCCTGGGATTGAGCCCTGTATCGGACTATCTGCTCCATAGGGAGCCTTGCTTCCTCCTCTCTTTCTGCCTGTCTCTCTACCTACTTGTTATCTCTCTCTCTGTCAAATTAACAACAAAAAAAATCTTTAAAAAGAAGAAGAAGGAGGAGGAGGAGGAGAAAAATGGGGCACCTGGGTGGCTCAGTCATCAAGCATCTGTCTTTGGCTCAGGTCATGATCCCAGGGTGCTGGGATCAAGCCCCAAATCAGGCTCCCTGCTCAGCAGGAAGCCTGCTTCTCCCTCTCCCACCACCCCCCCGCTTGTGTTTTCTCTCAAGCTGTGTCTCTCTCTGTCAAATAAATAAACAAAATCTTTTAAAAAAAGAAGTCGTCTAGCTAAGAGGTATATGAAAAGGTGTTCAATATCACTAATCATCAGGGAAATGTAAATCTAGACCACAGTATTACTTCACACATGTTAGAATGGCTATTCTCAAAAAGACAAGAGCTAACAAGTGTTGCTGAGGATGTGGAGAAAGGGGAAACCCTGTACAGTGTTGGTGGGAATTTAAATTGGGACACCACTTATGGAAAACACTACAAGGTTTTCTCAAAAAAATTAAAAATGAAACCACCATATGATCCAGCAATCCTACCTCTGGGGACATAGCCAAAGGAAATAAAATCAGTATCTCAAAGGGATGTCTGTACTCTCATTTCATTACAATGCACACATTGCAAAAGCTTTAGTCACAATAACCAAAATATGGAAAGAATCTAAATGTTCATCAGCAATGAATGGATAAAGAGAATGTGGTAGATACCACATCATAGGCAAAAAAAGCATGTTCATGCTATGTGTGTGTGTGTGTGTATATATGTATATATATGTATATATACACACACACCGCATCTATACATATATATGTGTGTGTGTGTGTGTGTGTGTATACAAACACAATGGAATATTATTCAGCATTTACAAAGAAGGAAATCCTATCATTTGTGACAAGATGGGTGAAGAGGGAAGACATTATGCTAAGTGAAATAAGCCAGACAAGACAAATATTGCATGATCCCACTTATGTGTGAAATCTGAAATAGTCAAATTCATAGAAGCAGAGAGGAGAATGGAGGTTATATGGTACAAAGTTATATAAGGTGAATAAGATCTGGAGATCTAATGTACAGTGATATGATTATAATTAATAATACTGTACTATATCCTTGACATTTTCTAAGAAAGTAGATCTTAAGTGTAGTTACCACACATGCACAGAAAAAAGTAAGTGAGGTGACAGATATGGTAAGTAACTTGATTGTGGTAATTATTTCACAATTTATACATCTCTGAAAACATCAAGTTGTACATCTTAAATATATACAGCTTTTATTTGTGAACTAATCCTCAATAAAGTTGGGGACAGAAAAGAAAGGAGACTCAACCCTGAGCACCAGGTCCTTCCCACACATCACCTCACTCAATTACACCCAGCTAGTATTATTAGCCAGTGTCAACATTTGAGGAAATCACAACAAGAAGGAAATTAGCTAGCCCAAGGGCATACAGCAAATTTCACTAAAAAAAACTTTTTAATACAGTTACTTTAATTTAACCCCTGATAACTTAAATATCTTACCTTTGGAAAATGCTGTAAAATATAATAGGTGTTGGGGCACCTAGGTGGCTTAGTTGGTTAGTTGTCCTACTCTTGATCCCAGCTGGGGTCTTGATCACAGGATTGTGAGTTCAGCCCCAAGCTGGGTTCCATGAGTGTGGGGCCCACTTTAAAAAAAAAAAAAAAATTAGGTGTTGATACCAAAGAAAACAAAACAAAACAACAACAACAACAACAAACTCCTGCCCCAATGAGAATTAAATCAAAAGAAACCAAGGATAAATGCTTTTTCTTGAAAGAGGAAAACAAGAAATATATACAATTTTATTTGTCAGTTATGCCTCAATTTAAAAAATTTTTTAAAGAAGAAAACAATTGAAAGCAGGGACTCAAAGAAATATTTCTGTATCCATGTTCATAGCAGCATTATTCTCAATAGCTGAAAGGTGGAAACAAGCTGAATACCTAAATAAAGTATGGCATAGGGGCACTGGGTGGCTCTGAAGTTTGAGCATCTGACTGTTGGTTTCAGCTCAGGTCATGATCTCAGGGTCCTGGGATGGAGGCACACGTTGGGCTCCACTCTCAGTGGGGAGTCTGCTTGAGATTTCTCTCCCTCTCCCACTGCCCCTCCCCCCACTCACTCTCTCTCTAAAATAAATAAATAAATTAAATAAAATAGTGTTGATACATACAAAGGAATATCATTCAGCTTCAAAAGGAAGGAAACTCTGACACAGGCTACAACATGGATGAATCTTTATGAACATTATGCCAAGTAAAATAGGCCAGTTAGAAAAAGACAAATACTGTATGATTGCACTTACACAAGGTACCTAGATTATGGAATTCATAAAGACAGAAAGCAGAAGGTAGTTACCAGGAGCTGGGGGAGGAGGAATGGGCAGTTGTTGCTTAGTGGCTGTAGAGTTTCATACGGACAGACAAAGAAGTTCTGGAGATAGATGGTGCTGACGATGGCGTAATGATGTGAATGTACTTAATGCTACTGAAAAGAGGCTAAAATGGTAAATTATAGGTATGTCTATTTTTACCACAATTACAAGAATAAAAAGAGGAAAACAATAGTTAGTTTACTTTATGCTGCATTTATAGTTACTTTGCTTATTAGGAGCTCTAATCACTTTCATATGCTCTTTTTAACCTTTATATTTTCATCAAAAATCAAAATGGAACACTTACTAAGATCAAATTCACTTCCAACTTTTGCAGAAAAATTACAAAACAACTTCCTCTTCTACTTTCAGTGATCTTAAAGGTACTAAATACCCCCAAATAATTTGAATAGAGGAGACAATCAACAAGAACTCTCAAAATGGTAAACTTGACTAGGATTGATGGGGACCAACACTTTGAAAATACCTTGTATTCTAATGTAAAATGACCAGGAAAAAGGAATAAAGAATTAAAACTCAAGAGAGAGATAAAACTCAAGAGAGAGAGAGCTCTAATTTGTATATCCAGAAAAACACAATACTTAGAAAATTGTCAAATATATAATCTTCACAAGATCTTAATTATAAACTAAAGTTAAATTGAATTAAAAAAAAGTTTGCCTGCCTTTCTCACTAAACATTTGAAAATAATTCCACCAAGATTTGATATCAGTTTATCTGGTGTTTTAATTATCTGCTATGCATAACAAAACACCCCAAAACTTAGTAGCTTAAAATAATAACCACTTACTTGCTCATGATTGCACAGCCTGAGCTAGGCACGGTGGTTCTTTGCTGGTCTTGCCTAGACTGTGCCCTGTGGATACATTTGCCAAGCCTGTTGTCTAGAGTGTGGGCTCAGCTGGGCCATGGAACATTTGAACTTCTCCTTTTACACAGTTTGAGGACCACTCCCTTTCCATGTGGCCTCTTTACAGTGTCTCCCCAATAGCCAGACTGGACTTCCATCAGAACTTCCAACAACTTCCAAGATATAAACTGTTAGTCCTTCTTCGTTCCTGGGTTTACAGTCCCAGAGCACAACTTCCACTGTTATATGTTGGTCAAACCAGTCACTTGACCAGCCCAGATTCAAGGTGATGAGAAAGAGAAACCATCTCTTGATGGGGAGGGACAAGGTTATATTGAACAAGAGCCTCTGGGCTGGGAGATACTGCTACAACTGTCTTTGGACATGGGACCTGCCACATCTGGCATAGGATTTGTGAAGTGCTTGATCAGCTACTGAAATATGCTAAAGGATATTAAGGTTCCTGTATAATCCCTCAAAAAAAAAAAAAAAAGACACCAAAAGTCTTACATGAAAGATGTTTTTTACCTCAAGGAAATGGAAAAAAAAAATTCTGCCTCATTATGTAGTTAGAAGATAAAATGAGCAAAGAAGGAACAAATATAAAGGCATTAGTTTATTCAGTGAGCATTTTTTGAATACTTGATGTGATCATCTATTTTTAATTGAAATACGGTTGACACACAATGTTACATTAGTTTCAGGTGTAAACATAGTGATTCAACTTCTCAACTTCTCTATACATTATGCCATGCTCACAAGAGCAGCTGCCATCCCTCACCATCTGTCACCATACAACACTATTACAATATCCTTGACTACATTCCCTACACTGTGCCTTTTATCTCCATGATTTATTATTCGTTCCATAAGTGGAAACTTATATTTTTCACTCACCTTCACTCATTTTGCCCAATTCCTCAACCCCTGCCTCTGGAAACCATAGTTTGTTCTCTGTTTTTATGGGTCTGTTTCTGCATTTTGTTTTTGGTTGTTTTGCTTTTTAGATTCCACATATAAGTAAAATAATGTGATACTTGCCTTTCTCTGACTTATTTCACTTAGTATAATATCCTATAGGTACATCCATGTTGTTACAAATGGTAAGAACTCATCCTTTTTTATGGTTGTGTTTGTGTGTGTGTATACCACACCTTTCTTATCCATTCATTTATTAATGGACACTTGGGTTGCTTCTGCAATAAACATAGGAGTTATGTATCTTTTCAGTCTTTGGGTAAATACCCACTAGTAGAATTACTGGATCATATGGTATTTCTAGTTTTAATTTCTTGAGGAAACTTCCTACTGTTTTTCACAGTGGTTGTACAAATTTATATTCCCACCAACAGTGCACAAGAGTTCCTTATTCTCCACATACTCATCAACACTTGCTATTTCTTGTCTTTTTGATTCTGACCATTCTGACAGATGTAAGGTGATATCTTAGTGTGTGTATGTGTGTGTGTGTGTATAAGTAGGCTCCATGCCCAACGTGAGGCTTGAACTCACAACCCCCAGATCAAGAGTCATATGCTCTACTGACTGAGCCAGTCAGGCACCCCTCATTGTGGTTTTGATTTGCATTTCCCTGGAATATATTGGGCATCTATCTTTTCATGTGTCTGTTGGCCATTTGTATGTCTTCTTTGAAAAAAAAAATCTATTTAGGTCTTCTGCCCATTTTTTCACTGGATTATTTGGGTTTTTTGGTGTTGAGTTGTGTAAGTTCTTTACATATTTTGAATATTAACTTCTTATCAGATTTATCATTTGCAATATCTTCTCCCATTCAGTAGGTTACCGTTTTGTTTTGTTGATGATTTCCTTCACTGTACAAAAGCTTTTTATTTTGATGTAATCCCAATAGTTTATTTTTGCTTTTGTTTCCACTTGCTGAGAAAACGTATCTAAAATAATGTTGCTAAGGCTGATGATGTCAAAGAAATTATTGCCTATGTTTTCTTCTAAGATTTTATAGTCTCAGGCCTCACATTTAGGTCTTGGATGTGCTTCTCTTATACCATTAAATAAAGTTTAATTTTTCAAAGGTAGCCTTAAAGCCCTGACTCCTACTTCTTTTCTAACTATGACAACTATAGTTTTTTAAAAAGAAGTGATGAGCACACGGGAATCACAAAAGCAGCTGTCATTTTGGGAAAGACTCTCTCAAGATAATACTTACTCCCCAAAATAGTTGTTAATAGGTTGGGGAAGCCTTAGCTACCTAGATCATCAGAACAAATTTTAGAAACATTTAATATATATAGAGTGTGTGTATATATATATACACATATATATATATATACACATATATATATATGTGTGTATATATATAATATATATAATAAACATTTTTATATTATATTTAGAACATATTTCAGAAACGTTTTATATATTTTTTATTTCCAGTTTTACCAAATCAAGTATCCTTGGATGAGAATGCTCCTTTACTAAGATCTGAAGCTGTGATTTGGTCTCCAGAACACCCAACATCTTTGTACAATAGGACTGGACAGCATTCCTCAGGCATCCACACATACATACACCCAAGAATACATAATCCCACCAAACACCCCAATATTTAAAGCCAGTGAAACTCTTATATGGTGACCTCCAATACTACTCAAGTCTGGATGGAAAAACACCAAGCTTTTCTCAAATAACTGCACAATTGTCTTGGGTCCAAAATGGAAAATGCTTTCTCCCTCTTCCTGCCTTTGCCTCCCACCAAGGCTGCTGCATGGATCTCTGCTGATGCAGACTTTCCCCTCCTTTGGGTGGGATGCTTCCTCACACATTCAGTAAGAGGAAGAGGTGGACAGAAAGTGGAGGCGGCCACTGAGCAGTGGGGCCCCTCCAGGCGGGAGACTCTGTGAGCTGAAGCCAGAAGTCCCTGGAGGGAGGAGTGAGCAGGGGGAAAAGAATGGAGGGGGGCCTGTGAGGCCTGCGCAGATAAGAATCTTGCATTCTCCCTCCTTTTCCTTGTTCCTCAGTGCTGGCCGCTGGGCTCGCCCACCCTGTGCCTTTTAACTGTCAGGGAGCCAATGCCAAGCGCTGGGCCAAGTCATCGTCGATGACATGTGAGTTGTGTGTGTTCCAAATTGGCCTTCCTGCCTTTCTGCAAGAAAAACAAACTTGAGCTGGACCCCAACAAACATGACAGGAAAAATAACAACTCTTGTCGAGGGCTGATACTGAAAACGGCTGGTCTCTCCACCCCCAAGCCCGCCCTTGCTGCTTGAGGGGCGGACAGCAGTGGGTCCCCATCTCTGGCTATGAGGGAGGGGTCGGGAATTCTGAAGCTCAGGAGCCTCCATGGCTAGTGTGTGGAGGCCACCAAGTTGTTCCTTTTAAGGTGGCCTGGGCAGGGCACTGTGAGAAGCCCTCTCCAGATCCCACAGGGACATAACAAAGCATAAACACTAGCATTGACCCCTTCTACGGAGAGGTCAGTAAATTGCTCCAGGTAGCACAGCGATTAAATAACACAACCACATTCATTCTCAACAGTATCAACTCTATATAGTTTCTATTTTTATTTTTGACTACTTTAAAAAAATGAGAATTCAGAATGTATTCTATTGTTGGGCCCTTTCCCTAGGTCATATGCTATATATGCACATGTGTATATACACATACATATATGTATATGTACATACATGTATATGCACATATATGTACATATGTATATATGGTCAGTAGTTTTCATTAATGACTTGCATATATATACACACACACATATATATGAAATGGTATTTTATTTTAAATATAGATATACATATATATAAAATAGTATAGATATACATATCTATGAAATAGTATTTTTATTTTGAATAATGCTCCTTCATCCAAGTTGTAAGCTCTCTACAGCCAGAATTTGTGCCATTTTTCATTGGTATTTTCCACATGACTGGACATGGTACACTTACAAAAGTGTTCAATTAAATAGTGAGTTGAACTAAACTGAAAACAACTTTTTCTAAACTCAAACAACAATACTTATATATACCCAAAAGAATTGAAAGCAGGGACTCAATCAGATATTCATACACCTATGTTCACAGCAGTATTATTCACCATAACCAAAGGTGGAAGCAATCCAAACATCTGTGGATGGATGAATGGATAAACAAAATGTGCACACACATAATGGAATATTATTCAGCCTTTAAGAGGAAGGAAATTCTGACACAGGCTGCAACATGGCTGAACCTTGAGGACTTTGTGCTAAGTGAAAGATTTTTTTATTTATTTTTATTTTTATCTTCGTAACAATGTGGATGGAGCTAGAGTGTACTACAGCAAATGAAATAAGTCAATCAGAGAAAGACAAATACCTACCATATGATTTCATTCATGTGGAATTTAAGAAAGAAAACAAGTCAACATATGGGAAAAAGTAAAAGAAAAAAAGGAGAGAGGGAAACAAACCATAAGAGACTCTATTTTTTTTTTAAGATTTTATTTGTTTATTTGACAGACAGAGATCACAAGTAGGCAGAGAGGCAGGCAGAGAGAGAGAGAGGGAAGCAGGCTCCCTGCTGAGCAGAGAGCCCGATGCAGGACTCGATCCCAGGACCCTGAGATCATGACCTGAGCCGAAGGCAGCGGCTTAACCCACTGAGCCACCCAGGCGCCCTTTAATGAGACTCTTAATGATAAACAAACTGAGGGTTGGCGGAGGGACAAGGATGGGGGATGGGCTAGAAGGGTGATGGGTATTAAGGAGGGCACTTCTTTGCTGAGCACTGGGGAATGTATGGAAGTGATGAATCATTGAATTCTACTCCTGAAACCAATATTGACTGTATGTTAATTAACTAGAATTTAAATAAAATTTTGAAGAAAAAATAAAAGTAAAAAATAAGAATTTCAGGGCGCCTGGGTGGCTCAGTTGTTAATTGTCGCCTTCAGCTCAGGTCATGATCCCAGAGTCCTGGGATCGAGCCCCACATCAGGCTCCATGCTCAGCAGGAAGCCTGCTTCTCCCTCTCCCACTCCCCCTGCTTGTGTTCCCTCTTGTTGTGTCTCTCTCTGTCAAATAAATAAATAAGATCTTAAAAAAAAAAAAAAAGAAGAATTTATACTTATCAAAAGACACCAACTAGTGAATGAAAATGTAAGCCAGAGAGTAGAAAAAGATACTTACCACATAAATAAACAATAGAATGTAAGAATTCCAAATCAGTAAGAAAAATAAAGATAACTTGATAGGAAAATAGGCAACGTATGCCATAGGCACTTGCGAATCAGATGGCCAATTAGATGAAAATGTACTTAATCTCAAAGTAATTAAGGAAGTATAAATTAAAATGATAATGGTTTAAATTAAAAAGACTGACGATATCAATTTTTTTGTTCAAGATTTAGACAATGGGAATATTTGAATACTATTGGTGGGAGTGTAAATTGGCACAACATTTTAGAGAACAACTTAGCAGTCTGTCACAGTGGTTCTCAAATATTTTGCTCTTGGGACCCCTTCACACTGTTAAGAATCTTTAACAACTCAAAAGAATATGTTTTATGTGGTGTATTAGTTCACTAGAGCTGCTGTAACAAAATACCACAGACTGGTGAGCTTAAACAACAGAAATTTGTTTTCTCACAGTTCTGGAGGCTGGAAGTCTGAGATCAAGGTGTCAGCAGGGTTGGTTTCTTTGACGTTTGACTTGCAGATGATCACCTGTCACTGTGTCCTCACATGTCTTTCTTTTTTTCACATGTGCCCCTGGTGGCTTGGATCCAAATTTCTTCTGAGAAGGACACCAGTCATGTAGGATTAGGATTTAGTCTAATGGATTCATTTTATTTTCATCACCTCTTTAAAGGTTCTGTCTCCAAATACAGTCAGATCCTGATATAGTGGGTGTTAGGGCTTCAACATAATCATTTTGAGGGGACACAATTCAGCCCATAACATGTGGGTTAGACCAATTCCTATTTGCCATATTAGAAATTAAAACAGAGATGTCTCTAAGTATTAATTAATTAAGGATCTCTTCTAAGCTCATGTGGCTGTTGTCAACATTCAGTTTCTTGTGGGGCTACAGGATGCAGCTTCAGTTTTACCGGCTGTTGGTCAGAGACCATCCTCAGCTCCTGGAAGATGCCTACAATTCCTAGCCTTGTGGGATTCCCCAACATGGCTGCTTATTCTGCATGGGAATAACACTTGGGGAGAGAGATTGCAGCAAGACAGCACTACAGTTTTGGTCATTCAATGTAATCATGTATATAGTCATGTAATCTGGTATATAATCATGTGCATTCCTTCACCTTGCCACATTCTGTTGGTTAAAAGCAAGCCATGGGTCCTGCCCACACTTGAGATGAGGGATTATACAAGGGCTTGAATACCGGGAGAGGAAGATCTCGGGGCCAACTTCAGCATCTGTCCTCCACATATAACAGGAAACTGTTTTGGTTTTTGTTTTTGAAGATTTATTTGACAGGAAGAGACAGGGGGAGAAGGAATACAAGCAGGCGGAGTGGGAGAGGGAGAAGTAGGGTTCCTGCTGAGCAGGGAGTCTGATGTGGGACTCCATTCCAGGACCCTAGGATCACGACCTGAGCTGAAGGCAGATGCTTAACAACTGACCCACCCAAGTACCTCAACAGCAAGCTGTTTTGATTGAAGTTAATGAAGAAAAATCCAACCATGGACATGCAGTTAAACAAGTTAAGATTATTTTCTTAGTTCTTTCTGATAACTGGGGTATTCTTCTTTGATACTACACCACGACTCAGGAAGTGGTAGTTTCTTAAAGGTTATTAATGTTACCCTTCAAAATAAAACTGTCAGTTATTTTACCAGCAAATATGGCTTTATTCAGGAATAGCAGGGAAGAAGATGTCAGGACAAGCAAGCTATGACAAAAACCACAAGCAAGTCCAGAAAATAAAGGAGGGGAAAGCTCTTTTACAGAGTAAAAGTGGGAGTGGGAGTGATTATAAACAAAAAGTCCACTGTAAACTGGGAGTTGGAATTGTAGTTTCTCATTGGCTGGGTCCTGCAGTCTCTCATTGGCTGAGCTGTTGGTGGAGGAGGAGAGATTCTTCTTTCTCTTGCCTGTGTAGGGTGGGTGGGGGTAAACCATAGCCTTCTTCCTTTTGGGAAGGTAGGGGAGTGTCTTCCTGTTGGGGTCTGCAATGGTCTATTTGTGGTAGGGCATGATATCTCCCCCTTCTGACTTCCCAGTTCTATTCTAAATGAAGTTTCCTTTATTCAGCTTTACAGTTGCAGTGTGGAATCTGAAATCATATCAATGAAAACATTTTTACTGTTCCATTAAAATCCACTCCTCTGGTTTGCATTTTGATGAATTGTTTAACTGTACATGATTGCGTAATACCATACATTGGTCATTAGAAAATTTTTGGCTGACTTAATACAGATCTTCCGAATATTAACACATCCTATGTTGTGTTATAAAAAAATCACATTTGTGGGTGCCTGGGTGGCTCAGTGGGCTAAGCCGCTGCCTTCGGCTCAGGTCATGATCTCAGGGTCCTGGGATCGAGTCCCGCATCGGGCTCTCTGCTCAGCAGGGAGTCTGCTTCCTCCTCTCTCTCTCTCTGCCTGCCTCTCCAACTACTTGTGATCTCTCTCTGTCAAATAAATAAATAAAATCTTTAAAAAAAAAAATCACATTTGTTATAGTCATTGCAGGATCTCACCTAAATAAAGTCTTTAATCACTGGAAACTGACTAAACTCACAGTGATGGACACAAGTTTCCAAAATTTTAACAAACTCTTCTTCAAAAGAACCACCATACTTTGGTATATAGCTTTCTGTATAATGCTCATTTCATCACACAGAATGTAAAAAAAATATGTACTCAAGGATTGAGATTTTTAAATTTTTTTAAAGATATTTTTTATTTATTTGACAGAGAGAGAGAGAGAGAGATCACAAGTAGTCAGAGAGGCAGGCAGAGAGAGAGGAGGAAGCAGGCTCCCTGCTGAGCAGAGAGCCCCATGCGGGGCTCGATTCCAGGACCCTGGGATTATAACCTGAGCTGAAGGCAGAGGCCTTAACCCACTGAGACACCCAGGCACCCCCAAGGATTGAGATTTAATCAAATTTATAGTTTTTACTGCTTCCTCACAAACTTTTTTTTTTTTTTTTTTTTAAATTTGAGAGAGAGAGAGAGAGAACATGTGAGCAGGAATGGGGGACAGAGGGAGAGGGAGAAGCAGGCTCCCTGCTCAGCAGTGAGCCCCACACAGGGTTCAATCCCAGGACCCTAATAAGAACATGACCCCAGCTAAAGGCAGACACTTAACCAACTGAGCCACCCAGGTGTCCCCTCACAGACATTCTTAAGTGAAACTGACGGGGTTTTTTCTGCTAGTGTATAGCAGTAAAGTGGTGGTCAGTGACTGCCACTAAAATTTGGTGTTATTGCCTTGAGCCAGGCTAAGTAACTAGTACTTTTACCAACCATGACTTTTGTAACATTAGTGCAAATGTCACCACCATGAAAAACAGCAAATAGTATTATTATGAAAATAATAATAGTTTTTAAATCACAGACTCCCTGAAAGTGCTTCAGGGGCCCCCAGGATCTATGGGCCACTCTTTGAGAACCACCAATCAACCCAATTTGAGCAAAACCTTTGACCCACCTAGTATATTCCTAGGTATTCACTCAGCAATACACCTTGATACAAGAAAAGTGCATCAAAAAATATGCAAAATGTTTATAGAAGCACCATTCACAATAGTCAAAACTGGAAATAATTTAAATGTAAATTTAATAGCATAGATAAATAAACTGTGGAATATCTATACAAAGGAATACTGTAAAACAATGAAAATGAATCAGTGTTCCAGGGCTATATACAAAAATGTGGATAAACTCAAAAGCATAATATTGAAAGAAAAAAATTCAGTCACACAAGAATAGGTAATGTGTGATTCCATGAACATAAAGTTTTCAAAATAACAAAATTAACCTAAAAGGCAATGCAAACATAAAAATGAAATTTCAAAATCTTAGTAGAATATACAAGAGAAAAATAAAAAGAATATATAGGAGAATTCTTTTGGCCCTTGAGATTGTTACAGATTTCTTAACACACAAAAAAAGCTAACTTTATGAGGAAATATTAATAAATTTAACTATATTACAATTAAAATTTTTATCAAAATATATCTTAGAATAAAAAGATACATGCACCAGAAAGAATTAATATCAGTAGTACATTAATAATTCCTACCAATGAAAAAAAAACAGATATAACTGATAGGCAAGAGACAGAAATGAGTATTTCACAGAAGAGTGAAAAGAGTGAAATTGTATGTTTATTTGACCAATAAATAATTGGTCCAATTATTTATTGGTCAAATAAACATACAAAAAGATGCTCACTGTCATGGAGATAAGGGAAATACAAATCAAGACCAGGATACAACATCATTATAAATCCATTTGATTAGCAAAAAAATTAAATAGGTAATTAAACTAAGATTTATTTATTTATTTTAGAGAGAGAGAAAGAGAGAGAGTGCATGAATCTGAAGCAGACTCTCTGCTGAGTGTGGCACAGGGCTCTGTGCCACAACCCTGAGATCTTGACCTGAGCCAAAACCAAGAGCCAGACAGTTAACTGACTGAGCCACATCGGTGCCTCTATTTAGCAAAAATTGTAAAGGTGTAGCAATAACAAGTGTTGGAGAGTGAATCCACGGATTTTTTATCTATTGCTCAAGAGAGTGCATCTTGGAGTAGGCACACTGGAAAATGGTTTAATATTGTCTTTAGAAGCAGACATTCACATATGTGGATGTATGTTGGAAGACAGATTCACCCAGGTCTATCAGAGCAGAAATGTTCACAGTAGCATTGTTCACAATAGCAGAAATTTGGAAATAACCCAGATGTCCACCAGAGAGAGAATGCATGAAAAATAATGTAGCATAGTCCCATACAGGAATACTACACTGAAGCCCAAACAAATGAACTACAACAGGATACCCCAACAGGAGAAAATCTCAGCAATCTAATAATACATAGAGAAAATAAGCTTCTAGGACTTACATAAAGCTTGATACCCTTTTTCAAAAGTTAATGAAAAATAAGATTAAAAGATACATTTTTAGGAATTATGTGAATACAATGAAAAAGTAAGGAATGATGAGCACGGAATTCAGGATTCTTATGGCAGAGGGAAAAGAGGCCCAAGAAGGTGGCACCCACTGTCAGATGTCAGCTGTTTTCGAAATCCCAGCTCCTGCGTGGGTGGGTTCATAGAGGCTTGACATATCGTTGTCCATAAATAAATAGGTGATGCTTAGGCAAAATTTGAGGCTGTACAATGAACAAGAATTATGAATAATCCAAATCTGTGCCCCTGGTGTCAATCCTTCATTAGAAATAATTTAAGAGGTGCCTGGATGGTTCAATTGCTTAAGCATCTCACTCTTGGTTTCAGCTCAGGTCATGATCTCAGAGTCATGAGATTGAGTCTTGAGTTGGGCTCTGTGCTAGCCGTGCAGCCCTGCTTAAGATTCTCTCCCTCTCTGTCTACCCACTCCCTCACTCACACTCTCTCTCTGTCTCTCAACAAGACATTTTAGGTATAAGAAATGTAATACTTGTGTATACACACACAAACATAAAATTGATTGATGAAAAGTAAAATGGATGCAAATGAGGATCAAACTGGATTTGAAGATAAAATTGGGGAACTTCTTCAGGAGGAAAAAAAAAAAAAAAGGATCCAGAAAGAGAAGATACATTTAAAATTAAGAATTACTGGGGCCCCTGGGTTGCTCAGTCACTGAAGCCTCTGCCTTCAGCTCAGATCATGATCCCAGGGTCCTGGGATTGAGCCCCACATCAGGCTCCTTGCTCAGCAGGAAGCCCGCTTCTCTCTCTTCCACTCCCCCTCCTTGAATTCCCTCTCTTGCTGTTTCTTTCTGTGACAAATAAATAAATTAAATCTTAAAAATAAATTAATTAATTAATTAAGAATTATCATAAATAATTAGTGCCAAAATCTAGATAAGAACCACCAAAAAAAAAAAAAAAAGTATGTAAATGGGGAGGTAAAAATAATGATTAAAGAATCCAGTTAAGAACCCATTATTTAGGGCACCTGGGTGGCTCAGTGAGTTAAAGCCTCTGCCTTCCGCTCAGGTCATGATCCAAGGGTCCTGGGATCAAGCCCCGCATCAGGCTCTCTGCTCATCGGGGGGCCTGCTTCCCTTCCTCTCTCTCTGCCTGCCTCTTTGCCTCCTTGTGATTTCTTGTCTGTCAAATAAATAAATAAATCTTTAAAAAAAAAAAAAAGAACCCATTATTTGTCAAAGAGGAAATGTAAAATAGCACAGATCTAGAAACACTATAATAATATTTAAGAACACCAGAGGAAATTTTCTAAATTTTCTAAAATTCATATGGAAAGATTATCAAAGAGCCAAAAACATACTTTAAAAAATACAGACGTGGACATGTGGTCGTCCTACTTGATGTTAAAGCACATCATAACACAGCTGTACCCGAGACAGTTACCTGTGTCTGAAGAGACAATGGCACAGACTAGAATTTACAGAAGTCAAACTGTATGCATACAGGAAATTTAGAATATTGCAAAAGTGTATTTATAAATCAATGCCCTCTGATGGTTGTTGACGTTGGGATAACCGAATTA